>NC_092819.1:35142500-35508750 GCF_023375885.2 Dermacentor andersoni | reverse complement strand
TGATTCACCGCAAAATATTTTGTATGTCTAACCGCTTAACATATTTGTATTGCGGTGAAGCTAACCTTACGGAACCGAATTTCGCAACGCTTTTTAGAGTCCTGCATCTCTACCAGCCACTACCAAACGCTGGTCGGTACGTCTCTTGGCAAAGGTCCAGGTAAATCTCCCCTGTTGGGAGTTGGGGGCACTCACGTATATGAAAACTGCCAAGGAAAGCAGTTGTCCTGATGAAGGCATGCTCCCGTGTCGAAACATTTGCACCAGCCTGTTCGACCACCGTTATCACCGCAACATAGTTGTGTGTTGCGGTGAAGCATGCCGATATTGGGAAAGATTTACGTGAATCTGGAATGTATGGTTTCTGTCAGCGACTGACCTAATGTTCTACTCTCATCAAAGCAGATTTTCGTGGCAGGATGCATGATGTCTTGAGAACTTTTGTTGGCTAAAGCCATACGTGCCAGGTTAGCTCTTGTCACAAAATACGCTTTACCGCAATACACAAGAGGCCCCGCTGCAGGACACGCCCGCCGTAGTTAGCCAAAACCTTATGTGATGGTTCACTGCAAAACACCTCCTGTATTGTGGTGAATCGTAATAAAGCACATTTGTCAGTTTAGAATGTAAAGACCCTTGCCCTTCGCTTTTGTAATAATATGACTCAGTTTAATGAGAACATGTATTCACTGCTAAAAACATCCACATTGAAATGGAGATATGAACACTGATGGCAGCCTGTGTGATGTTTTATCCCTTTACTTTTTTGTGTACCTGTCACGCTGCCATTATTAAATTTTCCTGTACTTTGTTAGGTGCTGACGTACATAACATTACAGCCACTGTGTAATTAGTGTTGAAGGACCAGTGTGATGGCTTTACTCAAGAAAGGTTTGGGTTATGTTGTTGTGAAGGTTTTTTTTTAGAGGTAGCTTTCTGAGAAGAAATCAGATGTCAGGAAATAGATCTCAATGGCACAGTAATCTTGGCTGCCTTTTGCTCAAACGTGCCCTAGACGTAATTGAGTGATTTGCACTTGCAACTGGACAGCAGCCGTAGCTTGGGAGACCAGTGATATGGCATATTTTATCAAACTAGGGGACACATAGCATTACCAGTCCGAATAGAGACCTGTTTAAATGTTTGTCACCTTTAACACCTAGATTTTCGACCATGAATTCAGAAAAATCTGTAGCACATTTAGAACCTAGATTTTAAATGCTGTATAAGTTGGCTTCTTGTTCACTGCAGCTGTGCTCGGCTTCTGTCCAAACGGGAGAGCACTTCTGCACAGCTTATTAGGGAATATTCTTATTTATATACCTTCTTTTTATTTATCTCGCCTACAATCACAATCAAATGTTTATGGCACATGAATGTGCTGTGCATGAATCTAACTTACAATGCCATGTTCAACAGCACAGTGCATGTAGCTTGTGTTGGTTCATTCAAGCTAAGCATTGCTACAGCCTTTAACTGTAGGTATCATGGTATGAGAGCAGAGAAATGGATATGCAAAGACAGTTGGGCACATTGAGACAACATCTTTGTTGTGTGTGAAAAGGTGACAGATATACAATATGGGGAGAACGCATGCACTTTCGTATTTTCTCGTGCACAAAAAAAGCCGGAGGAATAAGGTTTCTTCACTGTGCCATAGAAACTATATGTTTGCTCTCAAAGGTAATTCTGATTCATTGGGTATGTTCCTGTGCTGTGTTTATTTTCTTGAGTGTGCTTTAGTTTTTGCACGTTAATGTTTCAAACTCGTTTTTATTTTCACAGGCTGAACATCCCACGTCTTGGTTTGACTTCCTGGTACAGGATACTTGCACTTAGCATGGAGTGATGAAGCAGAGCAGTGTACTTTTATTAAATGTGCAGATTTTAGCAGTATAACAGCAGTTCATTAAAAAAATGTGTGCTGAAAATAAAGTGTTCTTACCCACATCCCTCGTCTATTTATTTATTAATACTGTCAACTCTCATAGAGGGTCATAACAGAGAGGACAATACAATTACATAAATCAAATATGGACAATGTCAATGTACGTAAAGTTGCTTAACACTTGTCAATTCACAGTTAATAAGATGTTCACTTGAATGCTGTTCAGCACACTTCTGACATTTATCAAAATACGTACAATGAATATCAAGTCGCACATATCACTTGGCACTTCAAAACTAAATCGAAAACTCCCATAAATATGCCTCAGCAGCATTTTCAAAGTCGGTGACATCTTTTAGGCTAACAATAGCGTTTGGCAATTGGTTCCACATTTCTATCGCATCCAGGAAAAATGAGTATCGATATGTATCACTGTTGGTATGGTCCGGCTTATGACGTAGTCGTGGTTAGTTCGCGGGTATCTTTTGCCTGGAGCATGTAGATATTTGAGCTTATCAATCTTAAGTTGATCCTGCATTATTTGATAAAGCACCTTCAGCCTATATTTTTTCCTACGTACCTCAAGAAGATCGAAGTTGCAACACTGTAACATAAGCGTGACCGATTCCTTCCTTCGGTATGTCGAACAAATAAAACGCGCCGCCAGACTCTTTCCAACTTCCTCTAAAGTGTCACTTGATGGGGACTCCAAACAACGGCTGAATATTCTAGTATCATCCTAATGAAGGCGGTGTATGCAATAAGTTTTACATTACACGATGCACGTTCCAGTTTTTTTTTCTAAGAAAATGTAACTTTTGATAGGCACTTATGCAGACGTTATCTATATGTTGGTTCCATGTCAATTTTGCTCATATTCCTGTATTCTCTTCAGCAAAACCACTTATATGGGGAACTGATCATGATAAGTGCTCATGAGCATTTTAAAGAACAGCCTTGAACCCTACTCATGCACTGGTAAAATGTATAGCTGCAGTGAAATTGAAACAGAAGGCAAAATAGCAAACATGATGCAATATTTGTCAGACAATTATGTCGGCAATTTTTGCATAAAACGATTTACTTAGAGCATACTAGCACTACAAAGCACCCATCTTTCTTGTTAGGCATACATTACTACAAGGTCTTTAAAGGTGGCCGCAAGAGAGATGCTGGCTTTAATGAGGAAGTATAGAGGTTAAAGGCAGCCATGGAAATGTATTAAGAAATTATGCAATGCATAGCATTTACTCAGTTCAGAGAGCTTCCAAAGTTGCCATAAGGCCTTGATAGCTGTGGATGAGGGAACAGTTGTAGCCCTATTTGGAGCATGAGAAATGAACATTAAGATTGAAACATAAGTAACAACTCGTAATGCAATTAAAAAATCTTGCTATACTTTTAAAAAGACAGTGAAATGAAATTAGTGACACAATTTCCTTGTCTTTTTACTTCATTTAGGTTCAATATACTTATTTTAGTAACACAAAAAAGCAGAGTGGTGAAGCACATAAAAAAAATGCGTCTGTTTTTATATTCTGTTTTCTCTAAATTCAAAGTTCAGTAAAGTTAACTTAGAAAGCTACGGTGAAGCCATTGCTTCAGCCTGTATGGTGCATAACAGCAGCAATCGCCAGCCTAACTGCTTGGGTTTACAGTGCCTTATTTGTATTGTATACCTTTTAAGTGCTGAGCTACTGGAAGATTGATTAAGGTGACCAACACGCTGAACCAGTAGTTTACTGAGTAAAATACATGGAGAAGGGTGGAAAGATAGGACAGAGAACAGGGGATGTATTCTGTGTCCACCTAGTGGAAATGTCCATTTCATCCGCTCCTGAAGTTCTGATTGGCTGGGCTGGCGTATGCATGAGAAGGAGACATGCTCCCCCAGCTACTTTGCACTTCAGCAGAAGAGGATATGGACATGTCCACTAGATGAATACTTACAAAGCTATTTAATAAAGTACTTCTGTAACCAACATGCCTGCTATGCCATCCTTGCTTTCAATGTCTGTCTTAGTAAAAGTGTGAAAGAACCAGGTTTGTTCATGAAAAGTTTTCCTGAGGGTGTGTGCCTTGAAGCCCGTAGTGGTAATCACAGGAAACGGGGGTGGATCCAGAGTAGCACCAAAGGGCAAGCCTTCATCGAAACAAATATGGAGGGAAGTGACTCCATGCTCAAACTTGTCAGCTCACAAGTTTGCCAAGACCAAGTGATATCAGAAGTTGATGAAGCCTACATGGTTAATGTATAACCGCTTAGGCCAAAATTATTTAGATACTTTTTATGAGGACTACATATTTACTGGAAATCTCAAAATAATTATGTTAGTGCAGAATACCTTCCACTAGTTGTGACGTCCTTGAAAGAATGAAAATGTTTGAGTTGTACTTGTGTGGTGCATGAAGTTACTTTAAAAAACAACAACTCAGCAATGGAAACAAAATGCAAAGAGTAGTATTCAAAATAAATTGCCACCTCTTTAGGGCTAGATGAATTCAAATAATAATAATAAGCAAATGAAGATCGGGCATAAAAGATAGATGTTTCGGCTCCCACTTGAAAGCCTTGTTCACAAAGATTGTGAACAAAGCTCCAGTTGAACCAGTTCTTATTTTTCATTTTTATGGTTGGCATCTAATTTTAAACTACTTACCGTGCCTCTTTTGACCAAACCAGACAGGCTGCCATCAAACTCTTCACTACTTCAATGCAAATAATTGGAGGTTGGTAAATACATTTTTCTAATAGGAATAGTAGGTAACGAATAGTCAAACACTGATGCATACAGTTACAGCAGGCATATTTATCTTGGAATTAAGCACCATGCTTATATTGTCTAGTAAAAAAAGGACAGCTATCAAGGAAGATTAGGATTATTTTTAAGCAAAAGTAATTATACCTCATATACTTGAAGCAGATGTAGTGCTTCTGAAGAATCACGTCCAAACTGCACACACTAAAACATTAAGCTGGGATATTCATAAAGACAAGTACATGTTTTGCTCGCCAAGTGACTTTTAGTGTGCTCAATTATGTAAAGTGTGCTATTACATGATTAATGTAATTTGCTAATGTAAAGAAAGAACAAGCCAGGATCTCTTGCTTCATATATATGTGCTGAATCAAGAAGGTAATTAAGGAAGGAGAACACCAGAAATAAACACAAATATTTGTGTGCTTTCTGGCACAAAATAATTCTCATGTAAGCCACGTAACATGCTTTCCAAAGCATCCCCTACCTTAACTTACAGCTGCATCACATGAAGGCACTTTCTAAGAACACACATGCTTCATGATCATTCACTGTGTTAGTGACTCCCACTGAAGTAGACTGAGAACATATCTGGGCATTGCATTCAATAGCTGATGTAAAGTGAAAAGACTGCTGCTTGTAGGTATGAATGAACCAAGTGAATAAGAAATATAGGTTCTCAAACTTCTAGTAGTAAGTGTGGCAGCACTTAAGAAAAACATATTGCAACTAAAAATTGCAACACATGATGAAATAACTGAAATAGCTAGGGAGAGTTTAATAGACCAATAAACAGGAAACTGCAAATTCCCAGCATTTCTGAATACTTTTCTTCACATGTACTCACCTCATAAGTATGACTTCCCTTAATGCTCGAACCTCTGCCTTAATTTCATAATTCCCCATTCTCACTGCTTCGCTCATGCTGATTGACATCTAGCACAAAGGTTGGCGAAAGTAGCTGAGCATGTGCATGTGTTGTGAGGCAAGCTGCCCACATCTGGTAGCCGCATGCCAATTTCTCAGAGTAGATGAAAGGGAAGCCTTGAGGGTAAACCATAGAGAAGACGGATACCTTGGTTCAATGATAACTGAAAGCACCAACATGGAAAATTTGGACAGCCCACAGAATCAGCAGAATTGGCATAGTTTGGAAAAACTGAAAAGGTGCATTATGATATTTATGTTACACAGGTTCCAGTCAAGTTGAAGATTTTCACTGTCTAATAAACTTATAAGACAATACATGACCAGCAATACTGTATGGAACCTAAACAAGTTTAATAAAGTCACCTAGAAGTCAGGATGGAGAAGTGACTGAATTGAGGATGCTAAAATGGATGAGGTGGAGGCAGATTGTGAAGACAGGTCTTAAAAAATTAACATTCAACACACACTTAAGTTGGCAAAGATTGGACTCAATGTTCAAGAAGAAATTGACTAAGATAATTTATTGGTATACGTACATGAGAGAGCAGCAACAATACAGCAGAGATAACTGTCATGCAAGAGGAAAGGACGTCAGTCTAAAAATTAACATTTGATCAGAAGAATGGTTATGCATGGGCTCAGGCTCATGTACAATTCTGTATGGTACGCATGATGTCAGAGCTGCATAGCATAAGGAACTGTGGCCTTAGATGCCTCGATTATGAAATGATGTGGGCCAAGAGCGGAACAAGGATAGCATCAAAAGGGGGCCTCCTCCAAAAGGAGAACCGTAGGGAAACGGGGTGAGAGAGGTTTCCTACGCAACAGATACAGAGTCATATGAGTCATAGAAACCATGACCCAAGGAGCTGCACAACAAGGTATATAAATTCAAATCTCTATACAGTTAAACCTCAGTATAACGAAATTCTCGATATAACGAAGAATTTAACTTTCCATAACCTCTTCTCCATAGAACACCATGCATTTAGAGCCTCAATATAAAGAAGTGTGTTTGCGTGCAATTTCAATATAACGAAATTTCGCTTCTGCCGCAGAGGAGTGCCAATTGAGACAATCAATGGTAACTTCCGCGGACGCAGATAGTCAAATGACTGAATTACAAGCGGCTCCTTGCAAACGCACCTCTCAAACTGCGTGCAGCGCGACAAGAACAACAGCTTGGAGCCGCATCATGTTCCGTATAAATTAAGTCCAAGTGCGATCAGATCCTATCGCGCCCCGCGCACTTGTGCTTTAGGTGAGAGTGAAAGTGTGCGAGGGTGAGAGAAGAAAGATGGTGGCTTCATAAGTGCGGCCTTCCCACGCGAGCAATGGCAAAGTGGGGAAGGAAAGCGAGCTCGCGGTAACGCGATCAAGCGCGCGCGAGGGGGCGGAGTGGGGGGGGGGGGGGTAAGTTGGCGCGCGTCTCGGCCATGACTCGGCTGAGCGCGGCTGAGTGCATACGCAGCCGCGCACCCTGCTCTAGAGGTAATCTGCTGCGTGTGGAAAGAGCGGGCATGTCAAGACGGCGTGACACCATGTAAGCTGTTTTCCCGCACGTTTAGTATTGAAGGTTGCGCAATCTCGAGTTTTGATGACCCGTTTGAACGAGAAGCAGACGAAGCATTCGCTCCCAGCTGCCGGCGCTTTTCATGATAGCGTCGTCGCAGTGCGACCGGGCGACGCTTTGGGGGCGGAGTGCACGCGAAAGCATGGCGTCACTCAATCAGTACCGCTGATGTAAAGATCTCAACGTGGCATGAAACCGTATCATTCATCGCTGACTCCTATATTCATCAAAATAAAATGTTTTCTCATTCAAACTTGCTTTTTTTTATTGCCCAATAATTCGGGAAATTACATGGCCCCTTTCCGTGCAACAAAAATCGATCGGCGACTGTACTCATTTGCATAACAGATCGAATTTCAATACAAGGAAATTTCTATATAACGAAGCGAATTGCCGATTTTACCTACTTTGTTATATCAAGGTTTAAGTGTATAAAGAAATTTCCTGTTCTCTACACGGGGGTGGCAATGTGGGCTTGTTCGTTGATCATCATGGAACGGCATGTAGTGTAGCGCAACAAAAACAAGAACACAAGAAGAAATGAAACACAGACACAAGCGCCTAATTATGTCTGTGTTTTCCTTTTTCTTGTGTCCTTGTTTTCGTTGCATTACACTACATGACATTCAATACTTTCACTGTCACATTCATGAGCACTGAAAACCTAGAATCAACTAATATCTTGCCTGATTTGTCATAATTAAAAAGAAAAATGTGGGTATAGCAGGTCTAATTGAGTTCTGGGGATTTTAGTATCACTGACATATAGCTTTTAAGAATGTTTAATCGTTTCTTCCGTTAAGGCAGAGTACATGCTCAACTGCTACAATAAGTGTGAACGTAGGCAAAAAACGACATTTTTGGCCCTCGCATCAATTTTATGGCATGTTGCGTGATCTAATCAAGTGGTTTCAATTTGACGAAGTTCTCGATTTAACATAATAAAACCTCACATCCCAATAACATTTATTAACTAGACTTACTGTACTTTATAACCAAAGTACTGTATAACTATAAGCAGCTACAGCCGCCATGAGTGGCGAGCAGAATTGAAATGAAATTGCTTTAGTCGAAACACGCCGAGCGCTGCTGCTAAAGTATGCGCCACATGCATTGGGCAACTGTGGGAACCGCGGTACCACACGCAGTTATTCAAAGCAGCACATAAAAGTGCCGTGGACTCAAATTGGTTAGTAAATGCATTCGGAACCAGTCTTTCGATTACTCAATTAATATATCAGCCACACACTCGCATAGCATGGCCACGTGGCAAACGCGGCCATGCGGATGCTTCACTATGCGTGGATCGGCTGGTTGCAATATTGGGGCACTCTATGGGTGCATGTTTAAAGCACAGCGTTTTTTGCCTATCGTGTGATCGTTGCGGGTGCTCCATGGCTGAGTGTATTGCATGGTATAGAATTGGCCCCAGTACCAAAAGTACACAGGTAGGGCGGTCCGTGCAGATGAAGTGTGAACGCGAACTCAACATAACCACGTCGTCATTATTCTGTAGCGATTATTTATGCCAAAGCGTCAAATGGCCCATTGAGCAAAAAAGCCGGCGTCTGTCGTCTCAGCGAAACAGCGCCTCAAATCCCATTGGCTGCGACCACGTCACGAGCGCGCCTCGACGAAACAGAGCGGGTGAGAGGGTACACCTGCTGTCGCTATAGTGCACCAGGTGTTGCGTGAGGGGAGAGGGCATCGCCGCGATGCCACGTCATCCTTGTTCTCGCAAGCCGCCGCCCGGTCCGTATCTCCCCCCTCTACTGGGCTTAGCTGCCGCGCGTGCCTGCCGGCCTTGGTGGCCACTGCTGTTTCCTGGTCTCTGGTCATGCAGCACGTCGGTGGCATGCGGTGTTGGCACCGCAGGCTGCTGCTGCTTGCTATCTCGGGCCCAATGTAGCTCTAGGGTGCATCACTTGCAGCGTAAAACTCGAAGGACTGCTCAGTGGCGTTCAATTGGGCATTAATGCTTTCGCAATCACAACTCAGATAAGACATGCTTAGCTATCCTCATATGTTTTTCTTTAGTTGCCAAGTGGACGCATCATTGTTCACCATTCACAGTCTTCAATCTGTCGTCATCATTGCATTGTCATTTCAAATTAGTTGTAATATCACGCCGTCGGATGCTGCCGCCTTCACGCTGTGTAGTAGATACGCAGTCATTGCCATGCATGCACTCATCATCCCAAAGTTGTTATGCCTCAATCGTGATGACTCTAGAATTGTCATCCCATCGTCGATCATGCCATCGTTGTCACCGCATCAGCATCATACTGTTGTCGGCATTCGACAGATGCATTACATAGATTAGCATTACCTTTTCAGCTTCTAGGACAGAATGCACGTGGTGATCTGCCGCAGTAATATTATGAGAGACACTTGGGCGGAACAATTGCTGGCCTCAATCGCCAAGCCTCCCTAACATCATTTATTTCAATCTCCATAATAATCCTAAATTGTGTCACAATACTTCTACAACAAATGTCAACATGGTTGCCATAAGACCTTGTCTCGCATGAAAAACATAACTATATTGTCATGTTCACTAACTTGATCTCCTCCATTGAACTTAGTTCTTGCGTTGAATGGATGCTTCTAGCGTTTTAAATTCTGCTACTTTGTGCCACTGCCTCCTTCTCCTGAATAAGCTAACTTAATATTGATCCACATGCAATTACTAAAATTCACTGAATGCTTTCTTCATGACTAAACACAATTTGTATGTTAACAACTCCAATTCACAAATCTGTCTTTTGTCACTTCTGGCATGCCACAATGCTGAGTGTTTAGGCCCTTGATTTTTCTCATTTTAGATCTAGCAAAGAACTTAACGTAGAAAACTAAACTTTCTGTTGATGACTGTGTGTTTTGTCGTGAAACAACCAAACTCTGGCAGGTCCGTTTCTGTTCAAACAGACTAAACAAATGGCCCACTGAGTAAAAAAGCCAGCGTCTGTCGTCTCAGCGAAATGGAACCTCACATCTCATTGGTTGTGACCACATTGCGAGCGTGCCTCTACGGAGCAGAGCGGGTGAAAGGGTACATCTGCCATCACTCTAGTGCGCCAGGTGTTACGTGAGGGGAGAGGGCGCCGCCGCAATGCCACGTCATCCTTGCTCTCGCAAGCCGGCACCCAGTCCATATCCCCCCCCTCCCACTGGGCTTAGCTGCTGCACATGCCCAGTGGGGCAATGTCTCCACTAATGTCTCTTCGGAGTGCCATCACTAGTTTAAAACCTAATATCAGTACCCTAGCAAAAAAAACTGATAGAAATTTCTACAAGTCTCTTAGGAATATGTATAGGTTGTATGGGTCCTTCTAAGAGTGATATATATTCCTACCTGACCCATAGAACTCTTTACCAAACTGGCAGGCAGCAGATAGATCTCACTGTGCTGCCTACAAGACCAAATAGCATGATGTATCAGTCTTTTAAACCCAGATAGAGATCATCATATGACATACAGGAATCTGATTGAGGCACTGATAAAGCATGTTAGAAATAGCACACATGCCAGTGCCCACACGCCTGAAGAGACGTTTTTAAAATGAACTGAATATACAACCCTGAATGCATTGCCTGCCACGTGAACAGATTAACAAACACAGTTGGGATATTAGAGTACCAAATAAAAATGAAGCGTGTAAACTGTGCAATTATCAAAACATTTTACAGCTTGTATGCACATATATTATCCTAAACATGTTTCAACATAAATTAAAGCACACGTTTTCAAAGCACAGCAGCGTTACTTAGCCTGTGAAACTACATTGGGGAAGTTGCATGAGAAAAGTATCAGTCCATCTTTGTAGCAGGTGTGCTCCAGTTCTTTTAATACAGAATTACATTTACAAATTTTGCGAGACGGATGTGCAACATTTAATGCATATCCAAAACAGGATTACTGTCATCATCATCATCATCATCATATTTATGTCCACTGCAGGACGAAAGCCTCTCCCTTCGATCTCTAATTACCTCTGTCCTGCGCCAACCGATTCCAACTAGCACCCGCAAATTTCCTAATTTTGGCGCACCATCTAGACTTCTGCCATCCTCTACTGCACTTCCCTTCTCTTGGTACCCATTCTGTCACCCTAATGGTCCAACGGTTATCTAATCTGCGCATTACATGACCTGCCCAGCGCCATTGTTTTTCTTTTAATGTCTATTAGAATATCATCTATACCCGTTTGCTCTCTTGTCCATACTGCTCTCTTTCTGTCTCTTAAAGTTATAGCATTCTTCGTTCCATCACTCTTTGCATGGTCCTTAACTTGTTCTCAAGCTTCTTTGTCAGTCTCCAAATCTCTGCGCCATATGTCAGCACCTGTAAAATGCACTGATTGTATACTTTCATTTTCAATGATAATGGTAAGCTCCCAGTCAGGAGCTCACAATGTCTGCCGTATGCGATCCAACCCATCTTTATTCTTCTGTGAATTTCCTTCTCATGGTCAGGGTTTCCTGTGATTAGTTGACCTGGGTAGACGATACACCTTCATAGACTCTAGAGGCTGACTAGCGATTTGGAACTCTTGTTCCTTTGCCCGGTTATTTATCCTTATCTTTGTCTTCTGCATATTAATCTTCAGCCCCACTCTTACACTCTCCCTGTTAAGGTCCTCAATCATTTGTTGTAACTCGTCCGCAGTGTTGCTGAATAGAACAATGTCATCGGCAAACCGAATGTTGCTGAGGTGTTCGCTGTCGATCCCTACTCCTAAACCTTCCCAGTTTAATAGCTTGAATACTTCTTCCAAGCACGCAGTGAATAGCATTGCAGAGATTGTGTCTACTTGTCTGACTCCTTTCTTCATAGGTATCTTCCTACTGTTGTAATAAAGTTTATTTACAAAAGCAAAACAAAGCACTTTCAAGACTGTGGATACTAACTGTAGCTCTAACATGTCAGGCTGAGTTTGTGAATGCCATAAATTAGACACTACTAACGTGATTTCATTAAAGCTACTTTCTGGGCTAGTGGGTGCATACTTGATTTGAAAATTATGACAACGCAAATACATCCATCCACAAAGGAACAAGGACAAGACACAAGCAACACGACTACCAACATGACTAGGGTTTATTTTACACTCCATTATCTAAAGAATAAGCAAGCAACTTTAGCCACATTTAAACAAACACATAAGAGGAAGAACACAGACTGAAGTACCAACTTCACCATGCCCATTTGTGCTCGCGGATGATGTATAGAACGCCAGGTCTAATTGGCACATGCTTTTATCATATTACAACTTCATATGAAGCTATTTTCTTTAGACTATGCACTTTTGCATTCATCCCAAAAGTGTTGTGATATGTGACAGAACACAAGTGAGCTTGTGAAAAAAGAACAAACTGGCATGGCACACTGACAGGAAGCAAGGAAACAGGACAAGCATCGCTATTGGTACAAGATCTACAGCAATATATCAGAACATGACAATACAGCAATATTATTTAAGCAAAAGTGAGTACAGATCTGAGAATTTATTCAAGTAAGAACATGGATTTACCATTTTTAAAACCACATATTCATGAACAAAAACAGCTAAACATCAGTGCACATATTGCAAAATTAGAAGACACAATTCTTCACTGGGTGCTAGTTCAACCACCGCACGTCGAAATGTGTAAAAGCAGTTTAACCTGTGTAGCTTTCAGCACGCGACAGCAAAGAAGACTATCAGAACAGGCTTCATATATAGTGTTTGGAGTCTTTGATTCAAACCGTAATACACTGTTAAAATAAAATTTCAGAGTTTGCTTGTTTCATTCAGAAAAAAGATAGTGTCTTAGTCATGCCGCCACAGTTAACGGATTAACTTGCACCAGCTACATTGAGTCAAAGGAGAAAATAAAGTGAGGAAGACAGATGCATGGTGTGAAAATGTTGCTGTTGTATCAAGTAGCATAACTGCTCACTTAACATTCAGCTGCTTTCCATGCCTCTGCATACAGACTGAGAAGCTTTACCTCTTCACCATCTGCTAGTGAAGCACTGTTTGTTCACTGTGATCACCCACTGAAGGCAGTCACGTGGTTAAGTAGGGCCCTTCGCTACATGTAAGAACACCGACCCGAAACTGTGCATAAGTCCTGTAAAATATTGTCATGTTTTGGCTACTGCAACTGTTCATCAGCAACTGCATCACTACTGCCAACATGCAGACCATGCAATTCCCCAAGCACTTAATCAACAAGAGTACAATAATGAAGAGTGGCAAATTGGGCTAGCTGGTTCATTAGGAAAACAAGAAGCTATCGCAAGAAAAAATAAACACTCTAGAATTTTGATGGCTCTGGCTTGTGTAATATATTCAAACATCAAAAAGCTGATTATTACAGAACGCCATAAAGCGTGGTGCACTGTTACCAACTGTTGTTTTTTAAAGCTATAACCTGTTATTACCAGACATTCATGTGCCATGGCTGAAGACATACTGTTCATCGTTGCCATGTCTTGAGCACGGGAATTAGTCTCTTTCATAATGGTTTCATATTTTTCATTCAAAAATATTGTTGTCTATTTCTATAAACACATAAAGGCGCATAACTTCGCTGGGTGTTACCTAAACTAGTGACTTCTCTCTTCTGACACAGACTGAAAGGTGCTTTGCATGGAGAATTTCAACAGAAAATAGTTTCTTGCATTTCAGAATTATACAAGAATTCGCTCCAGTAAGAATTCTACAAATGAGAGAAAACGCACCTGAGAAGCTGACAAATGCACTGTTTTTAGTCTTTATAGTTCAAGTGTACTGGAGAGAGTGGAATGTTTGTTGGTTGATGACCATTTGGTAATATTCAGTGACACTTGTTGAGTCACCGCCACGGTTGTGGACTACAGCCTGTTTTTCACTTTCATCCATGTTCAAGAACAGCTTTCCAGTGCCTAACAAAACTGTCTGCTGACCAGCTCTCCTCTCCTGTACACCAAAAAAACTCACTGCTTCTGGTGAAAGATTTAAACTAGCTTTAGCTGCCTGTAACTTTCGAGCAAGTACATAACATTCCAATATTTGTAAAGGAACATCATTAGCTCCGCGTACCAATTTCACAAGAAGTTCATTTCTGCCTTCAAATACAAATGAAGAATGCGACCAATGAGGTCCTAGTTTAGCCGCACTTTTAAGAAGATGCAGGATTTGGTGTACGTTGTATGCCATTGCACCCAATCCATACAAAGACTGTGCTCTCACAACAAACTCCGAGAGATCAGATGATCTCATTATGGTCATCTGAAGTGACGGTGTCCAGTAGAAGTATATAGACACCCTCCACAAGCAAACTGGAATGTCTGACATACTTATCCGGCAAAAAGCCATGAAGGCATGGTAATGAATAATGAAGAACCCACCACTTCCATTCACTAGCTTTCCAGATTGTGAAGTCTGATAATCTTCGTGGTGTACGTGTGAACCAATTCGGTGGCTTGACTGCCAATAACCTCCTGTTTAAAGAGGCTAAACTTTGTTGTGAACCAATGTAAACATCTTTTTTCTTTTAAATGTCATCACATTTTTATTCTTTTTAAGCTGTTGTATGGTGTATAGTTGTTCCAACAATCTTTCCTTTCTGAATCCTGGGCTTCATATTTGATTTGTATGTATTGTCTTTTGTGATAATATAAATGCATTATTTCTGACTCATGTTTCGGGCAAATGAGGAAGCTTGCTTCTCCTTGAAGCACATTACACCTATACAACACATATAGATACTGATAAACTATAGATCTGGCAAACTAATATGAATACATTATTACACTACTAAAAAGAATACACTAGTTGACTGGTACAAGCAGAATAGCACAAATACGTCCAGAATAGAACTAAAAGTAATTTTATCAGTGTATCAGTTGTATCGTTTCATAATGCAATAGAAAAAAACTGATATAATTTTTATTAGGTTGCTCTATCAGATTTTTTGCTAGTGATCTTTCAGTGTAAATGCATATCAACTTTTTGACTAATGCTAATAACTGAACACATGGCTTTTTGTGCTGCAAGGTTTCTTGGACTCCTGCTTCCCTTAAACTTATACTGTATAATATGCTTGCAAGATCAAAAAACTGGAGTATGCTTCATCAATCCGGGATACACCGACAAAAAACACAACTCTCATATTTAGTTGAAGCCATACAAAACCAACCTGTAAATTTTATTGTAGCTGCTTATTTCCATACCACAAGCATATCAACAATTAAAACTTGCCTTGATTGGCGAGGCTTGTCAACAAAAAAACTTACCCATTTATTTCACGAATTCTCAATTTAAACATATGTTATTACCTCCTTGTATCTCATTCAGAATGAACTACAACCTCAAGCTACAGGTGCCAACTTGCCAAACCAATCTTTACTATTCCTGTAAAAGGCAGCCTCAGAACACACACACGTATATATCAATGAGCTACAAGGAGGTAATAAAAACATGTTTCAATTTAGAATTTGTGAAATAAACAGGTAAGTTTTCTTGTTGCCTAGCCAATCAAGGCAACTTTTAATTGTTGATATGCTTGCGGTATGGCAATAAGCAGCTACAATAAAATTTACAGGTTGGTTTTGTATGGCTTCAACTAAATATGAGAGTTGTATTTTTTGTAGGTATATCCCGGATTGATGAAGCATACTCCAGTTTTGATCTTACAAGCATATTATGCAGTATAAGTTTAAGGGAAGCAGGAGTCCAAGAAAACTTGCAGCACAAAAAGCCATGTGTTCAGTTATTAGCATTACTCAAAAAGTTGATATGCATTTGCATTGAAAGATTATTAGTAATATGAATACCTATGTACAAGGTGCTTAATAAGAGCAGGGTGTTTAATTTTGTAGGTAAATGTATTAAAAGGACTAGTCATGATGTGAAAATCTCTTCATTTTACTTTTACCACCCCACCTTACCACCATTTTACCTTTACACACACACACACACACACACACACACACCATGGCATCCATTCCGTAACTCTAATGCTCCATACGATAGAAAATACGATAGAAAATTGGGCAAGTTGTTGAAGCTTCATGGCAGCTACTGCATGACAGATGCCGACAAAAGTAATAGAACGGGACAGGATACAGCACTATCAAATGAAGTTTATTGAAAGAAAACAACCAATATATAACACACATCACGTGACCAACACCCGGCCCCCTAGCATATGCAGAAACATACCAAAACAACCTTCACATCACTGAATGCACATGTTTTGATGGCAACACACATGTCACGGCTGATTAATCAACGTAAAAAACAATTACTAAGGCACAATGCAACTCAGTGGCTTTACTTAAGATCTAACACGGCAACCTCGCTATGTTGCAGCGAAATGGATGGCTGGCTAACACATAGTGAGCCTTTCTTTCTAATGTGATAAGCCTCCATCATATCATGTGAGAGCTTTTCACAGTGTGTGAACAGCAGAATAGTACTTTCAAAAACTGCATGATGCCCAATGCTGCAACAATGCACAGAA
This sequence comes from Dermacentor andersoni, assembly GCF_023375885.2. Taxonomy (NCBI): domain Eukaryota; kingdom Metazoa; phylum Arthropoda; class Arachnida; order Ixodida; family Ixodidae; genus Dermacentor; species Dermacentor andersoni. Next base: position 35,492,105 of record NC_092819.1, on the reverse strand, counting down.
CGGTGTGGATGCGCAAAAACCCTTAAAAAACTATGGTACTTCCTTAGTTGAATGTTTAAGCACCTTCCAGTCTGACTGATATATATTTTGTAGGCTTCAAGAAAAAGGAATCGAATAAACAACATTTCGTGTGCAAGAGACAAACTGTATGCTATATTTCACTTTGCAGTCCTCCCTGCTCAGACACCCGTTGTGAAGAATGTGCTTGTTTATTGCTTCACATATTCCCTTCAGCTTATCTTTAAATGAAAACCCAATCCTCTCCTGGAACTTGGAAGCCACCTTTTTCTGCCTGTGCGACAATTAATAGAGGGGATAACGGCAACTTTGATCCACTCTTGCTCCTTAAGCTTCTTCCACCCTGGTTGCACCTTAAGTTCCTTAATTAACGTTTTTCAAGATAAAAAAAACCACTGAAACTGAATAACCTGCCTCATTAAGCCTTGTCACCAGATTCCTTACACTTTCAAGGATAAGGTGAGGATAGCTCTTGGTTGGGGCATCTCTAATTGTGTGAGTGGCAATACTTAATAAGTTTTGAATGGCTAGACCTATAATCAAGGAGGGGCTTAGAAGTTCTCGACTGATATCCCCAGCATACGTGATCCCACATAAAAGTAAGCCTGATATAAGAAGTTGCAGCACATTTTTTTTCTGGAACTTCTAAAGTGAAGTTGAAACTTTGCTATTGTTCTCTAAATAACTTCAGTACTTCGATGACAGCTCTGCGAAAGTTATCATTTGCTCATGAAAAACAAATAATCATCCACGTATTGGAAAATTTTAAGAGTAAGCCCACTCAGGTTTTGATTATTTTCTGGTCAACATAACTTAAAATATTACTGAGCACTGGTGCAACACCGGAACCTATGCAGATGCCAGCATTCTGGACACATATTTTACCTTCCCACCAGACCAAAATTGACCTTAAATAGAAATCAAGAAGCTCCAGAAAGTTTGCAACAAGAATTTTACACCTTTCAGCAAATTCCAGCTAACCTGTTTGATTGTGTATTCAGTCCTTAACAAACTGCAAGAGACGCACCTGCAGCAAATAATTGTATAGATCTTTTGCATCTATACTAAAGCCTGTCCATTTTCCCAGATTATGCTCCTGCAGGAAGTGTACAACAGTCTGAGAGCTGGCAGCAAGAAATTGGTCGTTGATTCCCAGCCTGTCAAGGTCTGCAGAAATTCTGAAACATGAAGCCATGATTTATATTCCGACAAAATGGTTCTGAAACGGATTCCCTAAGCTTGTGTGTTTTGCACTGAAGAAGGCGCATAAAAGAAGACCTTTTTCTACCTTAACATCATTTGAGACTGTTGTCAAACTAAACTGATTCAACTTTGTGACAGCTCAACATTTTGTCAGCTATATTGGTATAAATTTCATTAAAATTTATGTCAGTGGCTGACACACCCTCCTCCGGAAAAGTGCTTTCCAACATGACAACACAATGCCCTTTTTTGTCTCCAAGAAACCTCCAAGTTTCTGCCCCATACGTTAGCACAGGCAGAAGGCAATGATTCTATGCTTGATTGTACACAATTATATATATATATATATATATATATATATATATATATATATATACACTTTGTATTCACCATCCAGGGCCAGGGAACAAGAGAAGCGAGACACCACTGACCAATTTCTGACTAAAAGAATTAATTTTTGACCTTATACATCTTGTTTTTACTGTACATGTCCCTCACCTCCATCCAGGTTCCCAACATTTATATCTAAAAAGCTTGTCTATCACCACATACAGGGTCTGTCCTGAAAGTAATGTCAGTAAATTTATTGTGATGTGACTGTATGTCAGAGCGGTCTAACTGGTTGAAACTAGTAGTGACAGAATCCATCTAAGCACCATGTCGCACACCACACATCACACAGCGGTCCGTCACTCACTGTGCTCCGAACATCGGAGAGTGTTGGACGGGCCTGTCCGTGAGAGCTGTTTTTTATTCTTGTGCAAGTGAAAATGCAACGCTCATTAGAACAAAGATTTGCGATCAAGTTTTGTGTGAAACTTGGCAATACCGCTGCGGAAACTGTTACTATGCTCAAGACTGCTTATAAAGAACATGCCCTGTCAGATCGGCAAGTGTTTCGGTGGCACAAGGCCTTTTTGGAAGGCCGGGAAGAGGGCGACAACAAGGACTGCGCTGGATGGCCATCCACAACCACTACGACTGACAATGTAACACGAGCGAGGGAATTGTTGAACTCAGACCAACGATTAAGTGTTTGTTTAATGGCCGACATGTCAAACGTTCCAAAAACTCAAGTTCATGAAATTGTTACAAACGATATTGGCATGCAGAAGGCGTGCACAAAAATGGTTCCAAAAGTGCTAACTGAAAACGAAAAGTCATGCCGTGTTGAAACGTGCCAAGAAAATCTCAACATGTGCAAACGTGAGCGAAAATTTTTGGACGTCATTACAGAAGACGAGACTTGGGTATTTGAATATGACCTGGAGACCAAAAGGCAATCATCTGAGTGGCACACACACTCGTCCCCTCCCCAGAAGAAAGCCAGGATGAGCAAATCAAAGATCAAGATCATGCTCATCGTTTTTTTTTTACACCCACGGACTGGTTCATCATGAGTTTGAAGAACCTGGAACCACTGTGAACTCCAAATTTTATGTGGATGTCCTCGAAAGACTGAAACGCACGGTTCAACACATCCGGCCAGACATTGCACACAACTGGAAGTTGCACCACGATAATGTCTTGGCCCACAGTGCCTTCATCGTCACCGACTACCTGGTTAAAGCAGGGGTGCCAACGATCCCCCAGCCCCCGTACAGCCCGGGCTTGGCTCCCCCCCGACTTTTTTCTGTTTCCATGCCTCAAAACACCCCTGAAAGGCAATCATTTTGGGACAGCGGACGTGATCAAAGCAGCTAGCACCCCAGCATTAAACGCCATTCTGGAGGAGGACTACCGCAACGCATTCGATAGCTGCAAGTCTCGCTGGAGCCGATGTATTGACGCAAAAGGAGAGTATTTTGAAGATTTTTAAACTTTTTGTAACAACAAATTCAATAAATGATTTTTAATCGCCTTACTGACACTACTCTCAGGACAGACCCTGTACATGCACCTTGAAGGTATGTATGTGGAAAGCATTTCAACCTATGCTTGCTTTTCTGGCATGGAATAAAACGGCCTTTTGTCTCTAAACCACTTACTTTTAAACTATTCCATTTGGTTCATTTTTCTAACTTCTGTAGAGTTGCATTCACAACTTTCATAGTTAACCGGCTCCGTTTTCATTCATGCTTCCTAAAATATGCCCTCCTGTCATGCATAATTTGGAAGGCCTTCTGTTAGCAATGGGTATTGTATTTCAAGACTATCAGTGCAATGTTGCATGAAGAAACCTATTCTTGGAGTGAATTATTGTTCAGCTTGATATCATGATACTGCTGCATGGTTGTTATTTAACTCTGCAAGAGAATGGTCCTGCCATCCTACCAAGAGTGCATTTCATGGGTATTACTCTCTTTCTTTTGACATTAGTTTATGAGGCTCACAGATATGTATCTGTGTCAACAATAACACCTGACATCTAATTTTGTGCAACATGCACTACATTTAATCAGATAAAAGTTGCATGTTTTGTCTCTTGGACCAGTCTGCTTAATGGTAGGAGGTCGAGACCACAAATGAGGATGGCTGGCCAAGATCTGTGGTGTATGTCCCGTGTTATGCATCTGACAAGATTTCATGGTGGCAAGAAGACATGTCAGACATGATGTGATCTTTCTAGTTATTGTGCACAGAGTTATCAGCATGATAATATCCTTAATGCTATAAAGAGTACCTCTAGCAAGCAGTCTATATGCTTATGCCTTTTTTTTTTGCTTATGGCAACAAAATCCAACATCCTTTGAAACATGCTCACTTGCTGTCTGATGCACAAAATGAAGAACGCTGCCTTCTCTAAATTTATTAGCAACAAGAAAGCCACTCTGGAAGCAATTATATACATACACAGCAACACACACTAAAACCTACAAATGGGAGAAAAAACACAAACTAGGCCAACAATAAAAGAAACCTGACACCCAAAAGTGTTACATGTTACTCAAGTATGCACATTCAACCTGAGTTAGAGAGATAGATGGTCGACTCCCGCACTCCTGTGCATGCATGTGGATATGTTAAGCCTCAGCTACTCTTTCTATATAACTATTCCATGTTTGTGAAATCTGGTGTACAACCGCAAGAACAATGATGGCTTGACAGGTGGTTGACCTTTCAATGAGTTCTATAAGGAGGATGCATCAACTCTTCCAGCCAATGTACACATTACCACATGAAAGCGGCAGCTTATAAACAGCACAACACCATACAGCATAAATTACATATTTGCCACGTGTTATTAAACTTACATCATTAAAGTACATTAGAATTGGTGCTAAGGCTGGTGCACAATATATGCATATACTTTAAACAATCATAAATAATGCAGGAGCTTGGAATATGATTGACTATTTTCGGAACTGCTTTGATAATACAAAAGTCAAGGCTTTGTTTTTGGCATCACCCACTCCAATTCGTTTTATTTTATTTTTTTCCCAATTGAAGCATTGGCAAGGTTTGTGCCATGCGCTTCGACTGTGATTCTTCCTTGTTTGCGCACGGCCATGATCATAATACAAGAAAATCACCCCAGTAACGCTGTGGTCCCTGCCTACTTTTTCATACACTTTACCGCAATACATTACGTATGCTTCACCGCATAACATGACTGTATTGCGGCAAAGCTGATTTTATGGAACTGACGTTATGTAACGGATCTTTTGTCCTTCTGCTGCTCGCATGAGTATAAGCTCGAAAAACCACAAAATACAGACTTGGTTGCTGCTGGTTGATTTCTAGCTAACATTTCGAGACGTCCACGTTGTTTACGAAAAATTCGGTGAAGTTTCTCGCGCTCGAACGCGCTTCAAAAGGCAGCGTGACCACCTATAATTAAGGCAGTCATAAGCGCCAACGAAATCCACACAAGGTACATCAACTTCCACAAAGCTACTGCGCAAGACCATCAACAACTGGCACAGGGGCCACCCAGGAGCTGGCAAACGCTGCGATGACATCCACACAAACCACGTCGCTTTCCACAAAGCTATTGGGCAACACGATCAGTCACAGGCACAGGTGAAGTCCGCAAAACACTACATCGGCAGAACTACTACGGCCATACTCAATGACTTCGCCACAAGCTCTCACATTTAACGACATCAAACAGCTAAAATCACTTCTCCACAGCCACGGACACAAGCGAAGACCGCACCATACCGCACGGGCAGAACGGAAGCACCGATTCGGGGCTCTCGTCGCGTTCATCGCTTTAGCGCCACCTATTTAAAAATAATATACGGAGCCAAGCCAAGCCATTATTTAGCGTCTATTTGGGTGAACCTAACGCTTTCGGGCCCTAAGCGTTCGAACGACCAGGGCACTATAACGCTTACCCCCCCTTTCCACTCCGTCGACCGGGTCGCAGGAACGGCGGCCTTCGTACAGTTTAGGTGTAAGTGAAGGCCGCCGTTCCTGCGACCCGGTCGACGGAGTGGAAAGGGGGGGTAAGCGTTATAGTGCCCTGGTCGTTCGAACGCTTAGGGCCCGAAAGCGTTAGGTTCACCCAAATAGACGCTAAATAATGATTTGGCTTGGCTCCGTATATTATTTTTAAATAGGTGCCGCTAAAGTGATGGACGCGACGAGAGCTCCATTCTGCCCGTGCGGACTTCGGCCGTGCCCCTGGCTGCTCGTGTTTTTCACTAGCTTTGTGGAAGGTAATGTGGTTTGTCTGCATGTCGTCGCCGCTTTTTCCTGTTTGAAGTAGACAAGTAAAACTCTTGCTTGGGCTAGTTGGTTCATGGTAAACTGATCAACGAGACAAGTTCCTCGAGATGAGATAGGAGACAACATGAAGTCATAGGTGAAGTTTTCTGTAAGTGTGTCGTTTAAATAGGTTGTGGTTTGGCCCTTGTGCTATGTGCGTCAGTGAAATTTGCCTGTGCCCGTGTTCATGTTGCCCAGCAGCCTTTTAGAAGGTGATTATGTGGTTTCTGCGCAGGACGTTGCCGCTATTGTTAGTTTCTACGGGGTCGCCGTGTCCTGCGAAGGCACGCAGATGCGAATGGAACTTTTCCGCCTGCTTCGTAGATAGCGATATGTCTCTCGAAGTCAGCTCCACAGCAAACAGTGCACATAAAGCGTCTAGTTTATGTGGTTTATGAATGGGTGCTAGCGTGAACTTCTGTGTGTGTAACTAAATCTTCGTGCTGTGTGCCCATCGCTTGCACATCGGGCCGCCGGCAACGGATGTGCTATAGTATGCTTCACCGTAATGTACCATACTTGTAGCGCATTGAAGCACTCGGTTCACAGTGGTCCCACCGCAATACATCTGTGTAATGCGGTGAATGATACACATTGTCTTGCGGTTTACGGGAAGGGAGAATGTGCAAACTGCAAGCGCAACTACTCATCTCTCTGAGGACTAATACTGTGATTGCTACTACATTGATTTGTTGGAGGTGTCTGATATGCTAAGGCTTGTTACAAAGACTATTGTGCTTGTAGAAACGTAGTAAGAGTCTCACGCGCCGTCTCTGGCCACAGTACGAGCACATAGGGCCATGACCCCAAAACAAGGGGCCGAAATTGCTTCAGCGAGCATCAGAAGCAGCTCATAATGGCTTCCAGTGTGTGTATAAGTAAGGAACGCGTACCAGAGACTGGTTTACGGTCTCATCATTCGCGGTGCGTAACATAGGTGAAAGAAGTGCTCAAATCTCCAAAGCCGCGCCCGAGATAATTTTTTACACCTGTGAGTGGTGCGCCTAAAACAGCGGGTGCGCGCGTGCACAATTAAGGAACACGCATTAGCAGTAACGGTCGCCCCCTTTCACTTTATGATCACCGCCTAGCACGGATGTACTGCGGCGAAGCTGACTTAAGGGAGTCGAATTATGCAACGTTTCTTTACTGTTAGTAAGGTACTGTACTGATTTAGTCATTGAGGATCCATGTATTGTAAACTAGAATGAAAGCTTAACAGCACATTTTCATTGATGCTGTTCAATATTGTAAAGAATTTCTGTTGAACTGGCAGCATAGGCTTGCCACCTTTTATTTCTGTAAAATTCATGGTCATCAAAATTTCCATTGCATGATTTTACGCTTTTAAAATAGCCTTGTGTTTTTTCCGAGTTAACCTTATTTGGTGCTACATCTGGTAAAGTATAAGGGAAACTAAGTGTGGTAAATGCCAAAGAAATCGCATACATTTTTCTTGTTTGCTCTTGTGGAAGCACCATATTGTTGACATTATAAGGCATACTGTCAATAACATATTGTTTACAAGCTGAACACTTTGCATTTCCAGCCTAATTTAACTCTTTAGGCAATTCTGCAGGACCAGTTTTGGAACAACACAATCGCAGTTCTGTAATATAATCAAAACATTTGCAGTGCCCGGTTTATTTTGTAATGGTTTTACTTATTACATTGATGAAGGCCAAAAATAGCAGTTTTGTATGGTCCATCATAAATTAGTGTAGGCATTTTTATTGGCAGTGTTAAGTGAACAAAATCTTGTCATGTGCTGCAGTAATTGGTATCAGTGATTCATTCGTTTGCTTTATCTCTAGACAATAATGGTCAAATAGATGTAATAGTTTTAGATTTCAGAAAAGCCTTCGATTAGGTTCCGCACGACAAATTAATCTTCAAACTTAGAATTATTGGCATACCTGTCATTTTCATAAACTGGATTATTGCTTACCTGAGCAAACGCACTCACTTTGTTACAGTTGGTGAACATAGCTCGGCCACTCTCCCAGTCATATCAGGGGTGCCAGAAGGTGGTGCCTTGGGGCCTTTACTGTCTCTAATGTATATAAATGACATTGTTAAAACCATAACTCCCAGTGTGCAAATTAGACTGTTTGCCGATGATTGTATTTTATACAGTGATGTAAATTGTCAGAATGATCAGACTGTCCTCTAAAAGGATTTAAATAACATAATGAAGTGGTGTAATGAATGGGGTATGTTTATTAATGCTGATAAATTCGTATTTCTTCGTATTACTCTTAAAAAAGAACCACTAACTTATACGCTAGGTTCTTCATCTCTGCGTGAGACTAACAATTACAAATACATAGGTGTTACTTTTACTTCCACATTGTCGTGGAACATGCACATTAATGATATTTGTTCTGCTTTCCGCAAACCCTGTTTCCTAAGACACAAACTGAAAAATGCCCCGCCTAATGTGAAATTACTGTTTTTTTTACTTTCAATAGACCAAAGTTAGAGTATGCATGTATATCATGGGATCCTTACGCTAAGTCAAATATTGTGAGTCTTGAAAAAATGCAAAGAGAGGCAGTTAGGTTTATATTTCATAAATTCGTAAGACTGGACTCTCCCTCTAAAATTATGACAGAAAATTCCATACCCACTCTTGAATCACTCCGAATGATGCTAAGGCTTGAATTCCTTTCCCTTCTTCTCAACAAGCTTGAAATTAAACCATCGACTCACATAACACCTGCACTAACACGGCACACAAGACAGCATCATCCGGACTCACTAACACCCTATTATGTTTGAACTGACACGTTTAAATTTTCTTTTTTTTTTTTTCCAGAACAATATCAGACTGGAATGACAGTTTACAGATAGAGTGTGACTAAAAATTGTATAAATTTGTATTCGCTTGTCCCTAATTTGTTCTCTTTTGTTTGTATGCATTCTATTGCCCCTCTGCTTGGACTGAAAGGTCTGTAGTAGGTACTAAATAAATAAATAAAATACTGATCTTCCTTTACTTATGCAGCTGTACTTGTTTTTTTTTTAATGTTGATCTCATTAAATTTACATCAGTAGATTATTGGCATCAGTACAGGTTTCAGAAAGTTATATCACTTAAAAAAGTACAGTACTTAATATTTGGGAAAGCTTGTCTAATATAAAGAGCCAATGAAATACTTTGGTATTTCCTTAGACATTACAAAGCATTTCATTGAATGAATGAATGAATGAATGAATGAATGAGGGTTTTTTATTGACAAAATACAGTACAAGGGAATATTATACAGGAGGAGGTCCCGACGTCAAAGACTAATGGGACCTCCTGTACAGCGTATAAGTAAAAATATAAACACTTGCAACAAATAATGTAAAAAATAAAAAAAAATAGGAAACATAGTATTGGTTGTATTAATTTGTATTAGCAGCACTAATACAAATTAGCTACAAACATCCTAGTAAAGAAGTATAATAATTATGACATTTGACTAATTATGCCATTATGAAAGTAAATGGATAATGAAACACAACCAAGCAAACTTTTATTTGTGTAGCATAAGTTTTAACAAAATGTACATTTGGAAGGGAGGAATGAAAAAAAAAAAAAGACAAGTGGTTGCAGATGATAAAATGTGGTCTTTTAGTTCTAGTTAATGATATACATGATTTAATTGTAGGAGGTAGTGTGTTCAAGAAGGAAATGGGCAAAAAATGGATACTCTGCTAACCATAATTTGTGCGTACCTTGGGAAGAATAATAATATTGTTTAGTGCAAATCGCCTAAGATTAGTATTCATTAGACAAGAGGTATCAGCCTGTTCCAGTGAGCATTACCTAGTTGTTGGCATAAAAATGTACCAAGATTAAGGTTAATAAGTTCATCTACGGTAAGAATGTTGTAATTACGTAATAACTGTTTGGAATTGAAATGGTTCAAATTAAATGTAATTCTAACAGCCTAGTTTTGTAATACTTGTAATGATTCTAAGTGGGTAAGTGTTTTGTGGTTCAATGCATACCGAGCTTTTAAAAGTGTCCTTATTTCATATGTTGCCTTCTGCCTAATGTTTGCTATGTGTTGATAAAATTTAAGGTTAGAATCAAGTTCTACACCCAAATAGTTACAGGAAGTACTATAATCAAGGGTTCGACGAAAGTTCGTCTGGTCAGGCATGGAAATGAAGGGGATCACGCTCATTTGACCAAGTCTGATGTATAATCCGACGTTTCGGAACTGCGTACGGGTTCCTTGTTTACTGAGTTGGACAGGAAATCATCATCAGTTATGTAGCCAGCACGTGATGTAATAAGCGTGCGTAAATGGCAGGCATAGTCCCTGGTGTCCGGTTCACCATAGCTGGCGTCGATTGAATGATTAGCGATTCTATCAGCCGCCGGGATGACATGTTCTTTTCTTTGGCAACAATATTAGCATTGTCCCAGTCAATCTTGTGACTGTGTTCTTGCGCATACTCAGCAATGGCGTTCGTCGTGTGACTATTATTTCTTACATCACATTTATGGTCCTTGAGGCATCTGGAGACCTTCCCTGTTTCACCAATATATACTTTGTGGCAATCAGCGCATGGTATCTTATACACGACCGCTGGGAATGATTCAACAGGTAACCTGTCTTTCACATTCATTAGCTGGTTCCGAAGCTTGCTGGTTGGGATGTGGGCAATGCGCAAGTTGTATGTTGAAAATACGCGTGACAGTGCCTCGCTGATTCCTCGGCCGTAAGGGATGGCTGCACGTGCACAGATTGTCGTGTTGTTCTCCGAGCTTGGCTGTCATATCCGCTTCTCCGTCCTGCATATGGAACAATTAGGGTAGCCGTTGCGGGTTAGCTCACGGTGGATCGTCCGTAATTTCTTTTTCAGTGCATTGTCGCCTGAGGAGACGCGTATGGCGCATGTTATCAAGGACAACACTACGGACGTCTTGTGGCCGACAGGATAACAGGAATTAAACCTGAGGTAACAACCTTTGTGCGCAGGCTTCCTGTATACTCAGAAGGCGAGAGCGCCCCCATCCCGACGAATCAGTACATCCAATAAAGGCAACAAGTTGTCCCTCTCGTGTCCAGCGGTGAATTGTATGTGTGCATTTTGGGCAGTCAGGCAGTCCAGGAAGCGTTGTATGTCTTGCTTCTTCAAAATACAGAAGCAGTCATTTTACGTAGCGATAAAAAACTTTAGGGGCCGGGTTGAATGTGGCCAGCACCTTTCCTTCCAAGGCTTCCATTACTATATTGGCCGTGGTAACCAATATTGGCGCTCCATCACCATGCCATGCGTTTGCTGATAAAGGCTGCCACCATAAGAAAAATTATTGCTTAGACAAAACCACAGCAGTTCGGGGACATCGAAGGACATGCAACCAGGAAGACCACTCTCTGCTTCTAGGGCTTCTTATCACATGGCTATTGCCAAATTCACTGGGACACTAGTGAAAAGCGATGTGACGTCGAACGAGACCATGGCGTCATCTTCACTCAGCGTGATGTCCTTTACCTTTTTCTTTATGAGTCGTGTATAAAATACTATGCGCTGATTGCCACATAAAATATATTGGTGAAACAGGGAAGTTCTCCAGACGCCTCAAGGACCATAAACGTGACGTAAGAAATAATAGTCACATGACGAATGCCATTGCCGAGCATGTGCAGGAACATAGCCACAAGATTGACTGGGACAATGCCACTGTTGTTGCCAAAGAAAAGAACATGTCATCCCGGTGGCTGCTAGAATCGCTAATCATTCAATTGACGCCAGCTACGATGAACCGGACACGCCGGACACACCGGACGCATGTTTGTTACGTCACGTGCTGGCTACATAAGTGACGACGATTTTCTGTTCAACTCAAGCAACACGTGCCCGGTTCCGAAATGCGGGTTATACATCAGACTTGGTCAGTGACCGTGATCCCCTTCAGGAAGTACTATGTGCAATAAGATTATTACCAAGTTAAAATGAAGGAATGAATGCGGATGAGCGTTGGTGGGACAAGACTAAAATTTAGTTTTAGACAAGTTTATATTGAGCTGGTTAATACTGCACGAATTTAACACGTTGTTTAAGTCAGTATTAAGTTTCGAAACTAGGTTCCCTACACAAATGTCAGGGTTATAGATGTGTCATATGTGTAAAGAATGTAGTAAGAAGAAAGCAGGCAATTAGGCAGGTTGTTACAGTTCATTCTGTCAAACATGACACAGGGCATGTTTCTAAGTTTATTCATAACTATTTAACGAACTGCAGAATGTTTCTTTAAACGTGAGGACCAGTCTACACCCTTTGGGTGCTGTACATTGTTGGCACATGCATATATTGTGGTGTAAAGGTTGTATCAGGCTGAATGGTATATCCAGTGATGCAGCACCAAAATTTGCAAAACCAAAATTTTTGGTATAGTTGAAAAACTAACTAAAAAATATTATAGTTTGAAAATAACGAATGTCAAAGGAAACCCCAAGAATATGGTTCGTCCATAAATTATGCAAGAATACTTCAAAGAAAAAAAAGGAAATCTGCAATTAGGTTCATTGGGCAAAAAGAAATAAAACTTCTTGCATCTTAGGTGTTTGTACCATGCAGTAAAGCAGCTCCCTAATGTCATGCACAAGTAAATTGCCTTTGCAGTAAAAAACCTTAGACTTTTGTTTGATGACTCTGCACAGCACTTCTCATAGTTTCTGCTCTTTTGTGGCTTCCATCACCAGTCTTGAAGTTCTGAGGCCATTAGTGGTTGGTCACTGTTAGTGACGAGTCATAACATCTGTGGATGAGTTCGATTCTGCATTAAAACTGGTCAAAATGTGGCCTTCTCTGAAGTGGTGGCATTTCGTGGTAGTACTTGCAATGCACAAGGAAAATAATGAACTTGTTTACAACACTGTATATATAGTGAAAGAAGTTGTCTGCCACCTGCTTATGCATCACGTCAAAACAGTGCAAAATGTAATCGGTGCTATTTATCGACGACCAGTCCAGCATTATAGTTGACACTTTACTCATTTCTTGTAACCAGGATGTGTTGGCAGTGTCAGCAGTAATCATTCTGTGTACTAAACATCTTTCCTTTCCCTGCAAATATGAAAATGTTGTGCAGATCTGCGGTAATTACAGTTTGCATGCTTTCTTAACAGATCAGGCAAAAAGCAAAGTTCATGTCCCTTTAGCTATTACACAAACACTACTGCATGTTCTTGCAGTTGCATCAAAAATTCCAATTTGACAAAAAAAAGAAGACAATATCAGAACTGATTATTTATTATGTTAGCCTATTTCTTAAGCTAATATATTATGTTATGTGCTTGCCAATCCATTTGTAGATGCAATAATTGGGTTGTAAAATTATTCATTGCATTATTCAAGTTATTCTGAAGTTATAGCGAGTGGGGCTACACTAATCCAGGTACAACCAAATTAAGAAGGCCCACTAAGCTTGAACAAAGACACTCCCTCACCAGAACAGGAATTGGCCTCCCTGGTGTAGTATTCGGCCACAACCTCCCTAATGATATCTTCGATTAACCAATGGCCCTCAGTCCCCAATAGCTGCGGAGCACCTGACCAAGGCAGCGGTCAGACTTGCAACGCAGCAGAGGGTGCTAAGAGTCTCTGGGTCTGGACAGGCTGCCCATGGAAACTGACCCTTGCAACGTTTAACACCCGAACCCACTCGAGTGAGGCTAGCTTAGCAGGACTCTTCAAAGAACTATCAGACATTGTTTGGGATATTATCGGCCTTAGTGAGATTAGAAGAGCTGGTGAGGCTTACACATTGCTGAATAACGGCCATGTCCTCTGCTATAGAGGTCTCCCAGATAAGAAGCAACACAGGGTAGGACCTAATCCATAAGGACAAAGCAGGTAACATTGACGAATTCTACAGCATCAACGAGAGGGTAGCAGTAGTCGTAATCAGACTAAATAAGAGGTAAAGATTAAAGGTAGTACAAGCCTACACTCCAACGTCCAGTCACGAAGATGAGGAAGTAGATAAGTTTTATGAGGATGTTGAATTAGCGATGAGAAAAGTGCAAATGCGGTATACAGTAGTAATGGGTGACTTCAATGCAAGAGCGGGGAAAAAGCAGGCGGGTGAACAGGCAGTTGGCAACTACGGTGTCGATTCTAGAAACACTAGAGGAGAGATGCTGGTAGAATTCGCAGAAAGGAATAAGCTGAGAATAATGAACACCTTTTTCAGGAAGCATAGCCACAGAAAGGAGACCTGGAAAAGCCCTAATGGTGAAACAAGAAATGAAATTGATTTCATACTTTCTGCTGATCCCAGCATAGTGCAGGATGTAGAAGTGATAGGTAGGGTAAAGTGCAGTGATTTTAGGTTAGTGAGGGCCAGTATTCACCTCAATTTGAACAGAGAAAGAGTAAAATTGGTCAAGAAAAAACAGGTCAACTTAGAGGCAGTAAGGGTAAAAGCAGACAAATTTAGGCTGGCACTTGCAAACAAATATGCAGCCTTAGAACAGAGTGACGATGATCATGACATAGAGGTAATGAAGGAAACTGTACTGAGGCTGGCTTCAGAGGCAGCAATTGAAGTGGGAGGCAAGGCACCAAGGCAACCAGTAGGCAAGCTCTCCCAAGTAACAAAGGACCTAATAAAGAAACGAAAAGAATGAAAGTGTCCAACTCAAGAGATGAGACAGAATGCTCGAAACTATCAATACTGATCAGCAAGGCGAAAATAAGTGATATTCAAAATTATAACGTGAGAAAGACTGAAGAAGCCGTAAAAAATGGACGCACCCTGAAATCAGTGAGAAGAAAACTTGGCATAGGACAAACCAAGATGAATGCACTGAAAGATAAGCAGGATAATATCATCAGCAATTTCGAAGGTATAATAAAAGCATCGGAAGAATTCTATATGACCTGTACAGTACCTAGAGGGCTCAGGAGTACTTTATTCGAAACAGTGAACAGTATACGGAAACTCCTCCTATATAACAGAAGCTCCTCCTAGAGATGAGGTCAGAAGGGCCTTGCAAGGCATGAAATGGGGAAAAGCGGCAGGAGAGGATGGAATAACAGTCGATTTAATCAAAGATGGAGGACACACAATGCTTGGAAAACTGGCGGCTCTCTATACGAAGTGTCTATCGACTGCAAGGGTCCCAGAAAACTGGAAGAATGCAAACATTATACTAATCCACAAAAAGGGCGACGTTAAAAAAACTGAAAAATTATAGGCCCATTAGTTTACTCCCAGTATTATATAAAATATTTACCAAAATGATCTCCAATAGAGTAAGGGCAACATTGGACTTTAGTCAACCAAGGGAGCAGCAGACTGGCGTCAGGAAAGGATACTCTACATTGGATCACATCCATGTCATTAATCAGGTTATCGAGAAATCCGCAGAGTACAATAAGCCTCTCTATATGGCTTTCATAGATTACGAAAAAGCATTTGATTCAGTAGAGATACCACCAGTCATAGAGGCATTGCATAATCAAGGAGTACAGACCGCTTATGTAAATACCATGGAAATTATCTACAGATTGCACAGCCACCTTAATTCTACACAAGAAAAGTAGGAAGATACCTATGAAGAAAGGGGTCAGCCAAGTAGACACAATCTCTCCAATGCTATTCACTGCGTGCTCGGAAGAAGTATTCAAGCTATTAAACTGGGAAGGTTTAGGAGTAAGGATCGACGGCGAATACCTCAGCAACCTTCGGTTTGCCGATGACATTGTTCTATTCAGCAACACTGCGGACGAGTTACAATAAATGGTTGAAGACCTTAATAGGGGGAGTATAAGAGTGGGGCTGAAGAATAATATGCAGAAGACAAAGATAATGATAAATAACCGGGCAAGGGAACAAGATTTCAAGATCGCAAGTCAGCCTCTAGAGTCTGTGAAGTACGTTTACCTAAGTCAACTAATCACAGGGAACCCTGACCATGAGAAGGAAATTCACAAAAGAATAAAATTGGATTGGATTGCATACGGCAGACATTGTGAGCTCCTGACTGGAAGCTTACCGTTATCATTGAAAAGGAAGGTACACAATCAGTGCATTTTACCAGTGCTGACATATGGCGCAGAGACTTGGAGACTGACAAAAAAGCTTGAGAACAAGTTAAGGACCGCACAATGAGCGATGGAACGAAGACTGCTAGGCATAACTTTAAGAGATAGAAAGAGAGCAGTTTGGATCAGAGAGCAAACAGGTATAGACGATATTCTAACAGACATTAAGAGAAAAAAATGGTGCTGGGCATGTCATCTAATGTGCAGATTAGATAACCGTTGGACCATTAGGGTGACAGAAAGGGTACCAAGAGAAGGGAAGCGCTGTAGAGTACGGCAGAATACTAGGTTGGGGGGGGGGGGGGTGCGGCGGAATTGGGAAATTTGCGGGTGCTGGTTTGAATAGGTTGGTGCAGGACAGGGCTATTGGAGATCGCAGGGAGAGGCCTTCGTCCTGCAGTGGACATAAAATAGGCTGCGGCTGATGATAATGAATTAGAATATAGGTTGGCCCATGTCTTTTTTAGAAAAACAAAAAGCAAACATGAAACATCTTCCTTTAGCGTAAGCTCAACTACTAAAGCTCACTAGTCAATGCCACAAGCGCCATCCTCATCAGAACTGCCAGACAAGTTGTCCTCTTCAGATGCTTCGCAAGGGTCCTTGGCACCCTAAACGACGTCGTCCTCAATGCCATCAAGTGTGTTGGATATTCAGCGTTTTATGCCAGTATGGATAGTCTAAAGACTACTTTACAATAGGCACGATGGAGGAACTGTGTTAGCTTGGTACTTTGCTAACATAAATAGGTTGATGATGACGATGATGAATTTGAATAGTCATGGTAACAAACAAGTATGAAATTCCACAAGAATTGACGTTTTATTTGTTTTGTTCATTTATCTAAATATCCCATCCCCCCTGTGTTTTCCTGCTTAAGTAGCTTGTCAACCTTGTTTTTGATTAAGGGCTGTTATGTGATGTCATAACCTTAAAATTGGAGAAACACACACCACATACACAGAATGTGAACTAGCAACACTTTATCTCGGACAGTTTGTTGATGCACATCTATTTGCACATTGTAAGAAAATGACAACCAGAGTGAAGATCGAAGTGCAAGTACATTACACATCCACATTCCTTTTGCATCTCCAGGTTCAATCAGTAGAATATTCAGCAATTATTTTTACTGCATTTCCTGCAAGAATTGAATTTCTTTAGGAGATATAGCTATTGATGGTGTTCTTACACATTCTCTTGCACTTGCCATGGCGTACACCTCACTTATAATTCCAATCTATTCTGCACATGTGGTCATTTAGTTTTTTCGAACTGTGATGTGCATTGTGAC
The DNA here is from genome assembly GCF_023375885.2 of Dermacentor andersoni. NCBI lineage: Eukaryota > Metazoa > Arthropoda > Arachnida > Ixodida > Ixodidae > Dermacentor > Dermacentor andersoni. The sequence goes on along the minus strand of NC_092819.1, from coordinate 35,474,881 downwards.
AGATGCTATGCTAGGTTACTTGTTATATTTACTAGGTTATGTTTTGGCGGTTATTTTGATGCTTTCTTAAAGGTGTTTAATACACTTCTTGGTCTGTCCAATGTACTTTCTTCCGCAGGTTAAAGGGATTTTATAAATATAACTTCTTTTTTTACCATTTACTAACTTCCACATGTGGTTCACACTGCCATTGCTGTTGATGACTTCATTCATTGCGACCATTCACCATTTTATTTATTCCTATTAGGTTATCCCAGGCACAGAACACTATATAAACTTCGTGCTTAGTGATTATCTTTTTTAGCTTGTGCAAAACTTTGTGCGCACAGCAGCACTATAGGTCACAATTTATTTGAATCATTATCCTCAGTATTTCTCCTACCATTTATTGTGCTTAACAGTCTTCTGGCTATTGCCACAATCAGGCTGCTTATCAATCTTTCCACCTGAGCACTAAGGCTTTGTGTAGGCTTATAGAGACAATATTTCTTTATACTTTGTGTTAAGCATGACATCACTAGGCCTCTTTTAACAGGCTTTGAGTATGCAGAATCGTATCTCATGAGTGCCTTTCCTCCTTTACTTAAATACATCCAACATGTGTTTTAAAAGTACATGCAGATTTTAATATTCAAAAACTTCAGACTACTCAGGTGGCAAGTCATATGTGATGTCTAGCACGGTGAACAAACCCCTGAACTGCTGCAACATTGTTGTCACATGAATACACTTCATGTTTTTAAAAAATAAGCATAGCCAAAAATCTGCAACAAACCTAAGGCAAGCCTTAACATGCCATTTAACAGTGGCATTAATACTTAGACACCCTTTGTTTTAAAAAGCTTACGCAGTTTTGGGGCTAGGCAAGAGCCAGTACAAATTCTATCTTGTTGTACATATACACAATTTCCGTATTCAGGAATCATTGATCCTAGATAAATTCAAAGCAGTTCCGGAAAACAATGTACACTAGTGCCTTGTTTTTGTAGTCTTTGCCCCCCCCCCCCTCCACCCCCAATCGGCACAGTTTATCTTTCACATATATCAAAAAGGGAAGAATAGGTGCAATTTCATCTGGAATAAGTGCCAAGCACCAATTTTCGCAGAATAGCGCATTGAAAAGAAAAATAATGACTGGAGGCACTTTGACACTCATAGCAGGCTCACATTACAGCCTGGGCCTGCCGAGTGCTCTGCTCTTGAGGTAGGAGTATATGTTGTAGTCTACAGATAAAAGATTTTGTGGGTAGATGAGCTTTGCAGGGTAGGTAACTTACATATGTGGAAAAGTGCCATTCTGTGAAATTATGCCATGAAATTATACAGATAGTGTGAGCCTCCGTATTAATGATGGCCATCTTACATGGTGCCATGTCACAGGGCGTTTTTGTACTTTTATGTAGAAATTGTTTATAAGGGTAAATGTGCTCAACAGCATGAAGCTATACAACATATACAGGCTGTTTCACGTAACTTGTGCTACACCTTAAAGATATGCAAATGCCACATAGCTGGACCAAACCAAGACATGTTGTTTGCTGTCACTTGGAGACACTCAGATTAATTTTCTCATTCTGTCCAATTAGATAATTAGTCGTAATTAACCAACTTCTCAATTATTATGATTAGATGAAAAGTGTTAATGAGAAAATTGTAGAGCAACATGAGGAACTCCCAATACAGCTTTCTGTTGCTCAATATATGCCACATAAAAGTGGTTTTCCGAGTGTGAAAGAAGCCTGTGAATACACACAAGGTAGCTCGAGTGACCACTCACGCAGCAACTTTGCGTGTATTCGTGGGCTTCTTTCATGCCCAGAAAACCAGTCATGTAGCACATATTGAGCAACAAAAAGCTGTATCAGGAGTTTCTCATGTCGCTGTACAGTTTTCTCATTGTCACTTTTCATTGAATTATAATAATTGAGAAGTTGATGGATTAAGACTAATTATCTAATTAGCCAGAGATATGAGTCTCTCCAAGTGACAGCAAACATCATCTTGGTTTGGTCCAGCTACGTCACATTTGCATATCTTTAAGGTTTGGCACAAGTTTGTGAAACACCCTGCATAACCAACCACACTGTTTGGCTAAAGCCTCCTGGATTCTGCACTATGGTATCTGTATGAATGCGACTTTGGCATATGTAGTTAAGGCAACGTAGCATGAACTCTCATAGAAGTCTCTTCTGTGCCATTGACACTTAAACATAGATGACTGACATACACATTATGTTTACGAGGTGCGACAACAATAAAGTGCTTCTCTTTTCCTATTCGTAGAAACACACCTGTACTGTTTTCTCTCTAGAAGCTGCATATGAGGACAGAAACGGCATATGTTATTGTGTTCATAATGCACTAAGATGAGATAGCAGTTCACAGTTCTGCTATGGCAGAACGAATGGCGTAGTTCTACTTGTCATTGCAGGAAGATAGTACTGACGGAATCTAAAGACTGACTTATCAGTGTATGTTAACTTCCGTGTAATATAAACACTTACAAAATTTTTGTTGCTGTTGTGTGTCATGTGTTGTCGACAAGTACTTTGTCTACACTGTGTGTCAGCCTGCAAAATACGAAGCCTATTGGTCACCTCTAGCGCGTCAGTAGGAACAGATTTAATGAATGCCGTCTAGATACATGGTGGTCAGCAGCACTATATGTAGCACATGTAGCAAAGACGCCCAGAAGAAAAAAAGGCCAGCTAGCTTGGCTGAACTTCTAGTTCACGGGCCTCTTCTATGATGCTCTAACAGCTTGGTACTGTCTACTGGCTTGGTCCGGTTGCTTGTGATGGCTCAGGGATGTTCCAGCATAAGTCAACCCACCTGAATCTCCGGCGAAGGCATGGTGCTCTCTACTCGCCCTTTGTACTTTGATGGCCTGGTGTCCCTATTGGCCTGATGGTCTAGGATCCTCGAGCCCCTTCCCAAGTTCCTGAGTTTGCTGTTGGCTCCCACTCTGGTGCTTTACCCACTCGAGTCTGTGTGCCACAATGGAGCCCTGCCCTCAACAGTTGTTGATGGCTATGCGCAGAACAACCATAGACGCAACAGTGGCAACAATTGTAGGATGTTTCCCCTTTCATGCGTTTATCTCACAAAAACAACTGTCTCCATAAGTGTCGTAGTTATCTGTATGTGAAAGGCTTGTTAATGTAACAGTAGAGATCGTAGTGTGCATATTCTCAGACTGCCGTGTCGGTTACTGTAATGATCCTGGGTCCACCATCCGTCACACAGAAAAAGCGAAGAGGAAAAATTAAGTGTCATGTTTCATTGAAATGTAGAATCAATGAGCAAAAGGCAAATGAAAGCAGACAAAAAAATAAAAAGAAAGCTTGCCACAGGTGAAAGCCACAGCTACTCTTCTGCATTACACTTGCGAGGTTCAACCAATTAAAGGGACACTAATGATCAGTAAATGCGAAATCAGTTTAGGCTGATAAAGCGTTCTTTCAAAACATTACTTTCTTTAAATGGCCCCTAAGTCACTTCTGATAATTCTAAACATCTTAAATAAACATGCACATTGCGTATAGTATACAGTGACAATAACTTTCATAAAGATGTCATCGCTACATAAAATAAAAAGAACAATTCCGTGCTCTTCAATTAGATTTTTCAGCTGCTTTTTCGAATGTTATGAAGCCAGCAGGGTCTTGCATATATCACCAGGTTCCTGGATCTGATGTCACCAAATGTCATATCAAAAGTTGTCAGTTGATCAGACAGCTAGGTAAAATAGCACTGTGACAAGAGCTGGCTGTATATCCTGAGAAGGGTGGAGGCTCGCCTTTCTGTGCCACTGCACCTTTTGTGAAACTACCATTCAGTCAGCATTTCATGGGGGGTGATTATTGGCATATAACAGTGGAGCCATGAAGAACTTTCCTAGATGGTCAAAATTAATCCAGAGTCCTACTACGGTGCACGTCATAATGATATCGTGGTTTTGGCATATGAAAACCCAGAACAAGAAATCTGAAATTTTTCTACACACAAAACCTCAGCATTTTCACACTTAAATTTTGTCCAAATGGTTTTGATAACTCCATTTGGACCATTTGGCAATTCAGATTGAACCAAATGGTCCTGCTGGATATTTCATCTGGCCCAATTTGAAATGAGGGAATGAAGCAGTTGGCCGTTCTAACTGGTCCAAATAGTCCTGTTGGTGATAACAGTTGGCCCCCCAATTGGAAATTGGCATTTCTATTCGGACCCATTGATATTTCCAAATAGTTTCAATTGTTGTTGTTTTTTACTGGGTTTCCTCTATGTTGATGTTACCCATAGCTTTCGCTGCATTGCATGGAGATGATGAGAGTATGTTGTGAGGAGAGAGGAGGGTAATGAAGGTGCCCGTGCCCTCTTTCATCCAACACCTGTAACTTTGCTGTCGCAGCATCACTAAAATAAAATTCCTGCAGCTGCTTGTTTATTGCAGACTGGTCTATGTATAAAATTTCAAACTGAGGGAGGTTGGGGTGTTTTAATATCATAGTAAAAGATCGATTATGAGAAAGAAAATGCAAGTTAAAGCTCAATGTCTTGAATTCATGCAGAGAGTGAAGTGCATGTGTGTCAGTTTTATGTCACAGATTACAAAGTATTGTGTTTTCGCTGTTGTGGCTTAGCAAAACTCCTTGAAACTTGCTATGTTGTCTTTGCTTACAACACTATAACCGATCTTGGCCAATGAAAAATGAGCTAGTCCTGAGCAAACACCATCGTCACAGTGAGGTAGTGCAGGAACTCCAAGGTGGCGTCACCACCAGTGTTATTGTTTTCGCCTTTCTTTTTTCTTGTTTACCGAACTTCTCATGGTAAAGTGGCATTTTTTTATTGTATAATGATGATTTACCAATACAGTTCAAGCAATTTTTCTTTCTGTATTTTCCCTTTAAGCTACTGCAATGATCGTCTGGTACAATTTGCTGGGTGTTAATGTATGTGTAAATGATAGCCCTGAAAGTGTCAGCCAATGTTTTAAAGGGTTTATATGAGTGTGAAGTTCAGAGCCCCTTTCTCCTTAGAAGAGTGATGGTTTGGGCTAGTTGGTTTTCCATTTTAGGTTGTGTGGTACAGCATGAAGCAGGGACAAGGGACGCAAGAAAAACGACAAGTGCTTTAAACTTACTTGTCCCCGTTTTTCTTGCGTCCCTTGTCCCTGCCTCACGCTGTACCACACAACCTAAAATGGAAAACCAACTAGCCCACACCGTCACCCTAATAAGTTACATTTCTAGTTCTTCGGGCACCCTTTTCATCGCAAGCGCTTGTCCTCGTTTTTTTTTTTTGCGTCCCTTGTTCCTGCCTCGTGCTGTACCACATAACCCTTTTCCATTGCAGACTGCTATTAAGCAAACCAGCTACAGCAGACTTATGGTGGGAGTACACAAACTAAGGATAAAGAGCTGCTACTACAAGATACATTCTCAGCATGTGAATGCAGTCTCCCCAGGCCATTCCCTTCAATATGCCTAAAAACCTTCCTTGCACTGGATCTCCTGTAGTTCCTACACAGCTGTCCCATGTGAACGTATTTTCTCACAGTCCAGGTGGTATGATACACGAGTATCTCTACCCATATCATATGAACACCACTGGAGTTGTGCAGGCACTTGAGCAAGTTAGAGTAGTAGCCTGTGGCATGCGCATGTAGGGCTTCAAGTTCACAAACAGGTCCTTCGCTGCTCATGTTGTAAACAGCCACGACCACTGCCAACATCCCCTGCAGTGGTCCATGCCTGTGACACACCTGCACGAGGTGTTGACAGAGGCACTTTAGTACTGCCAGTGCTGCCATGGTGGTCTGAATGCACACTCCTACTCCTAAAGGAACAGAAAGCTGAATTTTATAATGAACATGACATTCTGCTAACAAAGTGTTCTTTATGGAAGCCACCCAACACTGATGTTCCTACTGCTGCATTCGTGTAATGTGTCAGGTGCCGCAGCACTTCACCTGATCAATTACAATATCTCCTACTTTATGTCTGCATAAGTAATCTCGCAGATTGCCCGTCTCAGTGCACAAAAACATTACTATTGAGTAGACCACATATTTAATGTAACAAGACTCCAGTAAAGCATTGGCAACACTAAGAAGTGTTCTTCAAAATGTTAGTACTTGGTGTCATAACAATAAAGTGGTTGTCAAAGCTGTTGTAGTGGATGACAGAGTGACAGAGACGGCCCAAGAGCAAACGCACAACACATTTATTTCAGAGACAACGAACTATATATAAAGGCTGCTTGCCTATGACATAACACAAAAGAACGAATCATGTTTGACACATGTTAGCACAGCACTTCCAAGCATTTCATATCACTTCTCCCTCCCTTTTAAAACTGCAGTCTTTGCACGGGTCTTCGTTCTGGGGTAGAATAGACCTCCGTAAGACTGGCGGACTTAGGGGACAGAGAGCCTGTTCAGCTGGAAGGGATGTTGGAGGTGTTGAAGGAACAGGCACGGCACCAGTTGGTTCTGTAGTGGCCAGACTGGACTGGCCTTCTCGTGTTGATGTCGGCCGATTCTTGTAGTCCGGGCTGGGTTAAGCGAGTTGGGAGCCTCCACTTTTGGGGCCATGGGTGATAGAAGCACCCGACGGAAAATTTGGTCCAAGTGACGTCTGGCTAGGCCATCTGGAGTGTCAACCGTTACCAGCCGTGAACCCTCAGTGCTCTTGACGATGCCTGGATGCCAACGCCTCCCTTGGCCAAAGTTGTGCACCCACACCTGGTCCCTGTACTGGAATCTAGGAGGCTGCGAGTAACTTCAAGGTAGAGAAAGGACACAAGTATCCAAGCGTGAACGAATTTGGTAGTTCAACATTTCTGAAGGAGACTTGCCGCACGGTAGTGGGGTACGTCGATAGCCTAACAGCACTTGCGCCAGTTTTGTTTCGAGATCATTCACCATCGAGTACTTGAGAAGGCCATCCTTTATTGTCTGAACCGCGCGCTCTGCGAGACCGTTAGATTGTGGGTGGTACAGCACACTGTGTAGATAAGTTATGTTGTTGGCAGTTATGAACTAAGAAAACTGCTGACTTGCGAACTGAGGCCAGTTATCTGATACAACGGTTTGCGGCAAGCCAAAATGAGCTAACAATTCGCAAAGCCGTGCGATTGTGACTTCTGTGGTCGGCTGACCTGACGGGAAATGCCTCGATCCATTTAGTATGCAAGTCGACGACTATCAACAGCATGCGTCCCTCTATTGGTCCGGCATAATCAATGTGAGGCCGTGACCACTTGGTCGCCATTTCTGGCCAAAAGATAGGAACCTGGTGATGAGGCATTGGCTGCGCTTGTACACGAGATGCACAAACGTGCAAGGCTTTCTGTCTCACCATTCAACCCAGGCCACCAGAACAGCACCCAAGCCAGTCTTTTCATCGCAGATGCACCCTGGCGTGGTCGATGTAGCTCAGCAAGCATTGAGACTCGTGCTTTGCGGGGTATGACGATGTGGTGACCCCAGTAGAGCAGGCCTTCTACGCTTGACAGCTCCAGTCTTCTGCAAAAATAAGGTTGAAGGTGACTGTGGCATGGTGACAAGCGCTTAGGCCATCCATTAAGTACAAAGTGCTGCACCATGCTGAGGTATCCATCTGCATTCGTCAACACCCGTATGGCACCCACTGGCACGAACGAGCTGTCAAGGTTCTCTGAAGACTGCATGTATTCTGGTAAGGTGCCCGAACGACAAGCATCTGGTATCGGCATAGGCAAGCGACTGAGTGCGGCTTGCCCGTACATTGGGGGCACAGCTTAATCTTCTCGTTGAAGTCCCACTAGTGGTTGATGGTCCGCGACCAATACAAACTCGCGGCCCACCAGGTAGTCTCGAAACTTTGTCACTCCAAACACCAGTGCAAGAGCTTTATTCTCAAGCTGAAAATAATTCTTTTCGGCATGTGTTAACGTGCGTGAACGGAAGGCAATGGGCTTATCCAATTTCCCAATTTGGTGCGAGATTACGGCACCTATACCCGAGAGTGACGCATCACATTCCAAGCGCATGTGTTGGTTGGGATCGAAATGCGTCAGAACAGATGAACTCAGAAGGGTTTGTTTAGCCTTGAGATATTAATTTTCCTGCACCGTTCCCCACTGCCATTTATGCTCTTTTTCAAGCAGAAAATACAACCCGGCCAACATTGACATGTGTGGCAAGAACTGGTGATAAGTCCACAGACCCAAAAACGAGTGCAGTTCACTCACATTTGTAGGCTGTGGTGAGTCCCTTATTGCTGCTAGGTTCTTCTCAAGCAGATGCAAGCTGTCTTTGTCGATGCGATGGCCCAGGCAGACGATGGCATCTTTGCAAAAGTGTCATTTTTTTGGCCTTCAGCCTGGTACCATTCTCTTGAAGCCTGCGCAACACGTCCTGAAGCGCTAAGCCATTACCGGCTTGACGTTCCGCTATCAATACATCGTCCAAATACACCTGCACGGCTGGAAGGTCGGCCAGGACCGTTTCCATGCACCGCTGAAAAATTGCGGGAGCAGAGGCAACTCCAAAGGGAAGACAGTTATAGCAGAACAACCCCTTGTGACTGTTTATCACGGTCAACTTCCTCGCCTCCTCATCCAAAGGGAGTTGGCTATATGCATCCTTAAGGGCCAGTGTTGTGAAAAACGATCCCCCATGTAGCGACATGAAAATGTCTTCAATGTTTGGTAAAGGGTACTGCTCAGTTATGCAGGCAGCATTGATTGTGGTATTGAAAGCGCTGCAGATGCGCAGGGATCCATCTTTCTTCAGTACTGGTACGATTGGTGCCACCCACTCAGAATGTGCTATGGGTGATAATATGCCTTGCTCCACTGAACGGTCCAGCTCCCTTTCCACTTTTTCCCGAAGAGCATAAGGGATTGACCGCGCCTTGTGGAACTTCGATTGGGCGCTTTCTCGAATGTGGAATTTCACAGGTGGCCCCTAAATGTTTCCAAGCCCTGGCTCAGAAAGGGCAGAAAACTCAGTCCTGAGGCTGTCGGGATCTGCTGATGTCGACTAAACCGTAGAGAGAAAACCGGATGGCAGAAGCAAAAACGCCTGGATGAAGTCCCTTCTGCAAAGGCTGGGACCTGAACAGTTTATAACAATCAGTGTGGCAGGTACAGCCTTCCCCGCAAAATGGCTTGAAGGTGCAGTTCACCAACAATGAGTAGCTTGCCCAAGTAACAGCTGAGCGTGTGTTTGCATTTCTATAAGCATGGCCAACTCAGACGGTGCGTTAGATACATCTCCTGCAGAATGATAGAAAATGGTGATCCCGTGTCAATAATCATGTTCAAGGGCACGCCACCCCAGCGGATAACTCTGCGGAATGCCTGGAGCAAACATTTCTTTTCTCGTCATTCCTGCAATGTGAAGACTGTTGAAATATCACTTTCCTCCGTTTCTGGTACAGCGCTCTCATAATGAACTGCATTAGCGACACCATTGCGCATACGACTAGCCCGGAGCCCCGATTGGTAGCGGCATTTCCTTGTGAAATGACCAGTCTTCCGACAGTGAAAACACTGCTCTCTTTTGTGTGGACAGTCGCTTGCTTCGTGATCGTAGTTCCTCCAGCATGTGCAATCAATATGGCTTTGCTTATCTTCGGTGAAGGTCTGATATCGGCGCAATTTTCTCACTACACTGCACAACGCTGCCTCATTATCAGGTCTGGTCACGGTGCTTACTTCCAGTGCGGCTGTCTCTGCCGCTGTGGCAAGCGTTTCAGATTGGGCAAGTGTGAGCTCAGTTCTTTCAAGCAGCGTCTACTGCACCGCACAATTTCAGATGCCACAAACAATGCGGTCCCGTAACATGCGGTCCAAGCTGGTGCCGAAGTTACACTCAACAACGTAGTCCCGGACAGATTCATTTGCAGCCTGGTCCCTATGGCAACCTCATTACACTTTGGTGCATAGTGGTCATTTACGAAGGTAAGTGCTTCCTTGTAACTCAGGCCACTTACTTTCCGGGGGGGCGCAGTGTCCAGCAAGAATGCGTACAGTCTTTGTTGACAGTGTCGAAACCAAGAGCGCCTTTTTCTTATCATCTGTCTTAATATAATTCACTTCAAAGAATGTCTCCAGTCGAGTAAAGTAAATCTCCCACTTATCTTGATTTTCGTAGAAACTTGGGGTACCGAGGTTCGTAGCCAGGGCCATGACCGCCGACACTCCGTAGACTCTATTACTTCCAGCACTCACCAGGACTCCCAGCGCTACCGAGACGCCACTGATGGTGCCGGGGGCTCCGTGGGGTGGTCACCCTCGTCGCCACTGTTGTAGCGGGTGACAGAGTGACGGAGACGGCCCAAGAGCAAATACACAATACGCTTATTTCAGAGGCAATGAACTATATATAAAGGCTGCTTGCCTATGAAGTAACACAAAAGAACGAATCATGCTTGACATGTTAGCACAGCACTTCCAAGCATATCAAAAGCAAAACTTTTTATCTTTATTTTGTGGTCCAAAATGCATTGCAGCATATGTCCCATTAATACAAATTATGCCATATTTCTTTCTGACAAGTGCCTATAATTTGGTGCCACGCTGGACAGTATTTAAAGCGTTAATGATTTTAATTTTAAAAAAGATGCTGCGTGCAGCATTTCCACTCCTCTCAAAGCATCTTAGTATGTTAACCTCCCCATCCTGGTGGGGAGGTTAACCACACAACACAACGCTTGTGTTGGGTGATTCTCCCTTTAATCCTTGTGTAGTTTTTTTGCCCTGAATGTTACCAGTGAACACAACCAACTTGCCTCATCGCCCTACTTAAACGCTTTCTTGTAATCAATGAAAGCTATATATAAGGGTTGGTTATATTCCGCACATTTCTCTATCACCTGATTGATACTGTGAATATGGTCTATTGTTAAGTAGCTTTTACAGAATCTTGCCTGGTCCTTTGCTTGACAGAAGTCTAAGGTGTTCCTGATTCTATTTGCGATTGCCTTAGTAAATAGTTTGTAGGCAACTGGCAGTAAGCTGATCGGTCTATAATTTTTCAAGTCTTTGGCGTCCCCTTTCCTATGGATTAGGATTATGTTAGCGTTCTTCCAAGATTCCGGTACGCTCGAGGTCATGAGGCATTGCGTATACAGGGTGGCCAGTTTCTCTAGAACAATCTGTCCACCATCCTTCAACAAACCTGCTGTTACCTGATCGTCCCCAGCTGCCTTCCCCCTTTGCACATCTCCCAAGGCTTTCTTTACTTCTTCCAGCGTTACCTGTGGGATTTGGAATTCCTCTAGACTATTCTCTCTTCCATTATCGTCGTGGGTGCCACTGGTACTGTATAAATCTCTATAGAACTCCTCAGCCACTTGAACGATCTCATCCATATTAGTAATGATACTGCCTGCTTTGTCTCTTAACACATACATCTGATTCTTACCTATTCCTAGTTTCTTCTTCATTGCTTTTAGGCTTACTCCGTTCCTGAGAGCATGTTCAATTCTATCCATATTATACTTCCTTATGTCAGCTGTCTTAAACTTGTTGATTAACTTGGAAAGTTCTGCCAGTTCTATTCTAGCTGTAGGGTTAGAGGCTTTCATACACTGGCGTTTCTTGATCAGATCTTTCGTCTCCTGCGATAGCTTACTGGTATCCTGTCTAACGGAGTTACCACCTACTTCTATTGCACACTCCTTAATGATGCCCACAAGATTGTCGTTCATTGCTTCAACACTAAGGTCCTCTTCCTGAGTTAAAGCTGAATACCTGTTCTGTAGCTTGATCTGGAATTCCTCTATTTTCCCTCTTACCGCTAACTCACTGATCGGCTGCTTATGTACCAGTTTCTTCCGTTCCCTCCTCAGGTCCAGGCTAATTCGAGTTCTTACCATCCTATGGTCACTGCAGCGCACCTTGCCGAGCACGTCCACATCTTGTATGATGCCAGGGTTAGCGCAGAGTATGAAGTCGATTTCATTTCTAGTCTCACCATTCGGGCTCCTCCACGTCCACTTTCGACTAACCCGCTTGCGGAAGAAGGTATTCATTATCCGCATATTATTCTGTTCCGCAAACTCTACTAATAACTCTCCCCTGCTATTCCTAGTGCCTATGCCATATTCCCCCACTGCCTTGTCTCAAGCCTGCTTCTTGCCTACCTTGGCATTGAAGTCGCCCATCAGTATACTGTATTTTGTTTTGACTTTACCCATCGCCGATTCCACGTCTTCATAGAAGCTTTCGACTTCCTGGTCATCATGACTGGATGTAGGGGCATAAACCTGTACAACCTTCATTTTGTACCTCTTATTAAGTTTCACGACAAGACCTGCCACCCTCTCGTTAATGCTATAGAATTCCTGTATGTTACCAGCTATACTCTTATTAATCAGGAATCCGACACCTAGTTCTCGTCTCTCCGCTAAGCCACGGTAGCACAGGACATGCCCGCTTTTTGCACTGTATATGCTTCTTTTGGCCTCCTAACTTCACTGAGCCCTATTATATCCCATTTACTGCCCTCTAATTCCTCCAATAGCACTACTAGACTCGCCTCACTAGATAACGTTCTAGCGTTAAACGTTGCCAGGTTCATATTCCAATGGCGGCCTGTCCAGAAGGCAGAAGGCATATTCTTGACTAAATATTAATATGCAAAGTTTTTTACTCAAATAACATTTTGTTGTTTCTTGTATTGCTCCATGAGCAAAAAGAAAGGTGAATAACTTCTACTTTTCTATCATCTGGAATGCTGTTCGGACTTTGTGGGGTAAATATGATGAAATTGTTTCCTTTAAGTGGTTGGCAACTACACGCAAATTATTAACAGGACATTGGATGTCCTTGGTGGCAGGTGAAGTATCCTCACAGTGGCCATACCAATCATGTCCTACATATATATAATTTTCTACTTTACAAAAACTGCTTAAGAAAAGTGATGCTTTGAACATGTTAGAACACTAATTTGTCACTTGAACTTGAGTTCCCCTTATCATAAAATAAATATTATGTTTTCACTTTTTATTTACATATACTAGAATGCAATTGCAGCTGCCAGGCATTAAACCTGCCACCTCAGGTTGTGTAGTAACATGCTGATGGTCATTCAGCTGCTATAATGTGCATGTATTGGCGATGGCTTCATTTAAAAGTGATGAACATAAAACAAAGGCACTATACACAGCAATAATAAATATGAACATTGTGGTTATAAACCAAGGTATATGCCTGTTGGTCCGCGGGCATAAATGCCTGCCCCATGAAATGAAACAGCTTTATGCAGTTTCATATCGTGGAACGTTTCTCTATCCGCCACCCGAGAACGCGCTCTCTAGCGGTCAGGCTCCGCCGAGAGACTTTAGTAGCTTGAGAGTAATACAGGCTGTGTTAAACAGTTGTATCGAATTGCAGCCACAGTAATGGCATCGAACTGCTACAATATCCTTCCTAGTAATAAACAGAATATATTAAATATGAATATTGTATTAACAGTGATGCTTTGTTTGAAAAAGAATTATAAATAAATTGGAATATATATTGTAATATGATATTTAAACATTTATTTTCATCTGGAAATAGCAATTTAAATTGTCACCTGCTGCCTGCATTTGCTTTCAGCCTACTGAAGCAGAATCCTACCTTGCACCTCTGGGCAAATGGACTCTTACACACACATTCAAATAGAATCAATTCTTTCCTGCTTTTCTACTTATGCCCGTGTTTATATATTCAAAACTGTTTTAAAGAAATTTTACATGCACTGTTGCTTTATTCTCACCAAATACTTCAATGAAGTTAATTTTCTTGGCCTGCACCATCTGCATGGCTTATTCGGAATTTTATTGGCCAATAGGCATCAAAACTAGTGCACTCTATGCAACAGCTTACGTTTCATAAAGCAAGTTGAACATACTGTAGCCGTATAAACTTTTTTTTCTAGACAACCAGACATGCACAAGAATTGTCTTATTGGATGGTGTAGACCAAAAAAGTGCAATCTTATGAAATTTGAAGGGTAAAAGCAGTGGAATGAGCAAAAATGTTTCAAATCTAGAATACAAGTGCAAGTTGTCACACATCAATGCAAGTATAGTAAACCAGTGCACCCAACATTTGACATGACTTTTAGTTAGTAACCAGGAGAAAAGTTACCCTAAAATGAAATATAAAAGAAAAGGTAAACTAAATAATAGCTCTGTTTTAAAGGACTGCAGTTTATGTGTTAAACGAGAGCACCGCTGGCATGTACTGTTTGTTGCCATTATTCTAGTTCACTTACATGTTAAATGGCCATGACTCAGTACAGTAGCAGTTTTAATTTTTGCAATGCCTTAAATTTTGCTAACTTAATATTTTGTTAAACATTACTTTAGTTTTCTGCAGATTAATTTTTAGACCCACTCTTCTGCTTTGCCTCTCCAGGTCAGTGAGCATGCATTGCAATTGGTCCCCTGAGTTACTAAGCAAGGCAATATCATCAGCGAATCGCAAGTTACTAAGGTATTCTCCATTAATTTTTATCCCCAATTCTTCCCAATCCTTTTGGGTTCATGAAGATATTGGAAGAGGTACCAGAAAGCAAAAGTTTAATATAAGAGTCACTCACTCACTTTCAGGGATCAGTGAAACCAATGGCCATTGAAACGTACATTCCTCAGTTGGCTCATTTGTGTGAGCTAGTGAAAGGGAGCAAATGGAACTAATAGATGTCAATGACCATTGATTTTTATGGTCCTTGAAAGAGCACACGTGACTGCGGTATAACTTCACATATGAGTTACTTCTCAGGTTGCAGCTCATCAAGGATGCGAATCTCAACTGCTCTGCTGAGCGAGTGCCTACAACATCAGTATGAATAACTCATGAATGGTAAAAAGGATTTTAGAAGTATCTCCATTTGCAATTTCTAATATCACAGGCACTTTAATCAAAACAGTGTAATATTTAATACTAAACTCCACTAGCATACAAAGAATTAGCATAAACAATAAGATTTCAGCAAAATCTTTTTTTTTTATGTCATCTGATTTTCTTCCAGTTTCATGTCACTAAGTCCTACCTGCCAACCTGTGAACTATGAAATTTAGAGAAAATGCTGCGGACACAACACTGGAAGTGAGAAAAATAGCTCACAATTTTTAAAGCTTGCCCTTAGCATGTACCTTTTCAGCCATACATGTTCACCTTATTTAACATGAATTACTTTTAGATGCAGAACACAAGCAACAGCAAACTTCGAAGAATGCACAGACAAGCTACACATAATTTTTAGGCCACAGTAACTTTTTGTTGACATTACCTGAACACACTTACTCAAGGCAGGCACCAGTATGGTTTTCACCATCAAAAGACCTCCAAGGGTATGGTCAAAGGCTGTGCAGCAAGGCTTTTTAATGAAACGAATTTACTCTTAGTAAGCTAAAGTTGCAAAGACAGCTGTACAAAGACCTAAAATCAATGGCTGTATGGCTAAAAGTGTAGGCATATAAACATGATAACAAATCTAAAATGTACATGCAACCACAACATGTAATGTATAAGTATTGTCCTTTGGCCATTATATTGTTTTAAACTTGACTGGAACAAACTGGGTGTTATACTTAAAGATAAAGTCCGGGGAGAAATTTGGGTTTTGCGCTGTCTGGCAGCTCAAAGTTTAGATTTTTCCTGCTAATAGTCAAACTCATTCTGGAACAAAAAAGCAATTCCACTTTGGCTCTACCCTAGGCACTGGCAAGGCAGAAGAAGGGAAGTGAATCATTTCATTATCTGCTAGACATGATATTAAGTGCCTGCGCATTTTGGACTTGTCAAAAGTTGCCGTGCAGGGGTCGACCCCAGATGCAATGGTAAATGCATTTGCAATAGCAAAAACACCGCAGTCGTAACTATTCTCTTGACGCTGAGCTGCTTTAGCATGAACGTTAAGAACATTAGAAGAAAGATTCACAATGTTGATTATTTGATGTACTGCACTATCTGGAATGGCCTGATCCAATGAATCGTATAGAAAAACAGTATCCTTAGGGGCTCCATAGTTTGTAACAGTGACCCAATGTCCAGGAACGTGTAGGATTTGAATAAAGGTGTTTTGCTTCTTGAATTTAAACCTCTCCCCAAGAAGAACATCCTGAAACCCACCTATATCAGGAAATTGACGAGATATAATATATAATGCTGCATTAATAATTGCATCTGACAGCCACCCTGTGCCTCGCAAGGCCTTTAATTCAGAGGTGTTTATTTTGTAAGGGTTGCAATTATCTGAACCACAAATAGCTTCAGCAATGTTATCAATACATCCTTGTGCTGTTTTGCTATAAACATCTGGCAATGAGGCCTGTTGTTTAAATTTAGAGTTGTCAGAAACAGTTAGACACCTTTTTTTTTCTCTTTGGTTTGTATGATCCACGCGTCTTCTCTTACGTGGTCGGCCACGAGCTGATTGAACAAGAGGGATGCTAAGCACTGTTAGCTGCTGAGCAGCATTACTACTAGGCATGAGGTTTGGGTCTGATCCTTTCGCAAGAGCCTGACATATTTTTTGAGCATGTGAGACTATTGTACAGTTATTTACATCTGGTAGGTCTTGTGATTCATCTGCAATGCAGTCTTGATCAGTGGAGTTATCATTTATAGACTTCACTGGAATGCCGTCATCCGGGTCTACATCACTCTTTGAAATGCTCAGTTCTCCTTCACTTTCTACATCTTCCTGTATACTAATTTCTTGTTCACTGCTTTGTGCCATTTCATCAAATGTTGAATGCTCTTTCTTATTTCTAGAATAAGTCACAAGGTTGTGAAAGAAATCCTCACACTCTCCCAGCTTTTCATTAAGTTCAGTTTCACTATACTGTGCTAATATGTTTGCAGTTGCCTTTGAGAGTTCTAAGAGCCGTGCATATACATATTTATATCTAGCCTCTGGAGTATCAAGCTTTGGCTGTGCCTTTTTTGTTATGCTCGTTGTGAGAATGTTTAGTTTGTCTGGCGACATTGTCAGATCAGTGTCAACAAAATCAGATTTCAGCCAGCGCTGTGGTACACAACACTCATCGAAAAGTTTCTCGTTTTCTTCTGACCTAGCAGCAAAAATATGCCTGCAAGGCAGCTTGTACTGCATGTTAAATGTGCATATGCAGGCTCTCATTCTATCGCTAACTTCATAGCATTTATTGTTAACAGAAACAACGTGTTTGTCACCAGAAGCTGAACATCTTCCTGGATTTTTCTTGTATGTTTCGTACTCTTTACATACCAGTCTTTTAGCATACTCTGTACATTTTGCTGAAACTTCCGTGTAAAATGTGTCAGTCTTGCTGGTGTCAATGCACAACTTTGTTTCTCTGTACTGGGCATGGCTAACTGAAAGAGCATCATGGGTAACATAACCTACCAAAGCTTTCACTGCTTCAACCAAGTGCATTTCACGCCTTAAATATCTCTTGAGCTTTTGATTATGACTTTCCATCCGATTATTAGTATTATTTCCTAAACTGTGCACATTAGAACGATAAGCATGAACCCACATGCTCTTGCAACTGTGCCAGTTTTTGTAAAAAAACTCCAGAAGGGTTCTGTCATCCTTAAGTAATGTTTCCAAATTTAGTAAGTTCTCTTTATAAATGTCCACAGTGTGTGCAAAAACCAGTTTGGTAATGACATCTTTTACACTCATTTTATCAATGCTTTTTGAATCATGTTGCATAACTTTGGTGTGTAAATATTTTAGTACATGCCATGAACACAACAATATCCTACATTCAGGCAGAAGCTGAGTAATTATGTTCATTTCGTTTAGATCTTTGTCCATTACTGCAACTTTGCACTTGTTCTTTACAACAGGATTCAAACACAGGAATGTCTCCAGGAAAGACTTTAATATTTCAGATGTCTCCCGCTGAACAAATGCATAACACACGGGCCTGCCATGGCTAGTTCCATCCTCACACAGAACCGAATGCAAGATATACCCCTCTTTATTTACTTTATAGGTGCCATCAAAAAACAATACTTCAGGGTATTTTTCAGCTAACTGGGCCATATGCTTCGACTGCAGCAATATGTACAAAAGATCATTATCTGCATTTTTTTCTATATGCACCTTCCACCCAGTGTTTTCGGAAAACAATTTATCTATTTTTTCTAGCAGAAGCGCGCCATGATGTGCACTGTCCTTTATTTTTTGAACTGTTGCATGCCTTAAGTTTCTGACATCTTGTGAAGTAATGAATTTTCCAGTTTTTTCCAGAACAACTTCCTTAATGTCTTTCGATGTTGCATTGCAGGAAATTAAATCTTTAAGTTGGTCTTTTTCTGAAGCAGTTAGTGCACGATTCATAGCATACCATACATAAATTTCAGGGCCTGTTTTGTGGTTGTGCACCTCTGATATGTTCAGCACTTCATAGTATGGCTGTGGCATAGACCGCAGCACAAGTCTTAGTTCAACCTTACATCCTGTCCCATTGAAGCGCTGATTGGGCCGAATATTCTGTCCTCTCGGAGTTGCATGCCCTGCATGGCAACAGACAAATGCAACTCGAATGTACGGAAATTCTGCTTCATTTATATCTTTGTCGGTGCAAAATGGATTTTTATCCGATTTTGAAATACGCATAGGATGGCACCCTTCCTTCTTCCATTCCTCATAGCTTGCCCTGAACTCCTTATATGTTGCAAACTTGCTACCTATAGACAGATTTCCTCCACCTGTGTGAACATGGCCCTGCTGTAATTTTGCAAGCTTAATTGCTTATTACGTCGGCGTTTTGCCTTCTTGCTGCCACACACTGTGGTGCTACCCTCTATGCTCACTGTTGCTTGGCTCTGCTCAAGGCCAGCACTTTTCTTTACCTCTCCTTGGCCTTTACCACAAGGTCCAGAAGAGCTGTTTGCTGCTGTGGCGCTGCCCTCGCTTAGCACTTCAGCTTCTGGCTGGGGGCTCACTTTGGGTGTTCTGCAGCAAGCATGAAGTGTCCCACGGCCAGAAGCTGGGCTCTGCTTAGCAGCTGCAGAGGGCGGTGGCACAGTAGCTGGCACGGTCTTGCGCACCTTGTGGTGCAACCACACACCACCAACAAGTGCAGGAGCACATGCAGGCCACTCCTTCATGCTGTTCATTGCTACATGAGCTTTCATTGATGCAGCTGTGCTCTGGTCTACTTTCTTTACCTCTCCTTGGCCTTTACCACAAGGTCCAGAAGAGCTGTTTGCTGCTGTGGCGCTGCCCTCGCTTAGCACTTCAGCTTCTGGCTGGGGGCTCACTTTGGGTGTTCTGCAGCAAGCATGAAGTGTCCCACGGCCAGAAGCTGGGCTCTGCTTAGCAGCTGCAGAGGGCGGTGGCACAGTAGCTGGCACGGTCTTGCGCACCTTGTGGTGCAACCACACACCACCAACAAGTGCAGGAGCACATGCAGGCCACTCCTTCATGCTGTTCATTGCTACATGAGCTTTCATTGATGCAGCTGTGCTCTGGTCTACTTTCTTTACCTCTCCTTGGCCTTTACCACAAGGTCCAGAAGAGCTGTTTGCTGCTGTGGCGCTGCCCTCACTTAGCACTTCAGCTTCTGGCTGGGGGCTCACTTTCGGTGTCGTGCAGCAAGCATGAAGTGTCCCACGGCCAGAAGCTGGGCTCTGCTTAGCAGCTGCAGAGGGCGGTGGCACAGTAGCTGGCACGGTCTTGCGCACCTTGTGGTGCAACCACACACCACCAACAAGTGCAGGAGCACATGCAGGCCACTCCTTCATGCTGTTCATTGCTACATGAGCTTTCATTGATGCAGCTGTGCTCTGGTCTACTTTCTTTACCTCTCCTTGGCCTTTACCACAAGGTCCAGAAGAGCTGTTTGCTGCTGTGGCGCTGCCCTCACTTAGCACTTCAGCTTCTGGCTGGGGGCTCACTTTCGGTGTCGTGCAGCAAGCATGAAGTGTCCCACGGCCAGAAGCTGGGCTCTGCTTAGCAGCTGCAGAGGGCGGTGGCACAGTAGCTGGCACGGTCTTGCGCACCTTGTGGTGCAACCACACACCACCAACAAGTGCAGGAGCACATGCAGGCCACTCCTTCATGCTGTTCATTGCTACATGAGCTTTCATTGATGCAGCTGTGCTCTGGTCTACTTTCTTTACCTCTCCTTGGCCTTTACCACAAGGTCCAGAAGAGCTGTTTGCTGCTGTGGCACTGCCCTCGCTTAGCACTTCAGCTTCTGGCTGGGGGCTCACTTTGGGTGTCGTGCAGCAAGCACCAAGTGTCCCACGGCCAGAAGCTGGGCTCTGCTTAGCAGCTGCAGAGGGCGGTGGCACAGTAGCTGGCACGGTCTTGCATGCCTTGTGGTACACCCACACACCACCAACAAGTGCAGGAGCACGCACAGGGCACCTTCCTGCTGGCTGTGCAGCAACAGCACCAGTCAAGTCCCTGGTGCTTGCACCAGCAGTCGCCGACAGTGCGGGGTACGCACGCACCGGGTCTGCTTCTGTGACTGTGGGCGTCACTGCAACAGCAGTGCAGTGCTGCACAGTGGCAGAAGAAGACGTGCGCACTACTGCTGCCCATGTCTTTTTGGCACTGCAACCTGTGGGAGCTACATTAGTTCCTGAGTGACAACAAAGAACAGGAAAGTTGTTGTCACTTCCCCAGTGCTGTAACAACGCATCAGACTGGTCACCATGCTGGCAGCGCAGCTCTTCATGCTCCTCCTGGACCTGGTGCTGCCACACCACCTCACCATGGCGCTTGCCGATGTCCTCAATGACACTCCTGATGGTGTGACGCAGCAGGCGCCCCAGCAACTGAAACAGGCAGAAACACACACAGCGCTCTAGTATTTGAAAAATGCTTTGGATATTCATGTGGTGTACATGGAGAAAATAAACACTTTCGTGCTAAATTACCCAGTGTAGGGTTTATTTCATCCATAGGACACCGAAATCATGTCTTGGTATCCATGCACTGCTCTGGGAACAAGACATCCAAATGTTGCATATACTACCAAGGACGTCTTACGACAGTTGCCATTTGAAACTTCTGTAACCCACACATAAATAGCTGTGCTCTAAGGTGCTCTGTCTGTTTCCACATGTCAGAAATGCACTTTCTGATGAGCTCAAATTATAATCCAGGGCTATCGCTTGTCAGCAGCTCAATTAAGTGTACATATATATATATATATATATATATATATATATATATATATATATATATATATATTGCATAATTTTTAACACAATTTGTTTTGAAAGGTTGAGTTAGTTCAATCTGCCTTAATCAACATGTCCTCGCAATGTATCCAGCAAGTACCCATAATTATTCCATGGCGCACATGCAAGATATCTCATGGTGCGGCCGGACAGTACGACTAAACGATCGTGATAGTGACGTCCGCCAGATGTAATTCGCGCGTGTATATTAATGACTTGCCGCATTATGTGTCTGTTAATATTCGTCTTTACACTGATAATTGCGTCCTCTATCGTAATATTAACACACCAATGGATCATGATTTACTTAATGACTCCTTTGCAAAATTTTGTAGGTGGTGCAAGGAATGGCAAATGAACATTAATTTCTCTCAAACTGTTTCCATGTCCTTTTCCAGACACCTATCTCCATCACTTTTCACGTACACTTTCCATGGTCAGGATTTAAAAAGAGTAACCGAATTTAAATACCTTGGTCTTCATTTCTCTCATGACATGTCATGGTCGAAACACATTGATATCATATGTAACAAAGCTTTTAGACGTCTCGCTTACCTCCATCATTCATTGCATAAAGCTCCAAGGGATACCAAACTGCTGACATATAAAACACTTACTTATCCACCCTATTCTTGATTATGGCTGCATCATATGGAATCCTCATAAGAAATTCGATATTAAGAAATTAGAATCAGTCCAAAATAAATCGGTGCGCATCATTTTTCACAACTATAGCCAACATTCTTCCCATTATACAGTTTCGTACACCTTCTATCACTAAGAGTTCTCGTAATCTTAACCACATCCCTTTCTTTTGCCGAACAGAGATGTTCAAGCACAGCTTGTTTCCACTGGCCATTGAACTCTGGAATTCACTACCTGGAAGCATCCGCTCTTTACCACTGCAAGAATTTTGGAAAACCATTACATTTACTTCACATTCATATTTTTCTTGTGCTTGTATTTTGTTTTCTCGCTTTCTTTTTTCTCTTCACTCCCTCACTGCCCGCTCCTGCAATAGCCTCACCGAGGCTGCAGTATGTGTAAATAAATAAAAGAAATAAATAAAATTAATTGCAAGGCACGCACCTGGCTACCACGTGGCGTCGGGTGCACGCCGTCGGCCTTCAGCATCCCCGACAACTCGCGAGTGCTGTCCAGGTACCTGTAGCCATTCTTGTGGCACAGTGCCTGCAAAATGACATTCGTCTCCCTAGCATCCCTGTTGGATGTCTCCAATTCCCGAGCAGTTAGCGCCCACCGGCACTTGAGAAAACTCGTCTGTCTCGGCAGAATTGCAGACACCACCACACGGATGCATGGGTTGACATCAATGATGCGATCAATTAGTGCCCGGAACCTGGCAATCCGCGTGAGTGGTTCTTCGCCGACATTGTTAGTTCCTACATGAAGAACCACCACGTGCGCGTTTGCCAGGCTATCGGTGATCAAGGGAAACAACTTCTCGATGCGTACACCACTGAATGAGCGCACCTCGACATCTACCGAGGGACCCAGTGTGAAAGATCCTGCAAGATCTTTCAACATTGAGTCTCCGGCAACAAGGACACGGGTCATGTTGAGGGGCTTTTCGGCAGCCGCGCACGAGCACTCCAATAAAAGCAAGGATTAAAGCAACAAATAAATGCAAACAGTTAACGCTAATGTTAAAAATACAGTAAAAATGACATGCACAATTGGAACGAAACAAATAGAACCCTAAGACAATGTAGAATCCACCGTCGCTCGCAGAAAGTTGCACAGTCGACAGCACTCAACGGATCTTCCACGCTTCTGAAACAATGGGTGCTTTCGGAATTAATCGCGTCACCGTATTAACTGTCACGTGATCTTATAGACAATTAATTAAGGCCGGTTGAACGCAGCATCTGTGAGCAGGGAAAATGACACTACAACACTTTTTAAACCAGGCAAGAAAATATTTGCAATACAAAGCGGTACCATGAACATGCGAATTTGGCGCAGTTTATATATGACGTCAAATACCGCGCAACCAACCGCTGGGCGTTTGTTCACATGACTGCATTCTATTATTGACCATGATCCCCGAACTAAAGCTTGCGCACAGGTGAAGCCAGCTTCCACGAATGGGGAATGCGGCCCGCGCGCGTCCTGTCACCGCCCCTCGGTGACACGCTAACCTTGAATGGTATAGATGGTGCACCGCGCCGAAACAGGAAGGAAACAATAATTAACTGCTATATTACGCCTCAGCAGTGGTTGATCAATGTCGCTCTTTAATTATACGAAGGCCCTTTTCAAATATTCCTTCAGGAAATTTGGCTAGATTCATTGCAAGGCGTGGGTTGAAAGAGGGGTCCCATTTAAGCTGCTGAGCATGTGCGGCACGGACGTACGTTCAACACTTCATCAATTCTACAAAGCACAAGGTGGTAGTGCAGTGCGCATGCAAACAGTGCGTTCTGTTCAAAGTGGTTCTGCTTAAAGAGCGTCCACTATATAATGCCTGTCTGCACTTCTCCATACTCAAAGCGTTTTCTGGCCCAAGAAACACGAACTATGGACGGTCGACCACAAAGGACATACGGCAGCGGCCTGATATCCCATTGACCTGGGACCGCTTAATTGTTCTTTGTGTGGCAGCGGTGAAGATCTTCGTGAATACATCCATGGCCATGCGATTAAACAAACGAAACAGGCATATAGTACGCTCTACAGATGCAGAACTTCTTGCACTGGCACATGGCGGCTCGAAAAGTGTGGGGAAACGGGCGGTAAGGATTAATTTTAGTATATATATCTACATTAAACGTAGGTTTCACGGGGCCCATGGGAATGGGTCATTTAAGTGAAAGCTAATACTGTTTGCGAGGAGCGCTATTTTCGTTTAGCTACCACTTGCAGATATATAGACCATACAAACAAGTAGGGTACATTGTCACCGGGTACGCCTCTCTCAACGTTCCCAAACTTCATTGTGGCGCTCAAACACGCACCGAACACCTGTTGGCACGCGCGACACTGAACCAAACGCGATCGTCCTGCACGTATTACGTATGACTTGTGCGTACAGGTAAAATAATAATGTGCAGGAACAATCCACGATTATTTTCAATGTAAATGAACAGCCGAAAGTTGGCGTTCAGGGTAGGTTTCTCGTGCGTAGGGCATCGGCACTCAACTGCTATTGGGTTAGAACGCGCTTGCGAGGACCATTTACAAGATTAAACGCCAGCATATATGCCGTGTTTGAGAAGAAAACGGCGACGGACGCGGCGGTGCCGTGTGTGTTCTATAAATAGAAGATTCGCTGTTCACTTCACGTACCATTGTCTTCGTTAGCCCTTTATATTTGTTAAATTAAGTCTTGTTTCATTTCTAAGTCTACAGAAAACTAAGCCTTTAACCAGTGCATTTGCTGCGGTATACATATAAGCCTATTGGTTGAATGTGTAGTTAGCTTTACCTTTTATCTTTGGGGGCACGAGCGCCGGCGAGGAATGCGGCCCATTTCGTTTTGTGGATTAGCCATACGGTTCCATACACGCATTCCTTGTATCAATGCTAGCGAATGTAAATTTGCCTTCATAACTTATTCGAAAGCACTGCAGTTCTTCAATTGTTTATGTCAGACTCATTTAACTCCCCTCTCTCCCCAGCGTAGGGTAGCAAACCGAAATTTCCTTTCTAGTTAATCTTCGTTCATGTTCCCTTCCTTCTGTCTCCCTCTCTTTCAGAATCATATCGATGTGCATGCATGAGGACAGCGGGAAAGCAAATGACTAACCAAGAATGATCGAGTAAACGAACGTTATACCAAAAGGACAGCGCGCGTACTATTTGGCGCCGCAAATGTGCACCTTGTAGATGACCGTGTGGTGTTTTGTATGGCAATGTATTTTGCCAATAAGAATGCACATACTTGAAGCAATTGAACAGCGCAATCAAAAAACGAGATGAGGGATCGAAGAAGACAAAGGCAGCGTTGAGTATATATCCGCCTTTTGTTTTTGTCGTTGTTTTTCGCGCTGCTTGCCTCATGAATGTAATACCAACTTACCTAGTCAATTATATAGGGTTCTGACGTACAGATGTAAAGTAGCTACATTAAAGTTCCAGTTGCTTTATCCAGCCCTTTTGAGCCTACGTTCATGGCGGCAGCTACATTACTCGAGCCGAACTGCCTTGACTAAAACCCAAGCGAAGTTAAATGCGCCAAATTTAAAACAAGCCTTTTCTAACCTTGAAAGGCAAGTGATTCGCGCTTCTGAGTATAGCAGACGAAAAATGCGCGCCTGCTTAGGCCACGCCTTTGAAGTCACTCAATTGCTCTGTGCGGCCAAACTCAGTCCGGTCGTAGATAGATAGGTAGAATAAACGAATAAACTTTATTGTCTAACGGATAAGGTGATCTATCCACCCCCCGACACGCAGGTCAGGGGGCGGGTGCCGCCGCCTCAGCTGCATGCAGCCTCTTCAGCCAGTTGGACGAGCCAGAACCGGAGCTCAGAGTCTGAGCTGCGGAACAGGGTCTCCCACGTGCCTCTACTACTAATATGGTGCGTCACTCCGGGAAAGTACGGGCATTCCCGTATTATGAGGGTCGAGGGTCCCTCTCGCCCCACAGAGATTACACCTATCGCTCGATCCTGGCCTCGGGGAACACGTACGTGGTTCGCCACCCGGGTGCGGATACGTACTAGTTTGCAGACGTCTCCACGCGACTGCTTGTCTGTTGTTTAATTTCGGGTCTGGCGGGGATACCAGTCTACGATCCAATCTATAATGCTGCGTGATCTCCTCATATTTTAGAATGCGCTCTCCGCCGCCTCGGTCATCGATGGGCCCCGGCCGGTAGAGAGCTCGAGCCAGCTCGTGTGGCGCCTCATTGCCGGGGGAGGCTTCGTGCTCCGGAGTCCAAATTATTTGAATTTTTCTAGTTCGGTCGTGGCTGCGGTTGCCGCGTTGCTGCAGTGGCTGTGGGGAAGGGGGAAAGCGCGGTGGAAAAAAATCGCCCGTGCCGCACGCGGCGAGAGATGTCCGGAGACCTTCGAATCATATTCGACCCCTTGCCTTGTCCTTATAACTCTGACACCGACCCCCCCCCCCCCCCCCCCGCTAAATAAACAAAGAAAGGAAAGCTCGATACTCAAGCTCTCGACCTTTTATTCCGGCCTGAACCATGCATGAACCACGGGCGGCTGGCCAGCTCATGGCAAGAAATACATTTGGGAGTGACTGAATCGATTAAACTTACAGAAAAGTAAAAGAAGCATGTGGACTTAAAAATGGAACTGCACGAAGAATTATTCCTCTTTAACTGCATTTTCTATGAGTTAATCTAATTTAAGCTCACAGCAATATTTTAAAATGCCGTACGTTTACTTGCACTGTTGCTTAATTTGCCTTGTTCACGATCACAAAACCATATAGAATGTAAAATTATGAGGCACGCGAAGCTTGCAAGTGACTGGTGTAGCAAGAAACTTTTTCGAGATCGAGGGGCATGCACTTGATCGCAGTCATGGCATATGAAGGGGCGGGGTGAGGGGCGCGGGGTACTTAATCAACTCCTGAAAATATGACCTTAAATAGCAGCTTCTGCGCCCGATCGTTACTTATCGCTTGCTAACAGTAAATGTGGTGAATGTAAGACCGACTTCCCTGTCTAGAGGATCGTGGAAGAGGGCATGGTGCTGGGCAGGGCAGGTGCTGTTTTGCTACCTATAAATTTCAGTAGGGGGTGGGGGGTGCGTCTTCGGTGTCCAGGGACGAGGAGGGGGAGGGAGGGGTAGGAGAGATGGGCAGGCTGCATATTGACAAAAAAAAATTTCGGGGGAAGGGGCACATGCCAGCTGTACAGCCCCCTAGCTACGCCACTGGCATATATTCTAACAGATTAAGATATCCTATAGAAAGCAAAACCAAGAGTGCAGAAAAGTGATGCACTTCCCTTTAGAACTGATGCCTAACTTAAATATATAAGTGCCATATGAAAGCTTGATATGTCAACAAGTAATAAATTCAAGTTTCATATAATGCTATATTGTCCTTTATTTATGCTTTATATTAATTATGTTTTTATAGTAATCATAGAATATAGGTATGAGAAATAAATTCCTTCCCTTTAGACAAAGAAATTGTTTAAAGATTGTTTGTCCTCTGTTGTTTGCTGAATCAGATGTTACGATTGAAGTAGTAAGCTATTTGATACTGAGTGATAACAGCTACAGTGTTGGGTGCTAAGTTTCAGTAACGATGTTATCATAGGTGACAAACTCATACAAAGTGGGCATATGAGAACACATGTTGAGAATATTATTTATTGTCAGCATATAGCACTACACAAATTAATAATACAATTAAGCTATATGCACAATATGCAGGCCCTGGGGAGGAGGATAACAGGGTATGTGAACCAAAGGCATTTTCGCTTACAGCCTTCATATGTTTGTAGCCTCAGAGGCCAGGTTTTGAAGGGGACATCCATAAATATGTTCAAATAATGAGGATATTTAATTAATGTTTCTGTGAGTGCTACATATATGGGATACTAAGCTAATTGACTGAAATGTTGCTAGGACCACTTGCAGTTACTAAAATAATGAGTTCTACGAAATGTAATGTCAGTTTGCTTGTAAATAATACAGGCTTGAATGCTTCTCATCAGAAAATTTGATGTGTGAGTATGCACACATGCATATGTATGTATGTCTCTATCTGCGTGTGTAGATAAACGGCATGAAATGACAGTTTGTGAGGTAATTTAGTAGCAGCAAAGGGTAAAGTTGGGCTGGTTGATAAGCATTTGTCATGAAGAAACAATGTATAAAGATGGGACATTAGAAAAAAGGCAAGGCACTGCTGTGTTCTTCTTTCAGTGTGCCATTTCGGCACTTCTTTATGAAGAAGTAACATGACACAATATATATAAATATATATATATATATAGTAAATTAACACTAGTCTGTTTACTAATAGGTGGCACATACACTATAGTATAGGGCAGACTTGTACGCAATAAATTAAGTGTGCTTAGTTTCCTTTAAATAATTATTATTATTGTAATTTTGTAACTTACCAATTACTTCGTTTACTCAGTAATGCTCGCTGTAATTTAAAAAAATTTTCAATAACCAATTAGATATAGCCGGGTGTCTTTTTCACAAACAAGCTATAACAGGTGAGCGGCGCAACTTCGGGTACTTAAATATAGCAGGAACTGCAGTGTCCAAAAGGATGAAAACATGTATCAGGGTCACCTCCTTCCCATAATCAGCATCCTGCAGCTGTGCCTCAACCATCTTAACATGGCAGGCTTTCCGATTTTTAAGCTTCTCGTGGAAGTCCAAGTTCTCAGCTTTTCTCTGATAATATATATATATATATATATATATATATATATATATATATTTTTCTCTCACCTGAAAGCACTTTAGGAGCTGCTTGTCAATTCTTATTGTTTGCTTAGTGAATTCTATGACTTTTCTGATATAGACAGAAGCTTTTGGCCATTAAACACGCATGTTTCCGTCTGATATATTCGTGACTCATATATACCAAATATGCGATTGTGATACATTGTGATACAGCAGCAGTATTTTTAGGGCTGAATAAGATGCAGCTTCACATTAAATTACATTACACACTTGCCCACATTTTCAAGGAACATGAGCGTTTGCTGGGGTCCATTACAATTAGTTGTTTAAGTCTAGGAAGGGAGAGAATGGAAGAAGGAAAGGCAGGGAGGTTAACCAGACTGAGTCCAATTTGCTACCCTACACGTGAGGAGGTGAAGGGGGAGTGAAAGGAAGAAAGAGAAAACAGTCTACATCGCACTTTCACACATTGCACTAAGTTAAGTGCAGGATATCTACAGTCGGGCACTCATGTCTGTTGTCTTCAGGGAGTGAAGAAGCTAGCTCTCGAATGGCTTTCTTGGTTAATGAAATGTGAGGCCAGGCTCCCAAGATATTTGCTCCTGTGAATGGCCTATCGTCCAGTCTATTCGTATGTTTAAGCCTAAATGGCTAACAAGCAAAGGGCGCCGGGAGAAAGTCCAGCAGATGTTGGCTGACAAATATAAACGGCACTTCTGTGACTTAATTGATAGCGATGGCCACTGCAGACGTTGATGCCGGGAAATAGGTAACCTATGGGCATTTCTTTAGTTTTTCACTGATCCTACTGAGGTCACCATCTAGACTCAACAACAGTGAAGCACTGTGGTTCATAGAGGACCCAAACCCGATGATAGTGCCATTGAGTAACCACAATCTTGTGTGCAAGGTGTTGGTACATTACAACACAGCCTTTCTTTCCAGCACACACATCAAGCAAGTTTTCAGTGTCCCTGCAGATGCCTTTGCAAGAAAATGAGGGTAAATAACCAAATAACGTTTTTAAAAGCAATCATTAGTGAAGATAAACAACTTGTAAAGGGCTCCAGAGGATGCACTGAACGAGCCGGGCCAACTCGCTTTATTTACTTTATTTGTGTAATGTTAGTAAAACTAGGGAGGAAAGTAATGTTAATGTAATCGACGAATGTTTTACTAAATATTCAATTAATATAGTGGGGCAGTACTTGGTGACTGTAATCAATCACATTTTTGAAAGAAGTAGTTGTAATTGTAATCAGTTACCTCTTTTTCCTGCAACTTGTACAAGTCTGGTGTAGGGTGCTTGAGTATTTGAAATTTCTAATAGGAATTGATTAGTCTTTAATTTGCTATTCAGTTTGAGAATTCACTATTCAATGTTGTAAAATATTCATTTCATTTGATTACAATATAAGGAAAAACAACAGTTGCTGCAGTCTAGAGGGAGAAAGGTTGATGTGGTGACACTTGCAAATGAGTCTGCTTCAGGAAAACTATAATTGTTATGCATACGAATGAGTTTTTAATTAAAAGCCTGCACAAGTTTCCAGTCATTGATAAGCTTGTTTTGCCTTATACTGCCTAAAAATTTGGTGTCTTGATTTAGACAAGGCGATTTATTATTCAGTTAGCCTCACCATGTTTGGACTCCTTTAATATAATATACAGTGCTGTGGTATCATATCTAGAAACTTCAAAACATGCATCTGATTATATGTAGTCAAAAGTTCGGCGGAATACCGTCTGGTCAGGTAAAAGCACTGTTAGAAAATGAAGCAGGTCACTGACCAAGGTCAAAATAAAAATGAAATTGTTAAAATTTTATTTTTATTTTGACCTTGGTCTGTGACCTACATCAACTATATGCACTATGAGAGCATTGCCTGTGAACAATGTGACATACAAAAGCAGGCAATTGAGCTAAATGGCTGAAACACTGGCTTTTGCCTTCTTGTGCCTTTTTGCTCTCCTGTGTGTCTTGCTCAGCTCGTGTTATGGGTCACGACCAAATGGCCCAAATCTACACAGGCTTTCACAGCCTTTAAACCATTCATTTACTATGCTTTACTTTAGGAGACATATGTCTGTGTGTTAATTGTGATGTGCTGTGTATAAAACATGCATGGAGACTACATGTGCACATACATTTCACCCTGTCATCATCTGAACTCTTTGCTTTTTGTTCCCTTTCTCCACCATCACACATGTGGAATAGCAGGACAGAGGCAAAGCTTCTAATGCCAACTTCCATGCCTTTCTGATATTGAAAATTTATTCTCCCTGTACTTTCCAAACAAATTTTCTTTGTCACTGGTTGTTGTATACTAATCTTGTCTGTTTGGATTCTTCCATCTAATCATTTATGTACATTCTTTACTGGGCAATTTTCATGGTTGTTACACTTATTGTCTTGTCTGTGCGATAGCTTGATGTGAAACAACTTTCCTACTGTTGTTCCATTTCAGCAGGTATTTCTTTTTCACTTGTGCCCAGTGGCGTAGCAACAGGGGGGGCCGGGGGGCCGTGGGCCCCGGGTGCAAGGGGCCAGTGAGGGGGGGGGGTGTCATATACGTCTGAAGACACCCCTCTTTCCGCCGGCTACACCCGGGGAGGGGGGTGACAGAAGACCTATGGGCCCCGGGTGCCAGACGACCTAGCTACGCCACTGCTTGTGCCTAAATTTTCAACTCTCTGTAGCAATATTTTTCCTTTATGAGCAAATGGCCTTGTAATCAAGAATGGTTTTGGTGCCTGTACGATAGGAGTAATCTCTTCATTGAAGTACAGTAACCTCAGCACACTTAAGTGTGAATTCACCTATTAACATCAATGCCTAAGCAACGAGATCATATGTCGGCAGTCACTCTGCAAGCTGCCACCGGTTGAAAAGTTTGTTCATCTTGTTCACGTGGCACTGTTGGCACATATGTCAACAGCAGAGTATGTGCCTAACCTACAGTACCTATTCATGAACCATTCATAACAATGGCAATGACATAACATTTAAGAAAGTATTTTAGGGAAATCACATTGCAGACACTTACAAAAACTTATTTTGTGTTGCACTTCTCTTTGGTAGTTTTAACTCTGCATGTATGTTTAATTGTTTGATCACAAACCATGTGCTATATATGATCAACGTGCAAGTTACTTATCAAGCATAAGTCCAATGATAACAATGGGCGTGTGCATTCCCCTGCCCCCCTTGAAGTTTCTGAGTTGTTATACAGTGCACATATGCTCTTCATTTTCAAACAATAAATTAGTACGTAAAACCAGTAAATTTAATGTCAACTTATGGGTTTCTCTAAAGTGCAGACACTTCTTAATGGAATAGCACATGATTTTCATTGGCTTCTTTAATTTTCTTATGTACATCCTCCCTCATTCCAGAGCCACTGAATATGTGCCACTTCGACACAAGGAGCATACAAGCCTTAAATGCATTTTTACATATGCTTCAAACTTCTTTCTCCTTACACCTGTCCTCCCGGAATGAACATCAAACATTGCCTTCACCCTCACATCCACGTCTCACATTGTGGATCTGCATGAACTGCTGCTTGCATTTCTATGTATCGTGTGAACGCTGGGGTGCATAAACATTGCATGCTGCACATTAAAACGAACACAGTCATATGCATTGAATTAAGTAATATAGCGCTAAAGTGCCTTCGTTACATATTTTTCACTTCATATATATTCCGATAGGTGCATCGAGTCTGCATAGTTTACACGTCTCTCTTCACACAAAATTTAACTGACACATTTTAAGAAACCTTTACTTAGTTCATCCAGCAAATTCAAAGGCAGGAACATAAAAGAGGCACAGGACTAGCTTTTTTATACTGTCTTTCTTGTTACTACAGTCAATTAACCGAAATGAAGGAAAATGAAATCACTGCAATGATTCTATTTTATTACAACATTATTAAAGCTGTAGCGACAGAAAATTGTCTATTTGTATAATGAGTTGTTATTCAGGTGGCCCCCTTCCACCGCCAAGTTAGATTTTTTTTAGCAATTAAAGAAAGGTCCCTCAGCATCTGCACTTTTTATTTGCTACTGAGAATCTTGTGAGGAGTATACACTTGCTACCAAATTGGGCCCCAAGGGTGTTGGTCTTTCCTTAGAGCAAATGTAAAAGCAAAGAAAAATAGCAGCTTTTTGCTAGCCAGAAGCAGGCACTTTAAGCACCTGGAGTTTCTTACTAAATTCAACATCTCTGTTGGGACTGGCTATAAAGAGCTTGTAGAAATGTATACCCATGTGAAAGATCTGTACTTCTAAGCCATTGAGGGCAAGTAGTCACTACTGAAGAAAATGTTGTTCCATACAACAATTTCCAATTTATAAGTTCTACCAATGCTGCATCAAGGTGTTTGCTATTCTGCCTTGCACCTCAGTTTTACTGTACATATACATTTTACCATGTCACCCGTAGGAAGGGTTTAATGCTGTTCATGAGTGCTCTCACAAGCATTCACCATCACAGACAATTTCCCATAGAAGTGGTTTTGCCATAGAAAACAACGAGGCACAAGAATCATAGTAATTGATGCTGATCAGTAATTAGACAACCAAGAATGTGGGCAGGAACACTTTATTTTCAGCACAGATGTTCTTGTTGATGAAGAACTGCTACTTGACTGTGGAAATCTGCACTTCGACGTACACCGCTGGGCTTCATCACACCATGCCGAGTGCAAGTATCCTGTACCAGAAAGTCAAACCATGTTTCATCTGTGAAAACAAAATGAGTTTGAAACAGGTAAAACACATCCAAGAACAAATCCAACAGATCAGAATTACCTTTGAGTGCATATAGTATGAGTGCACTGTGCCATGGAAACATATAGTTTCCATGGCACAGTGAAGAAACCTTGATCCTCCCACTGTTCTTGTGCGAGAAAAGATTAAAGTGCAGGTGTTCTGTCCCATTTGGTGTATTTTTCACCTTTTCATAAACAAAAAAGATGTTGTTTTAACTTGCCCAACTGTCTTTACGTCTCCATTTCTCTGTTCGCACACCATGATAACTGCAGTTAAACGCTGTAGTAATGCTTAGCTTGAATTAACACCAGCTACATGCACTGTACTGTTGAACATGGCAGTGCAAGTTAGATTGATTCACAGCACATTCATGTGCTATATACATTTGATCTTCGATTGTAGGCGAGATAAATAAAAGGAAGGTATGTAAATAAGAATGTTCCCTGATGAGCTATGCAGAAGTGCTCTCGCATTTAGACAGAAGCTGAGTGCAACTGCAGTGAACAAGAAGATAACTTATACAGCATTTAAAATCAAGGATCTAAATATGCTATAGATCTTTCTGAATTCATGGTAGAAAATCTAGGTGTTAAAGGTGACACACATTTAAGCAGGTCTCTGCTCGGAATGGTAATGCTATGTGTCGCCTAGTTTTATTAAATATGCCCTACCACTGGTCTCCCGAGCTGAGGCTGCTGACCAGTTGCAAATGCAAATCACTCAATTATGTCTAGGGCACACTTAAGCAAAACGCAGAAAAAAATGACTGTGCCACTGAGAATGTACTAGAGGCTCCAACAAAGCAGCTGATGGCTTCCATGGACTGGAGCAAGAGAAGTGTGTCTTGCACAGATTGTGGTTACTCATGGATGCTATTTAAAACGTTTTATATATTTCAGTTAGTTCTTGGATTCAGGCAAAAAATATGAATGTATTCTGCATCCTTTTCACCGTTAAATACTCGCACCCAGGTTACCACAGGTCTGTTTTTCGGCATCAGATTTCTTCTCAGAAAACTACCCCTCTAAAAAAAACCTTCACACATACATAACCCCAACCTCTCTTCAGGAGAGCCATTACACTGGTCTCTGAATATAACAAGTCTACTAATTACATAGCGACTCCTTTCTATGTATGTTATGTATGTCTGCACCTTACAAAGTACAGAAACATTTAATAATGACAGTATGACAGGTACACAACAAAGCAAAAGGATGAAACATCACGCATGCTGCCATCAATGTTCATGTCTCCATTTTAACGTGGATGTTCTTAGCAGTGAATATGTCTTTATTCTATTGAGTGTCATATCACAAAAGCGAATGGCAAGGGTCTTTGCATTCTAAACTGACAAATGTGCTGTAGTATGTTTCAACACAATACACAATGTGCTTTGCAGTGAAGCATACTAACAGTGGCAAAGGTGAACCTGTCACTAGGGTTTCGGCTAACTACGGCGGGCGTGTCCTGCAGCGAGGCATCTTCTGTATTGCGGTACAGCGTACTAATAGTGACAACAGCTAACCTGGCATTTATGTATGGCTTTAGCCAACAAAAGTTGTCGAAACGTCATCCTGCCGCGAAAATCTGCTTTGTTGAGACTAGAAAATTCGGTTAATAATAATACTTTATTGATGGCTTGAGAATAATACAGTGCAGGAATCGGGCCTGGCAGACAGCGACAGAGACATCAGTAACACGTTATTAGTTTGTAGACAACAGTGAAGAAAAAAAAAAAAAAACACATGACAGGCTTCCGGTCATGCATGCAGGGTTCGTCGCTGACTGAAACCCTACATACCCAATTCGCGTAAACCCTTCCAATTATCAGCGTGCTTCACTGCAACACACAAATATGTTACGGTGGTAACAGTGGTCGAAGATGCTGGTGCAAATGTTTCGACAGGGGAGCTTGCCTTCATTCCCAATGGGGGAGAATTAGCTGGTAAGACCTTTGCCAAGTGACGTACCGACGAGCGTATGGTAGTGGCTGGCAGAGAGGCAGGAGTCTAAAAAGCGTTTTAAAATTCGGTTTCGTAAGGTTAGCTTCGCCGCAGTACAAATATGTTGAGCGGTTAGACATACAGAATGTTTTGAGGTGAATCATAGCAAGGCTGCCTGGCCTTTGATGCAAAGCAGCTTCAGAGGCATGCTGATATCATGGCTAGTTATGCAGTTCCCCGCATGCGAGTGAGTTCCCTGCTATCGGCGGTTTCCCAGTGACATACAAAATGACATTGGTTGACTGTGTTGTAAATGGGCGACGGCACTATATGCTGATGCAAAACCGTCGTTTCGCTTTCGAAAACTGCGCTCGGCTAAAGAGAACACCTTGACTCGCATATGACCAAAGCAGTTGAACAGGAAACTACGAAATAACGTAGCTATTATGGAAGAAATCAACAGTTCAGAAAACAAATGGCCGTGTAAACATTAACTGGCTTACGAGGTCGACAAACCAACGGTTCAAAGCATCACAGCCACGTCCGAAATAGCGTTGAAGGCCGGCCAGTACACTTAGGCGCCTCGGCGCGCGTAATGTAACAGGAGACGGCAGGTGCACGCGTACATCATTAAGGAACACATATTATATATGTCGGTGAGAGCGGTCACTCTTCAGTTCTGACATGCTTCACCGCTGAACACTAGTCTACTGCGGCGAAGCTGACTTCAGGACGCTGATTTCTTCAACTTCTCTAGCGAGGCAGGTCCGTTTATCACGCTTGGCATCGTTTGACCACATCTTCTGCATTAATTTCGTTTGCTATTTTTAGTTTTCTTATAATAGCGACCCTGTATAACGCAGTAGCAGAGCTGGTGCCGTGGCGTTAGGAAAGGTAAGCGTGTACGCAGCAGGCACGGCGGCATTGGCTCTTGTTGGGAAACTTCGAAAGACGCTCTTCCGCGCGGCGATGCCATTTGTATTATTAAAAGAATGCAGGTGATGATTAAATGAGCCGCAGCAAAGCTGTAAAAAAGCAGTAGTAATGCTGTTCTAAGATCCTCTCGCTCGAGCGAGATGGTCTTAGAAAAAAAGCGCGATGTAACACGATCTGACGGAACAGCTCGTCATGTCAGTGTTTTCTTACGTCCTC
Organism: Dermacentor andersoni; assembly: GCF_023375885.2. Taxonomy (NCBI): domain Eukaryota; kingdom Metazoa; phylum Arthropoda; class Arachnida; order Ixodida; family Ixodidae; genus Dermacentor; species Dermacentor andersoni. The sequence continues at coordinate 35,438,466 of NC_092819.1, read as the reverse complement.
GTTCTTTCGCGCATCCTCCCCTGAACCAGACTACTGAATGGTTCTGCGCACGCACTGACTATCCTGACGGAGGCAATACCACTCACATAGCAGCTCTATAAGATGCCACGGCCCATTCCACATGCCGGCTGCAATTTGACGCGGCCAGGAGGCAAAATATGCGCGCAAGATACTTAACGGTAACGCATCAAACAACTCACAGCCCCACGCTTTTATTCCACGCATATAGCTTGGAAAGATGAATTACTCACGCTGTAAGTGGGCACGGAATACGGACCGCTTCGCAGCGCAACCGGTCCCGTGAGACAGACGCCATGGAAATGAACGGATGTGACATCATGGGTTATAGCGGACGTGACGTCATGGGTGAACGTAGACATTTCGGGCACCGGCTTTCGTTTGCTGTGCCCCGGGCACAGCAGACACGGCCGTAAGTAAACGAATGTATCTCCTTGTTGAGAATATCACGCGAGTAGGCAGCTCTTGTGGGGCATCACAATCGTTTGAGAAGCGTCACAGTAGAGCATTTTTCTACATGCGGAGCGGCGTTTTTATTTGCAGGTTTCCCTTCAGTAGGAAATTGCTGGACAGGCGGACCAGCGCACCGGAATTGTACTGGCGAAGCCACAAGCAACTCAAAGAATCCGTTTAATTGTTGCACTTTGAACAATCATGCTTCTACAAAGGCCACAGCAGAAAAACAGCCTGATGCCGAGTATTTCTGTGCCACGAAGTAATCAAGAGGCGAGTGCCTAATGCGGACGAAATCGAGTGCATCGAGACTTAGAACGACAGAAAACTGAGCTAGTTGGTAAGGATTCATTATGCAAAACAGAGGTGAGGCGTGCAGACAGGACACAAGAGTAGAGAAGTGGGCGGCGCTCGTGTTGCATGTTTGCTTGTAAATACTCTATTCTTGTGTCCTGTCTGCACGCCTCACCTTCGTTTTGCATAACGAGTGTATCAACCCACATATTAATAGCGTAGGCGTTTTATTAACTGTGCAATATTTTCAACACTTCCTTGCATGCCATTACATGTGGAATATCTTTTTTGGTCACAAATTTGTGCAGCGAATCTATTTGCATGATCGACTTCGGGCCTGTATATAGGTCCGTTCACTTGCACTTGATGCTGAGTCTTTTACATGTATCCATAAACTGCAGATATGCAAATCAGATCCCTGCGAGCATTTTCAAAATTCAGTTATTTTAGACAACAGGCACGTATGCAATACTGACATAATCTCAAATACCACTAAGCAGCTGGGACACATTTTTGTTGACCATACTCGCAGGTAAAATAAGTAGGTTATGTGGACAGCTCCAGCTCATTTTCCTTAAATCAGTGTGTACAAGGGGTATGCAAAAATAATTTTTTTCTCGCGCACCGATTCTTTTGCTGTATAAGCAAGAGAACCCACCACGTTAGTGTAACGTATCTTGTACATCACACTAATAAGTGCTTTAATTTACCAAGTGAGATGAGTTACTTTTATGGATCATTCAGTTATATCACACTGCAAGCTGCATTCATCAATCTTCAATTGGATTTCGCATGAAACATGTTTCCCTTTTATGCAGATATGCAATGGCAAGCCCTTCCGTGTGTTCCAAAGGTAAAATTTAAGCTCGAAATTAAAGAAGACATTTCTAGTCATAACCAAGCAAAAATGGTGAATTCAGAGTATCAGAAGCCCAAGGTACAGAAATTATGAGATGTGTCGAATGATTTTAAGGAAAGAATGGTATTTGAAGATGCAAGATTCTTTAGTGGAAATCAAGCAAGTCAGTATAGGTAGAATACTCTGAGAAATTATGCGAGTAATGAGATAGCACACAATGGGTCAGGAAATGCGTTGTTTTTCTGAAAAACTAAAGCTGATGACTGTCATATCATGAGTCACTTTAGCATCATGAGACTGCTGTTTGATAAATTCAGAAACAAACCAAAAAGCAAGCCACGCAAAAATAAAAAAAAAAACTATTTAATGATGCTCTCTCCACACTGGGATAAATAATAAGAAACGGATCACGTCTAATGTAGACATATCAGACACCTTGTGAAACACTAAAGGAAAAGTTCAGTTTCGAGCTATGGCACTTGCCACATAGATGTGGGGGGCCTTGCACCAATAGTAATAGTTACCACTGCATCTAGAAATTTAAAGCATTCATGCAGACAAGGATGATTCTTTATATTTTTGGCTACCGCTTCAAATGCCTCCACTAAGTGTTACAATGCTGCACGCAGCCATACTAAGGATCTCACAGCAACACTTGCAGGTAAACAGCAAAAGTGCTGGTGTATTCTGGACACTGTCTTTGAAAACTTTTAGGCAAGAACAGTGCAAGAAACAGACATAAGAACTGCATTTATTTCTATAATTCCCCATTTGAATGGCCTTTTCTTTTTCCTTCGACAATGCCTTCGCCTAGCCACAGCAGCTCCCTCATACAGACTCCACAAGCCAAGAGGCCGTGGAGGCAAATGCAGGTAAGAGGCAATAAGCAATAGCACTGGTATCGACATTCATCTAATTTCTTTTTCTTTCGTTTAGACAGGCAGCACACCTCGAACAGCCACCTTGACTGCGGGTGTGTCACCCTAGTCGCCAAGGAAACATTTGAGGGAAAGCGACAGGCAATGTGAACAGCCACTTCTCCATGTAAACGATACTCTTTCTTTCGGATGACTCCTACGTTCGCCACGCCAGCACACTTGTGCACAAAGATGCCGCGGAGGCACGTGCAGGTCAGAGGCAAGAAGCAGTGGCACTAATGTCGACATTCGCCCAATTTCTTTTTCTTACACTGAGGCAGCCAGTACACCTCGAACAGCCACCTTAACTGCGGGTGTGTTAGTAGATTCCTGTTGTACATATGCTCATAATAAACTTGAGTAAACTTGAAGGCAAATGGGACATTGATGCATTGTTTTTTTGAACATTTATTGTACACATACAATATATGTTATACTTTGCAGTGCTACAGAGCGTATTTTGAAGCTTCCCCCTATATTTTGCACCTTTAATTACGTATGTGTTGTGTGGCCCTCAATTCAGTTCATGTTGTAGCAGATGTTTTGTCTGTGTATCGCACATTGGCTTAAGCTCGTGATATCCACATACTTCTCTCACATATACAAAATAAAGTTCTATGTAGTCCTCAGTGTTACAACAAAAAATGAAAGTAAACAATCCGATCGTGGAATTGTGTTTATTACAGTCATTCCTATGACAGTTACTGACAAGTTGACAACTTGAACTGGTCAATCCGTCCATAGCCTCCTCTATTTTTCAAAAATAAAGGAGGCTATGATCCATCATGGCAAGGAATTGTATGTATACATAAAAAAAAGGGGGGGGGGGTATGTGTGTGTGTTTGTAGTGGGGGGTATAACAGGATTAGGGCGGTACGAAAAAAAATGTACCAACACCATCCTCTAGACCCATTCCGTTAAGGTACCGTAACAAAGCGCATTAATATGATGAAGTTCATACAACCAACTCTGATATTACTACACACGCCAGGCGACGCGAGCTACATTTGCCATGACGCATTCGCGACTGCACCGGATGCCCTCCATATTATTCTCATTAATCGTGCTAACTGCACCGAGGCAAAAGAAAGATCATGGGCGCAGGTGCCTTTAAAGTATCTCGACCTTGCGAGGCACTGCTGCGCGTGCGAGGGGAGCTGTCCGTGCGAACACTCCCTGGCACACACCTGCCTCGGCGGCCCCAACCTACGTACCGTTCTGCTTCGAGCTTTGATCCCCCCACTGTCCCTTGGGTGCCCTGGAGTTCCTGTGCCGCCTGCTTTATTATAATCTCAGGTGCTCTCCTGAGACTTCCGTTTGTCGGTTACATGTGCCCTACAGCTGGATCAGTACTTATAACAATTAAAAAAACCCGATCTATCGTCGCGACGATAGATCGCGAAAGCGGCTTTTGCTACATACCGCGCCCGTGCGAAGAGAATTACGGAACGCCAACGAGGAATCTGACGACAGCTTCGAGCTCGTAACCTCGTCGAGTGACACTCCTGCAACAGGCGTGACCGCTGAAAACCGCATACCGCCGGAAACTTCAACAGGATCATCCCTAGTTTGCATAACTGCCACCTGTACGGCCAACATGGACCACACCCACACCGTCCCGCAACATAGAATAAAGAACCAACTTATAAAGCCCAAACACACGGCTGCACGCACACATCACGACACTACCAGCAAGACGCCATGCTGCTACGCTGCTACTGTTGCCGGATTAAAACTGACTACTGTCACCAAGTCTAGCAAGCGTCTCAGGAGCTGGCAACCTCGGCGCGTAGCAACATGGCGGCGCTCTTGCGGTTCCCGATTTCAATGCATGGGCCCTATGGGTAGCTTGTCCTCTAGAGTCAGTATAGTAACTCTATGTCACGTAGCCCTGCCTCCAAGATTTTAGCAGCGTCTGTTTTTGATCTCGGAGGCAGGACCCGCGGTCTCTCGTCAAGCCATTGGTCGAGCGCGCGCCAGCTTAGTAATCGTCACTTCCTCCGCAACAGGAAGTGGGTTGGCTGCGAGCGCCGTCTCTCCGGGACTACCCTGAACTACGGGAACCTCCGCCCCAATGGGAAGACTAGCGACGCAGCAGGCATCTAGTAAAGGAGGCATTGGCTGAACAGATCGCCGAAGCAGACGAGAGCGAACAGGTTATAATTAGCGCCACTCTGCTCCCACGTTCTGACCCTAGCGGAAAAAGGGGCGAACTATACTAGGCGTGCGGGAGCAGGGAGATATGTGCAGGTCTGGAGTTGTAGCTATGGTTGTAGGCACGACCTACTGAACTCCAGACCTGTACAGATCTCCCTCCTCCAGCACGCCTGGTCTAGTTCCCCCCTTTCGCCGCTAGGGAAAGAACGTACGAGCAGAGTGGCGCTAGTTATAACCTGTTCGCTGTCGTCTGCTTCAGCGATCTGTTCAGCGCTTGTCTTGCGATTTCGGCAGGCACAAAGCGCTTGTATTGACGGTAAATGAATAAATTCACAAATAAACAAAAGAAAACATATGTGCGAATGCTTTGCGTTTGAATAGTGAAACTAGAAGAGGAGGAGCGGTGCAAGAAATGTAAACAACGAGGATAGGTGGCAGCTGCAGTGCTAGATCGACGGCATAAATTTCCCTTTTCTAGCCTCCGTAAGAGAATGGAAAAATTGTTTAAAAAGATTCATAGGATAATCTAGCTTTTTTTTGTTGATTACAGATAGCCTAATGTCGTAGATGACGTTAGGATTTACCGCTGTGTTCCGTAGTGAAAGGCAGATGACCTGATAAAAGTATAGTAAAAGTATTCACGACTAAGTACTCCGCCCGATATGTGCAATAGGCGGATCGATTCTGTTTCAAGGGAAGGTGAGCATATATTGTTTTTAATGTCGTTGGATGTCTAGCTCAGTAGAAAGCTTGCAAAAAATTAAGCGATCCCAGTGCTTTAAAACGTGCTGCACTGCAGGCCTTAAATCGTGTCAAGGAACTCTTTTCAAACTGTAAAGCTAGCTTTTCTGCGTGGTACGGCGGCAGCATAACGGTGGTGCTTAAGATACGTACGCAGTGAAGCTGTGTGTGTAATTCACTTCTTGAACTCACGACCCATTCACGGACAACTTTTAAGAGTTAAAATGAGTGGTAATCGTTCTGTCGTCGGACATTACGGTGGTTTCAAGTTTCTAAAGAGCGCAGAAGCGAATTTTACAACGTGTACAATGAAACTGTTGTGTACGTTGCGAACTCTATACACAATGTGATTTATAATAATCTGCTTGAAAAAGGCAATAGGAGCGGCTATTTAACGCTATTTTAGAAAGCAGTGGGCTACACGCTCCGACATGTTTCACGTTCGGGCAGTCAGCTTTTGGAGCCAAGTGACCAATCAAAGCCTTGTGACATCACTGTCACTGTGTTAGCAAAAATCATCAACTAGACAAGCAGTTCGTCACAACACAACAGCTGCCGTACTAGTTACAACGCCGCACAGCCGCCCACCGCGTAGCAGACGAACAGGTTATAAAAGCGCCACCTACGGCCGTCGGTTGAACGAAAGTGGGCGCAAGCTGCTCCCATAGAAACCGAATATCTGTGCAGGTCTGGAGTTCCAGTAGGTCGTGGTTGTAGGTCGTGCTCGTCCCCACCGCTGCTTTGACACGTTACGCCATCTGCTCGAAAAAAGCGTAAGCATATATATATAAAAAAAAAAAAACGGGACCGACGGAACTCAACACATTGTTACGCAGCGTAGTGAGACAGCTGTTCTGTGGTGATTCTGGGTAGCTTGAGAGCGTAGTTTATGCGTAGTACAGTTAAGCACTTGCCCGGGGGTTCAGTCACTGTGGTTCTTCGTTTCATTTCTGAGTTCCCGTGTGCCATGGAGGACACTCAGCGAGGTGTCTGCGCATAGAACGCAGCCAAAATTGTCAAGCATGTTGAGGGCATCCCAGAGTTGGCGTAATCTCATCTACAGGAGCACTTATGTCCAGTGCTCGTGGGACTCCACTAGCGCTGCAGCAAGTTCTGCTGCAGGCGCTGCCGCTCCTGCGGCGTCCCCGTCTACAGCAGCAGCTACAGCGTCGACCGGCGTGGATTTCAAGTTTCCCCCAGAATGGGCGAAACGTGCCACAAAACAGCTGAAAGGAAAGCCCCCCGAGAGTCTCGCGTGGCATACGGCGGAAGGCATCACCGTGAAGCCGCTTTACACAAGCGAAGACATCAAGGGACTGCCCGAGGATTACCCTGGCATGTTCCCCTTCACGAGAGGCCCTTACCCGACCATGTACGCAGGTCGGCCGTGGACGATTCGTCAGTATGCTGGTTTCAGTACGGTTGAAGAGAGCAATAAATTCTACAAGGACAACATAAAGGCCGGCGTGCAGGGCCTGTCGGTCGCCTTCGACTTGGCGACACACTGTGGGTACGACTCTGACAACCCGCGAGTCAAGGGAGATGTCGGTATGGCCGGTGTGGCAGTGGATTCCGTTGAAGACATGAAGGCGCTCTTTGACGGCATACCCCTGGAGAAAATATCGGTGTCCATGACAATGAATGGTGCTGTCATTCCTGTGCTATCAATGTTCATTGTAGCTGGAGAAGAACAAGGTGTCGAAGTTGGACAACTTTCTGGAACCATACAAAACGACATCCTCAAGGAGTTCATGGTACGGAACACCTACATTTATCCCCCTGACCCATCAATGCGCATTATCGGCGACATCTTTGCGTTTGTCTCGAAAAACATGCCAAAATACAATTCCATTTCCATCTCAGGCTACCACATACAAGAAGCAGGAGCAAACAACGTTCTGGAACTAGCCTTCACAATTGCTGATGGACTCGAATACTGCAGGACGGGGTTGAAGGCTGGCATGACCATCGATGACTTTGCACCCAGGCTGTCATTCTTTTGGGGCATTGGCATGAAATTTTACATGGAGATCGCAAAAATGAGAGCTGCACGCAGGTTGTGGGCTACACTGATCAAGAAAAATTTCAACCCGAAGAATGAAAACTCACTGAAGCTGCGCACTCATTCTCAGACTTCGGGCTGGTCACTTACGGAGCAAGATCCTTACAACAACATTGTCCGCACCACGATTGAAGCCATGGCATCTGTTTTTGGTGGTACACAATCCCTCCACACTAATGCTTTCGATGAGGCCCTTGCACTACCATCCAGATTTAGTGCGAGGATTGCCAGAAATACTCAAATCATTCTGCAGGAAGAAAGTGGAATACCACATGTGATAGACCCTTGGGGTGGTTCATATCTCATGGAGGCGCTCACTTCTCAGGTGTATGATGAAGCTCTTAAAATAATCACTGAGGTTGAAGAAATGGGAGGCATGGCAAAGGCTGTGGCATCGGGCATGCCCAAACTGCGCATAGAGGAATGTGCAGCCAGAAAACAGGCCCTGATTGACAGTGGTAAAGAAGTAATTGTAGGTGTAAACAAATATCGTCTTGAGAAGGAGGACCCCATTGACGTCTTGATGGTGGACAACACAAAAGTGAGAAATTCGCAGATTGCCAAGCTCGAACAAATCCGCAAGACCCGGGACAATGAGAAAACCCAAGCAGCTCTAGATGCCATCACGGAATCTGCAAAGACTGGAGAAGGCAACCTGTTAGCATTGGCCATTGATGCAGCTAGACTAAGAGCTACAGTCGGTGAAATCTCTTATGCCATGGAAAAGGTGTTTGGTCGCCATGTCGCATCTGATAGAATGGTGTCCGGTGCCTACAAGTCTACATTTGGAGAGGATGAGGAAATTTCGAATGTGATAGCCAAAGTAGATGCTTTCCAGGAGCGCGAAGGACGACGGCCACGTATTCTCGTTGCCAAGATGGGACAAGATGGCCACGATAGAGGTGCCAAAGTCATTGCTACAGGATTTGCTGACATGGGCTTTGATGTTGATATCGGCCCACTGTTCCAGACGCCTGAAGAAGTCGCACAGCAGGCAATCGATGCTGATGTACACGTTGTTGGTGTGAGCAGCTTAGCTGCTGGCCACAAGACCCTTGTGCCAGAGCTGGTAAAAGCTCTGAAAAAGATGAATAGGCCAGACATACACATTGTTGTTGGCGGTGTCATTCCACCGCAGGATTATGATTTCCTGTATAAGGCTGGTGCTGCTGCAATCTTCGGTCCTGGTACACGCATACCAGTGTGTGCGGAACAAGTGCTTGAACTCATATCAGGAAAGAAAAATGAAGAGAAAGGAAAGCAGCAAGCATGATCACCATATTAACAAATAAATTGCACTCCAGTTAAAGTTTGCCTCTTTTTTTTATGCTATTTGCATGCTGAAAAGGTCAAAATTTATTTTAGCCTCCTAATGTCCCAAAGAAGAAACTATTTGCACTTCACACCATTTGCAAACTCATGTTGTAATTTGTCAGCTTGTTGCAATATACTGAAACGGGTGTTGAGTTTAAGAATGCCTTAGGCATATGTGCATTTTCTCACTATATGAGCCCTTTTGAATTGGGAGGCAAACAGCCTCACACCTTACAAGAACCTGCAAAGCAGTTCTACAGAGACGACCGCAATCTATGTACCTGAAAGGATACAGCCACATGAGCTTTGGAGCATTCAGGTCTATTGGAAATCTCGTGTGCTATGCATTGCTTTCGAAGGGAGATCTGGTGACACAGGTTTTTGTTGGATGGCTACCACAACCTCGGAACTTGTCTTTTTCTGGCTTGAGCATTGCTTTCTGACTCGGCCTCTCATTATTGGCAGGTTGGGAAACCGCGAGAACCAGCTAGAAGAGGCTAAAATAAAAGGGCTTGATGTTAATAATGAAAGAGACGTTGCAATGGTAAAGAATGTGCTTGCACTGTTCCAAGTCGATTTGCTCGCAAATTTACTAGCTGGAACTACTAGCTACTACTAGCTGGAAACAAGCAAATTGCTAGTTACTAACTAGCTGGAAACAAGTAACATGCCTCACTAGGGACAACTGACAAAGCTGGTTTCATGCCATGTGACAAACTGCAATATGAATGTAATACTCTGAGTGGCACGCATACAAATATTAAAAGGTTTTGTAGGGTGCACGCTTGTGAAAATAATTATGAAATCAATGACCTTGAAGCTTAACACGATGAACTCATTCACATACGTGCATGTCTAGTGTGGCATATTACCACTTCATTTAGTTTCATTAAATATTAAACATAGCGAGCCTTGTTACATTGCATACTGTGTTTGTTCAGTTTTCTATGTGAATTGGCATCATCAAACTGTATACTTTGGTTCCACTTAGTAAAAGCAATGTTGGCCATGTTTCAGTTGTATTTCCCTTGGTGACACTTTGGCATGTTGTTTGTTGTTTAATTTCTTTATTTTTTACAATGTGTGACTGAAAGGGTCAGAAAGGGTGATGGGTTAAACCTTCCAAGCTCTCTTAAGGAAATGCTCTTTATGCATGCAATAAGTCTCATGCGAAGCACATAAAAAGAACCAGCCCCCTAACCTTGGACGGGCCCTACCATAGGATCATAGGCCAGGCACAAAGCACTGGACTATGATGGGGGCAACGAATATTTAAGCTTTAGGACACAGTTGCTTTTAAGTACCACATACATCCTCTCCCAATATGACATAATCGTATGAATAAGGCAACTGCGCATCACTTTGCACAATGGCTCTCATATATGCAAAGGTCACAGTTATTGCAGTATAAAAACGTGTTGCGCTTGTGAGCTATGAAATGTACCGCAGCTGTCACACATGAATGTTTAGCAAATAAGTACAGTGCAAACATATACTCACCTTGTTTGTGCATAGTTTCTCAGCCATTTGACAGAAACTGTCCTTGTATAGCCTGGCTAGCCTGACTCCCTGTAAGATTTGTGCCTTGACATCATGGACACAATTTACATATTTAGCAGCAACGTTTCACTAGTTTTTTCTTCTTTTATATGCAGCAATATTTGCTGTGTCAAAAACTGAAAAAGCTAACCCTTGGTTTTATTTTTGTTTATGCCACGAAATCTGAATTCCAAATACTCTCAGACATGTTTACAACAAAACACTTGGGACTTACAAAGTTCTTTGTACATCATACCGTTAGTGTTAGAGCAGGCTAAGCACTTTCAGCAAAATATTAACCTTTATTTAGCATAAATTCAAGATACATACTTTTAGTGAAAGAAATCACTAATTTTCTTCTGCATACTAACAAAATCTCACAGAATGTGCAACTGCAGCCGAGTTTATGATATAGAGGTTCACGACACACTCAGTGGTGAAACCCAGGAGCGACAAGGTACAGCTGCAGAGTATGGCATGCCACTGTTGATTTCCCTGTCAAAATTCTTCTCATGTGTGCACTGTTGCTTTCTTCAACCTTCACTACCTTCCTGTTCTTGATAGCTTCTACAATGTTGATAGCAAGTTCTGAGCAGGTCGGTGGTGGGAGCGGATACCTTAGCTGCTACCACGTGTGTGATGGGTAAATATTGGACAAAAAATTATCACATAATTAGGTCCTATAGACACTTAGGGAGAGGATGATCGAAGGACTTTTCAGAGGGTGTGTACGTGACACATTGGCAGATCTGTCGTGGTCTGCAAGCATTGACCACTCGTAGGGCGCATTATTCAATGCTGTTGTGTGGTTTCTGTGCTTCTCAGCAGAAAGTAGTGCAGCGACGGTGGTGTGGCAGTGTGGCTTGCGGCTTCTGTGAGGTCTGGCGACAAAGAATCTGTGTTGTGCAACTGGTGTTTCTGGAGAACCAGGTGGTACGGATCATGATCAAAATATTGAAGTGGTGTTGCACCTTGGCAACAGAGTTTCCGAAGCAGTGCTGTGGAGTTGCCATGTCTGCCCTTTGCATATAACTGTTTGATGTTGAGAGATATGCTGCAAGCCGCCAGTGACATAAATATGCCTGAGTCGACCGTGCTCTGTTCAATGCTAAATGTGTGGTACTATAGCTGTGCTTCATCAAACGAGTGGTGCAGCCATGCAGCAGTGGTGGTTGAACAGGCAAGCAGCTTTGGACCTCAGTTTGCATGTTCACAGACATGCTCTGTTTTGGATTGATTGTCGGGTATATGAAGTTTACGATCCTAACACACCGCTTATTCTTGTTCTTCCTTGCTGGTTGATGTGTAAGAAACAAGATATGTATGTATAATTTGAGTTTGTGTGTTCTAAATTGTTTTGTAATATGAGTGTTCTACCAGTATTAATACAAAACGAGCACTAACGTAAATACGTAAACAAATTTTTTTGTATGTCTCCTATGACTTCCTACTATGTTTTGGTTGTTGCTGCCTCAAAACATGGCTCGCACCAACGAGGGGGATTGGCTACACTGCATAGATTGGAACTTACACTCAACAACATACCAAAAGGGTTAAAGGCAAACATTTAGATGGAATCATTTGGCAATGAACTCAAAACACAGATTTGAAAAGTACCTACACATCAACTAAATAAATAAAAATAATATTAAACTGAAAAAATGATAAAATAACATGTCCAACGGTTGGTACCCTAGCAGCGTAACCTTCGGATGCTTCAATGAACTTGTGCAGAACACTAACAATTGAACCATGGCTTGTGACTAATTGACAGGCACCAAAAGACAAAATGTTTGGTGCTGTAAGTGCTAAACTTAGTTTACTGGTACAAAATATGAGGAACATTTTGTGGAGGGAGGAGAAGCGGCGGCAAAAAAGAAAGAAATGGTCAATAGTTTCTGGTTCATTACAAAAAGAGCAGAGGTTAGTTGTGGATAAACCAGATCTATGAACATAAAAATTTAGGCAGGGAACTCTACAGCAGAAACTTGCTAACATCACCTCGCATTGGCGTGAAGGGCATTCGCTCGTGTTTCATCGAAATTTTAGATGTCGAAAATCATCTGCAGGAAGTATGGATGGTTCATTACTAGTCAACAATGAAAGGTGTTTGAATCTAGCTCCTGATATAAAAGAGAAATCAGGAACACTTAAGACCGGACCATTTAATGATGACGATCGATGCGAGCGAGTCAGCTGATTCGTCTATTTATTTAACCTTGTGATCTTTGTTGTTGCAGCCGGCACTCCCTATAGGCTCTGTACAGTTAAGCTTGCGGCTACTCTGTCACCATCTGCCGCAGCAATGCGACAGCACTGGGAAGGTGGCTCTGCGGCCCAGCCGGTTCGAGACGTATTACCTCATGCGCCCTGCACTTCGTGTTGGCCATGGTTTGGGCCATTTTGCTTTGTTAATTAGCCCTCCAACTTTTTCCTGATATGTCTTGCGAAAGTGCAATGGCATGCGCCTCATGGGCAAGCGGCGAAATTATGGAGGTGCGAAAAAGAACAAGTGGAACTGGCAATACTGCTGCGTGAGAGACTCATAGCCACGAAGGCCAGCTCGGGATAAATTGGTACATGCTTCCTGGCAGGCCTTACGAACCAGAATGGGAGGGGAGTTAAGTAATATTTTGTCATCATATTTGGGAGAAGGGTTTGTTTTGTAAATCATGCTACACGTGCACATTTTGCACTTTTGCGATGCCAGCAGTCATGGCCAGGTCAGCTGCTCAACATTTAAAAGACATTTGCCACAACTGTGCTGATTTGACGACTGCTTAATGTGGCCTTAGCATTTGGTATGATCAGGATAACACTGACATGTGTGCAGTGACATAGTAACGGGTGGGGTGGAGGGGTGCCAGGTGGGGGGGTGTCATATATGTGTGACACCTTGCTAATTTCCCCTCTTTCTGCTGGCTTGATCGGGTGTAAATCATAAAGAATGCTCTGGTAACCAGCAGCCCGAGCTCATGTACCTGATGTGTAGTGCTACATAATTCTCGGCTGCAGCTTTATCAACAACGTATGTGATAATTGCACGAATGTGCGTGCTAAAAAATTTAATTCGCCAAGTGGCCGCTAAACTACTCACCTTAATGGAACATTTCATGGGCAATGTGCTCGTGCAATGCGCTCATGTCTCACCATGGTTTGTGTGTCGTCAGTATGTACAGAGTGTTCCATTTATCAGTTTTGTATCAGTTTCACTGTGTTGAATAAAAACACTGTTTCCGAGTCATAGCTAACCGTATCTTTGTAATTTTGTTGTTGTCACGGTGGCATCCCACAGGGCGGGGTATTGAGCCCTATTCTTTTTAACCTAACTAGGGTTGGCCTTGCTGAAATATTACACAAGACAATTCACCTATCAATGTACGGTGATGATATTTGCCTTTGGTCTTCTGCGGTGACTCATCTTCAAGTGCGCACAAGAGTTCAGCAGGCAGCCACCCACACTTCTTCGTATCTCCGCAAACAAGGCCTTAGTGTGTCCATCGAAAAATGTGCGTTAATCATGTTTACGCGCAAACCCATGGCACCGTACCCGGTTTTTCTCAATGGCCAGGGTATCAAATACAAATAGTCTCACTGCTTCATAGGTGTGATTACTGGCGGGGACCTTTCATGGAGGCCCCACTGCATCGACCTGAAGGGGAGATTTTGCCTACACTCTAAAAAAAGTTTACGCCCTTTGGGGTGTATATCTGCCACACAACAATAATCGTCATATGCCTTGCTTGCGTTTCGTTTCTTGAAAGGTAGTGACTACAGTGACGGGGCCCGGTACTTCAACATCTTCACTACAGTGATGGGGTCCAGTACTTTAACATCTACACTACAGTGATGGGGCCCGGCACTTTAACATCTGCACTACAGTGACGGGGCCCGGCACTTTAATATCTGCACTAAAGTGACGGGGCCCGGCACTTTAACATCTACACTACAGAGACGGCGTGCGGCTCTTTAACCATATTGACATATGGCAAAAATACGAACATATATATGGACATGTTGATATAAGAATGGTAATTGAGGTCCCATGTCTATGATCGTATATGACGAAAGGTGGAGAATAGCGTTTTTGCGATTTCGCTAAGTTCCATGCTTGGGGCCCTCCTGCATACATGATACATTTTTGTTGCGCATGAATATTTTCTCAGCGACCAAATCTCGATACATCTTGCGTGAACGTTGGGCTGAAAAGTGGCTTTTTCGTAGCTCGTGGAGAAATGTTTAGGAATTTTTCCCAGAATAAGAAGACAACAAAAGAAATATTAGTTAGTGTTTGAAACAATACAAGTTGTTAGGCTTACATGAGAAAATACTCAAGCATGACAAAAAAAAATTGTGCATGCAGGAGGGCCCCAGACTTGTAGCTTTGCGAAATCGCAAAAATAGCATGCTCCATTTCTTGTCACATAAAACGTTTTCCCAAGAAAACTGGAGCGTTTCATACAGAGCTAAGGGTTATTCCTTTGTGTCAACATATTAGCCCATCACATATAAAAATTCGATAGAAAACAAAAAAATGGTAATGGGACTTTGATTAGCATAATCTGAACACGCCCATATTGAGAAAATTTTGCGTAATTTCGAAAATTTCACACAATTCCGACAAAACCACACCTTACTTTTTGGCGTCGATGTGACAGACACACATTTAAGGTGCAGCCACTTCAGGCACGCGTCACACCCAAAGGCGTTATCATGACCCCTTTGCCGACATGCACTACATGTCCACAAACTATGATTATGCTTCTGCGTAATTGTTGCAGTGAGCGCGGCCCACCCATCATCGGTGAAATAGTTCTAGATTTCACTTGTCTTAACTTTGTCGTCCAGAACTGCTGAAGGAACTTTCTCAGGGGCGACTTCAATTTCTTTTTCACCAATGTAAAGCCAGGGCTAATCTTAATCACATTCTGTGGGAATGCCCACAGGCTCCCTTTGAGGGAAGAATAAAGTCTTTAGAACAATGGGAGACCTTATTACTCAGCTCCGATACGGAGATTCAACTGAAGACCGTCCGACTGGCCGAAACCGCCACTAGGGTCCAAGGACTCCTGGCCGTTGTCTAGGTAGGAAGGCTTAAAGCCTTCCCTACATCTGTTGGACAAATAAAGTTTTACAATCCAATTCACCAATCTTGTGTCCCCTGATAGCCTTTGGAGACATGGAACAACATGCCCTCCAAAAAAGAAGCACAAAATTTCGGCAAAGCGCTACAATCATATTTATTAGCTATAAACCATTGATTTGGTGCCTGTATTCTTGCTTGGTGTTCTCTCTTCTTTGTGGTTTGATAATTTATGTAACTGGTGATAATTTTTATGCATGCTGTAAAAAAATTCATTTTTTTTCCTGTTTGTAATGGGCTAATGTGTTGCATTCATCCTCTGCTTTGATCCCTCTATGCTTGTACCGATTGTGTATTATATTTCACATCCGGACCCATCCACTAGCCTGCGGCTATTGGTTCCAACAGTCTTTTGCGTATGCGCTGTAACACGTATGATGATGATAATGAAGAAAGAAAGAAAGAGAAAGTTTACTGGAATGGAAACAGAACGGTCAAAAACGCATCAAAAAAGAAAGGCATGGCATGTGTTGATGCTTGTGTAGCACCAGATAATGAATAGTGTACTGAATTAAGAAAAAGAAGCAGCAGGTAATTGCTCGCTAGAAGACCGATAAGCATCCAGTGCGATGCAACTTGAGAAATAATGATATTGAAGCTTCGAAGACTTAAGAAGAAAAGAAAAAGAAAACACTGAATCATCGCGACGGCACAGCACAAGTCACCGTATAGACGTCGAAGTTCCTAGCTATAACGAAATTATTTTTGAACAGATCTGATAGTGTACGTGCAACAGTGGTTGCTTGCGTACGGTCAAATACTCATATACTGCGGCATAAAGCTCACGGCACGGTGCGAAAACGCTCTTCGCAGCGAAAGCGAAACATTGTGCTATCCAGACGGCCCCACTATAATAACATATTTCACATAGTTTTCTCTCAGCGATTGCTACCTTTAACGCAAGAAACCGGTTCGGGGGAATTCGATCGCGGCGACTGCGCGCAGTGTCCCAGCTTACCGTACGTAGTAGGTAAAGAGATAGCTTCTGTAAACCATTCTGTGCCTTCTGTTTGTTCAAGATTATTATTTTAAAGGTAAGATATGATTCCGTCATTTCGAGAGTACTTGCAAAAATGTCCAGGAAAGCTCCCGCGTAGTATGTTTATTTAGCGCCGATAGCTAAACCTATGCGGAGAGCTCCGCGTTAGCCCTCAGACTACGCAAGTGAGGCGCTTCCGACAGATGGCGACTCCGTAAGTCCTCGTCCCCTATGCTCGTCCCCAAAACTCTATGCTCGTCCCCAATACCGACATCGTTATAGTGACGGCCCCGTCGCTACAGTGTTGTTATAGTGACGGGCCCCGTCACTGTAGTGCTGATGTTAAAGTGCCGGGCCCCGTCACTGTACTTTCCAGTAACGAACAGCATGCGCGTTATCAGCATGACATAGCATTGCCGACAGGAAAGTAGCGGGCGCGGCGTTTTCAAGAAAGGAAACGCATCAAGGAAGATGATGATTATCGTTGTGTGGCAGAAGGGGCACTCCAAAGGGTGTAAACTTTTCTTAGAGTGTAGAGTGTAGTGTGCGTTGATGTGTCAGAAAGCCTGAAGCGTCCGACAGCGATCCAATCCAATCCAAATTATCGCCATCAATGGCAGCAAAGCGAAAGCGATGTTGATATGGTGGATCCACACGACGGACGAAATCCGTCTTTTTCGCGACGGACTGCGCATCACGTGACTACGCGTCACGGATTTGTGCCGTCCGCGCGTCGTCCGCGACCCCCACGGACGGAAAATGCCGAGCTATTTTTCGCATCCGGATTTTGGGGGTCGTATGCTGCGGATTTAGCCTAGCATGCTCTACAGTCTGGCAACAAGCGCGGCTTTGGGATCTTTCTGAAACAGAAGCGTATCCCCGCAGGCTGGCTGTACCCGGTTTGGAGGCAAACCGGATGTGACGTGTGCCAGTGGCGTACTCCCTGCCCCCAGATAGGTACTTGTACGCCTAGGGAAAGACGCTGCTAGGTGCTGCTGCTAAATCCCTGTGGTTTCTGCCAGCCACATGCGGCCATTGCGGGCTCACGCAGGTTCGTTCGCGTGGTCTTGTTACGCCTCGCTGGATCGTGTTCAGTCATGCCGTCCTTGCGCGGCGTGATTGTCGGTGAGTCAGGTTAAATTCTTAAATAGGTCGCGCCTGCGCCTAATTGAGTCTATAAAAGCCTGCACATTCAGTTTTGCTAGCTACAATGCAGTGCGGCTGGCGTGAGCTGTCTCCACGATGCGCTTCGATCGTGTCGATTTCGCCGTTCTGTATGTTGGCGTTAACGACCTTGAATGCAACATGGATCCACAAGAAATGTGCGACAACATCAAGGTAAGTCTACTGAAATCACAAAATTTGAAACAATAAGCGCTAATAGTTGTGTTTTCTTTTAAATTTCAGGCCTTGATTGTTCAACGAGACGGCCCCCGTCGTGCTGGTTTTCAAGGTGCTCCCTCGCTGCCTAGAAGATGCTGATGTATGTTGGCGTTAACGACCTTGAATGCAACATGGATCCACAAGAAATGTGCGACAACATCAAGGTAAGTCTACTGAAATCACAAAATTTGAAACAATAAGCGCTAATAGTTGTGTTTTCTTTTAAATTTCAGGCCTTGATTGTTCAACGAGACGGCCCCCGTCGTGCTGGTTTTCAAGGTGCTCCCTCGCTGCCTAGAAGATGCTGATGCGGAATAGAAAATGCAAAAACGTCGCTTGCTCAACCGCAAATTGACGGCTACGCTGAAGCGCATGCCGTGTCTGCGGAATTTGAACCCCGAGGTATGGGCCCCCTTTTTCCAGCGGCATGCCGTTACATACCGTCAGGAACACGCTTGGCTTATTTCTGACTCGGTAAAAAATGTTTCACTTTTTCTCGCTTCTCGCTGCGGAAGAAATGCGGACCGTTTGTCGTAGTTGTGTCTCCATTACAGGGTGGCATTACTGCGGTGAATAAAGCAAGTGTTGCCGTACATACTGTGCGCATTTCACCCTTTGTTGGGCGGTCGGAAAATATTGGTCCCACTTTTCAGGGCTACTTCGCTATTATGTAGCGGTGAAGTGTAATTTCTACCATTGAACATTCCTGTGTAGATGTGTTTCTGAATCACGTTAAGCACATTTTTTCGTCCATTTCTTTGTCAAACAACGCGATAGAGCGATTGCGCAGATTGTTTACTTCCCTTTCTACAATGTTTAGTTTATTCTGTCGCCTTCCTTCAAACCACCACAGCGGCAAATGGACTTTTTTTATCGAAATTCCGCGTTTTCACAATAGCTGAATTTTGGTGCGGTTAGGTGTCTAAATTTCTCGTACCCACAGCTATTAAAACAGTTGATAAAATTATTAGCATCGCGAACAAATCGCATTCCTACATATGCGAGCTGCTACATATGAGCCCTCAAGAATTTTCAAGAAGCATCTTTTTTCTAAGAACCCTTGCGATATTGGAAAGCCCTGATTGAGGATTCTCATACAAAGCATGCTCAGTAAGTATAATGAAAACATGCACAAACAATGTATAATGTACTGGGTACTCTGGCTGCTTCTAATCACATTACAGGTGACCACGAGTAGGTAGAAACGGGCCTTGAGGCTGTATAGTGGGACGTAATATTCCCACTTTTCGCTATTGCTGAATCGTAGTCAGCTTTGAGATTTTACGTTATGTAAAAAATGCTTCATAAAAAAAAGCACTTGTAATGTCTCGGACACAAAGCGGCCTGTTCTCTGCTTGCGTCTATGAAAGGGTTAAGATGCACACACTATTCAAAGGTCGCATTGAGAACTGAGTTGCAGGCGCTACTATGCTCCGCAAGCAGCAGGATACTAAAAGGAGAAATGAGCAACACCGTACTGCCTTCATTTCTTCAAACCCTTCAACAAAGCTTGAACAAGAAATGCACGCGAGGGTGTCACTACAGACAGCTGTGGCAACACTGACGCATGCGCGAGGATATAAAATGAGGTGCAGCTGTGCGGTGCACGCTGCCATGAAGTTCGAATTAGTTTCCCCCTTGCGAAACTACCGGAAAGGACATATTGCATCCATCGGTGTTAATATATTTTCTAGCATATTTTCTTGTTTTCAGCCAACATACACATCCCCGTTAAATCAAATAGATCACTGTAGATGGCGGCCACAAGCATATTACAAGGACTGTGAATTGGAAGCTGTTAGCTACCTGTGGCACAAAGTCATGCAAGGGTACACATAGTCTTTGTGTGCACATTGACTTCATGTTTTACCAATTTGACTGGCTCCTATTGCACTCCGGCTGAATAGCAATAACACACAGGCCACTTTACGTTCGAGCTACTCGAAAGCTTGCATTAGTGAAAAGCATCTAAACTTTTTCTGGTACAGCCGTGCGTTGTTCGAAGTGTCTCAATGCATTGCAGTGATTGAACAGGCACATATTGGCTGTACTACTTGGATTTCAGCGTGCATGCGTTGGCTGGACAAAAAATTCTACCATATTTTACCTCCAAACTTTTGCTCACGATTGGAAAGCGCTGTTTCTGTTGTAAATAGATGTGGCTTGCACACAAGGTATGTGCATGCTAAGTGTCTTGGTAAAGAAAAGTAAAGGTATGCTGCATGAACAGAAGGTGCTGCAGCCACATAACCGGACCTTTGATTTTCATTATGCTGACAGATTGAAGGGATGGAACTAAGTGCGTGTCTTTTAGATGCTTGATTTCAGCCAGTTAAATTTGCCAACATGGGGATTCAAACCACTGGTGTCCATCTGCTGTTCGGCTGAACTCTCAATTTAGTGAGACTACTAACTACTGCGTTCATTGGTGCCGACAGATATCAAGTCCGTTGTAGCTCGGCATTACTGTATTCTGTCACCAAAATGCTAGAGAACCACTTGAGATCCTTTGATGTCAGCATCCTCATAATCAGTGGGCACCCCATAAGAAAAATGGGTCAACTTTGGCTGGTATCCTTGCAAGTGTGAGAAGGCTAGGCCACAGAAACTCGTTTTTCTGATTTGTGCACTATTCAGCCACGTTAAAATGTGGGGAGCCTAGACATCTAAAAGACGAGGAGCAAGCAAATTGAATGCAGCTACCAAGCAAAAAATGTGGAAGTGTAAGCTGTTGATTTTTTACTCTAAAGGCACGTTCACACCAAAGACGGAGCGGCTAAACCGGGCAAAGCTCTTGGCCAGGGGATAAAAGTAGGCGTTAAACGAGGCGGCAAGCCCGATCGCTTGCGGACCACTTTTCCTGCCCGCCAGAGCTGTCCGATTTGCCGCGGCCAATCAGAACACCAGACGACGCTGGCGTGTGCTGCGCGATAAGGATGGACGACCGGTGCCACGAGACGGCGACAAGTGCGCCACAAAAACGTTAGATGCTCCGCCTCGGCGGTGCGAGCAGCCAGGCAAGCCGTCCAGTATACAGGGTGTTTCAGCTAACTAGTGCCGAGGCACAAAGAAACAACTAGGCCTGCAGTACTCAAATACAATCAATTCAGTAGACTACCCTGTTGAGCAACTTTAATACTTACGGCTCATTAAGAAACATCTAACTGCTTTATTTTTATGAAGATAGCTGCTGTGGTTATTTTTTCAGGACAAAAGAAAGTGCACAAAATCGAAAAAAGTACCATGCAACTATGCACTTTTTAGCAGTGACGAACAAATGAACAATGCGGCATGCAGACAGGATGTAAAAAATATGCAGATCCGACACACTGTGAAAATTATGTAAGCAGCTTTCTTTGCTGCTTGTGTTCATTGATGGCATTTGGCAGTGATATGTTAAATGTTACCTCGCATGCACCACTTGTGTTCGTAGTACACAGAGCTCATAGGCAGACGTGCGCTCCGATGCTCAAGGTGGTGCTGTGCACCATCCATATCCTGTGAGAGTAGTGACACTATCATTCCCTCACACGGCGCATCGCATGGCGGGTGAGGTAGAGAAATCCGTTTATTGAATCCTTAGGAGAAATAGTTGCTGCCACGTCCTGTGCCCGACAGAGCAGCGCCTGCTGGCCACACAGGCTTCTGTCATGCAGCATGGCCTCCCAGTGTTGTAGTGTAGGAACATTGAAGTTTTGATGCTGGACCACCACTTGCATACTGTCCTTTTGACGCCGTGGTGCTGTATTGCAGCTTTGCATCTGCACATCCTGTCTCAATTGTTGGCATGGACACACTTGCCGTGTTTATTTTTTCAGAAATAGCATAAACATGCCATACCACACCTTGAACTATCATTATAATATTTTTAGTTTGCCACTACAACTGTCACCATGTCTAGATGTAGTATTTTTCTTTTAAAGAGACTCTATACGAAGGATGCTTTCTGATGGCATCTTTACCTTCTCGTACGATCATTCAGCAAGCACAAAGTGCTGCAGCTTCTGCAATGCTTTTGTCTATTCCTTCCAGGCACACTACTGTCAATGTATCATTAGCGCTGAAATAGAATACCGCCCGTTGCTCAAAGCAGCTTCAATATAGATTCCAATCGGAAGAATAGGCAGACTTGTGGCAGTATACAACTTTCTATAGCCATAAAAGGCAAGCTAGCATAGTGGGGCATCTCAATGCTTGTAAAAGCATTCAACTGCATGTATCTCCAGATAACTAAGCTCAAGCAGACACTGCCAAAATTCGTTCTTCTCATGGTGAGTCGGTGCGGGAACTTGAACGTGTCGCTTTTCCTTCATTTTTGTGTCTCTTATGGTTTTGCTAAGGCTCTTGCCACAGCAAAATTCCTCTTGTGGTATTTTAGAAGGGTAATTTAATAATCACCTAGGCGATGTCATTTCCTTCATTTGGTTGCACTGTGTGCATCAGTGCAATAAGTGGGTCAAACGGCTTAATACGAAATGTCGCCAGGCCATTTTGGCACGACACTTGTGGATAACATTTTGGTGTGGCTTGGGTGAGACTGAAAGAAATTGACACATACAAGCACAAAGGCCAGGCACTGTTCCCTTGTGGCCTGCACAACCACTAGAATAGCAGCTAGTCTTATCAATTCATACTGAGTATCACAAAGTGTAACATTGCAAGAACTGTAGCTTGCTTGATGAGACAAAGCACTTATAGCTGTAGCTGAAACATGTGGTGTGATCAACATGTACAAGGTTACAATACTCTACACCCTTTTTGTACTTAAGTTTTTAACTTTGCCCACAATCTGATTACAGCTTTCCAGAGTTCCTTGGAAAATCCTCCCATGCACCTGCCATGTACATTGCCCTCCTCCTCGATGTGGCGTGCAAGATGGCAGCAGCAGCTGTGGGAACAGTTGAAGAGGCGAAGAAAGGTCCACTTTATAATAGGTTGTATGTAAATAAAACTGATCGACCTCAACCGATTCGGCTTCCACTTTTGTCAAGACAATTGTCAGCAAAGCAATGGAGCAATTTCAGTAGGGTGATAGTAATAAATAGTGCATAGAAATTCTTGGAAGCCCCGTCAGCTTTCTTGCTGAGGTGGTTTAGGCAGGGAATGCCAATTCATGAGGGATGGTCATGGCCACCATGTTCAATGTATGTGCAGCATTAATCAGTTCTCTAGACCGAGTGCACTAATGTCACATGATACATTTTCAAACCTCGCATGCTTTCTTTGGGGCTGAGAAAATTAATGAAGCATGAAACTCAGCATGTTGCAGTTTTCAATTAACCATCACTGCATTTGTCCATTCTTGAAACAAATTTTATTGTACCAAATGCATACAGAATGAATTTGTGGAATATCCAAAGTACATTTTGCTTGTGTTGGTCAAGCAGCTGGCAGAAGAAAACCACAAAGTTCCAAAGCAGAAAGATAACACTTCTTTTGAAGTACACAACTGGCGAAACAGTGTTGCTAACACACGAGTGCAAAACTTGCTGCCGATTAAAAAAAAAAGGGAGCTGCTACACACCACTTCGTTCCTTGACCATTTATTTTTTCTTTTGTGGCTGATTTTTAAAAATCCTTGCTATAGCAAATGCAAGGACATCAGAAAATCAACGCACAACAGATATTGGTGCAATGGTGTAAAGTAATGAAGATATAATTTTGCATGCACATTATTTAGTCTGAAATAGAAGGATACAGCACAAACGTTACTCTTCAATCCCAATAAAAAATATGGAACTCGTGGGCTACACGAGGGCTATGGATAAATCTTGAGGGCCTCGGATTCTGTAATGTGCAGCTATACTTAAGTACACAAGCATTTTTGGATTCTGCCTCTACCTGGGTGCAGCGTTGTGACCTGGAATGAAAAGCCACAGCCATCGAGCTGCTGCAGTGGCGACATCACAGTAAAAGGTAATAGCGAAAAATTAAAACAATAATATGGCCATGCAACTTGCACATCAGATAGGTCACCTGAAGCTTCTATTTCCAATTTTTCTGGTGTTGCATAGGACAAAAATTTTGAAAAGTGATAGTGTACGATTTTCATACATTAACAATTATGCATATCTAGTTTTTTTTTTTTTTAACCATGCAGATATTTAGCAAAAAGTTTTGAGCACAGAGAGCCTGTCGTTCTTGCAAAGGAGTTTCTAGGTGAGGAGGACACACTTTGCTGCTAATGCGAGTTTCAGAAAATTAATTTTGAAAAATTCAGTCACTTTTTTATTAGTAACTTCGAGGCAGCCTTCTAAATGGCATATTTGGAGGCAGTCACATGTGAACGCACACCCTTTCTTTTTCGAAATCTCGAAAATTGCACTTATTTTGAAATATTCATTATCGCGCTCAATTGAGTACAATCAAAACTTGGTGCATCCTGCTCCACATCAGGCGGCAGTGCCCTGTCAAGAAGTGTGGGACAAAGCTTAAATGATAGCCTGACACGACACACTGATGCACATGCTTGCCAGGCAAAGTGTGTCGTATCAGCTGCTACAATGACTGGCCAAGATGTTGTTTCAGACTTTCTCGAGCTTGTTGTCGGGGGTGTTTCCATCTGATGAGGTAGCGGGACCTTCTTTTCTGCGCTCCCAGCACACTCGGTTCCAATATTGCCTCGATTTACCAGTGAAATTCAATGATGAATATCTTGAATTAGGTGCAACTTTCAAGATTTGTAAGAAATGAGAGTGCTATAAAATGTGACTGCCTCCAAATTTGTGGAGTTCCAAAATAGAGGAATTCCTCTGCAAGAATGCCACATTTGCTGCGCTCATAACTTTAAAACAAGAAAATCTGTATGGTAATAAAAGACACCCTGTACATATACAGTGTGCATTGGAGCATTTCATGCAACCAATATTCAAGCACCTTCTGTCTACAAAGAATTCATAAAGCAAATTTATGCTTGGAATCAGTTACGAGCACTGGAAATGCAAACACTGTGACGAACCCTGGTCACATGCCAGGCATTGTGTTGCTGCTCTCTGCATAGGGCCTATGAATAAAAACCACCTTCAACATTACACAGTAAGCTACCAATTGCTATGTGTAGGAAGACTTAGTTCTTCAAATGCAATTATGACCTAGACATTCTAAAGCTTTTCTGATAATGTACTTTTAGTGAACAAGTACCCCAAACTTGAACAACTCTGAAGCTATAATGCCATTATTATCTGAAAGATGCACTCACATTTTTTTAACGCAGTAAGGAAACATTCATAATCGACAATGCCACCATAGAAATGAGAGTCATATAATATTGCACTGCGTGCAGCAAGGATAGCACAATCTCGCACAAAAGATTATAGTCTCTCCCGCAGACTTTGAGGGCTTCTTTATTATGTCTCACTTATGATGCCGTGACATGGTACGAAACCATGATGACGTAACTTATGATCATGAGTTACTCTTGAATGAAAGCTTATGCACACATGCATATTCCTGCATTGCAACTCTGGAGTGCACTTACAGTAAGGACACTGTGAAAAGAACAAAAGGCCAACAGCAAGAACCAGGCAGCGCAGTGCTGTTTGCACCTTCTCGGCTGTTGTCGGTTTAAGTCACCTTCACTGCAGGAGAGTCGTGTTATGCGGCGAAGCATATTTAGCATCATGCAGTGAAGCATATCTGAAGTTAAAGGGGACACTGTTACGGGGCCCCTGCTGGTGCTTGTGGTTACCCGACACTATCAGCTTAAGTACTCGTACTGTGACCTCTTCATGCATTTGGACAACACCAATCGCCATGTGAAAACCTCTGTTCACTACTAATCTTGCTAAGAGCCTAAATTGTTTCCAAACTACAAATTTCACCAAGTGGCAAACTTGGCAATGCTTCTGGAACCTCTTTCTAAAGTACTTTAATACTACCAGGATGCTTCAATGTCAAACTGGATTAAAAACCTGGGATGAGATTGGGCAAGCTTCTAGCTTTCTGACTGTTTGCTTCACCTTCTACATCAGTGAGTAGGCAGTGTTCAATAGGCGCTCCCACTTCACCAAGCAGACGACCGCTGATGAAAGCATGGTGAAGGCGAATAATGAGAGCGCAAGCAAACATTCAGAATGCAAGATCTCGCCCTTGGATTTAGAGAAAGGAAGGATAATTTCAACACCAAGGAACACCAACACTGGGCAACATTCATGCACCAGCTTTGTCAGTTTTTTGATGCTCCCACTACTTGTGCTGAAATCGTGAGAAAAGCCCAGAGAGAGTATACAATTCGAGAATCATGTACCTCTTACATTGTGGATGTGCTTGCACAGTGCTACCGCATGAACACCACCACGTCTCAAAATGATCGAATGAGACATATTAAAGGCACAAACACTGTTACCTTATACGTCCTTGGTATGCAGAACCCCAGCACCTCCACCACTTCTAAGGAACCGCTTTATTCTTGCCGAGCTAGAGCTATGGCGAGGAAGAAGCGACACACACTACGTACGGATGAGGAAGATGACGGAAAGTCACATTGCGCTCACAATATCGCTAACGTGGTAGTTTCCCAAAGGAAGCGGTCACACCACTGCATATAAAGTGTATGCACAGGGATTCTCATACGTCTTCCCTGTCCAAGGGACTGGTGGCAAGCACCACAAAGCAGCACTGGTCAGGTGCATTCTAATTAAATTCTTAAGAATTGAGAAAAGGCCGATTCAACACAAAGCAACGACCTGACACCCTTGCCAACAAACCTGTTGAACTGGCATTAAGTTTCAGATATTTGCGGCCACACATATGTAAACCAATGGGCAAGGTTCTGACTGGTGTTGTAGAAGTCGCGGGGCGCTTTTTTCGTTGCGACGATAGATCGGATTCATTTACAAGTAAGGCTCCAGGAGGGCACATGTAACCGGCAAACAGAGGCCTCAGGAGAGCATTAGATTATAATCAAGGAGGCGGCAGGGTACCCAAGGGGCAGCGGAGGGATCAAAACTGGAAGCAGGGCGGTCCCAAACTGGAAGCAGGTTATGTTGCCCCAACTCACGGACCACCCTGACTCCAGCCTTGTCCGCGAAAGCGGACAGCTGCTGATCTTAAAATGCGTCAGAAAATTCGGAAAGTACGACTTACACACAGCCTACAGACATCAAGATATACTACTAGCACGCGCAGGCCTCGCCGAGCCCCAACCCATGGACCAGTCCGCGTTCTAGCTCTGGTGTCCCCGTTACCGAGTTGGTGTCCTGGAGACGCCGCCAATAATATGAAATAGTGACACGTTGTTACTAGTAAAAAACACGACTTAAGCCGCTAACGCTACGTTCAGCACTGCCGCGCCCAACAACTTCTACAACGCATGTGAGAACTTCACCAAGCAATGGTTGTTCTTGGCAATACTAAGAACTTGTGAATTTTGTGTACCGCTCATGCTTAACTTTGTAGTGCACTGTGGCTTAGTGAAGCACTACGATTGCGTGTAGCATACGTACACATCTTACCTGATAGACGGTGAACGGGGTCTTGTACAAATATCCGCTGAAGAAGAAAAGACTACACCTTCACATGTGTTAAAACACATGCCAAACTTGAAAAAACAGACGTACAATGAACCTCCACACGTTAAAATAGCAAAAGCATCACTTAATAGTCGAAAACTATTGAAAACTTTGCAAGCGCCATGGCAAGCGCAAATCCGCCATTGCTGCTGATATTGATGTTGATCAGGCTGTCCCCTTGCGATCGAGTCGGCAAGCGCGTGGAAGCGCGTTTCTTTTTTCTATGGAACCGCAATTGGCGCAATGTAGCCAAAATAAACAAATAAAACTGTGAATCAACTCCAAATACACACACGCAAAAGAAAAATCGTCGGGATTCTCTATAACGACGTTTCCAACCCCTTGACCGATATTTCATACAGCTCGTTGCATTAATTAAAATACCTGCAGTGCATTGTTTTCATAACGCGCAAAAAAAATTCTGCACTTAAGCTTACCCGCACAAACACGCGGCGCAAATTCGTAGAACGCCACCAGTGCAGCCCCCACCCGCCAAGAAAATATATGACTAGTCAATAATAATAGCATATAATTATAACGTGAGCGTCGGCGCAATCAATGGAGAATTCAATTTTATTTGTTATAGAAAATCAAATGCAATGCAGTAAACAATGGATAGAATTAGGCATATAGCTTCCTGGAGTCTAAAAAAAATCTGCCTTGAAACTTGACGTGCTGACACGGCAAATTGTGGGTATACGATTGAAAATAATTGCTATAGTGTGTTCGTGTATGAGTAAGCTTCTCAAAAGGAGTTTCAAGTGTTTCCATGGTATGGCAAGCTTATATCTTGATTCATCAAGTTTTTTTTATTCATGTTGTTCAATTATGTTTAAAAAGCGAATTGTAAATCCCAATGGTTTTGTTTTTTACCAGGGGAACACAGAGTTGAGCCACTGTTTTGAAACAAACTTTTATTTAAAGGTAGTTACAAGTAACACCGACACCCTCGCTCATGACAAAACAACTTTCACTCGCTGTGTCCAGACACTTGGTTCAAGGTGCATGTAATGCTTCATCTCCAAGCTTCGCGTGGTTTCTTAAAGGCATTGTGAAATCTACACGGTGTTTTTATTTTACACCTCCTCATCTCATAGCACAAGATCTGAAATGCGTGAACAAGAAGAATCAGGCCAGCACATATTCACAGAAATGAACTCTTCACAGTGCAGTTGACAAGTGCAAAAATTACAGCAGAAACTGCCAGTCACATGATATGAGCACAACATAACTGTTCTTTTTGCGGGAAAGCCTCAATCCCATGCCGACATTAACCTATATGGTGGTCATCACTGGCAATGTTTGAAAGATTTTCATAAAATAGAGACTGAATGTCTGGAGTATTTATCATAAGGGAAGTAGAAACTCGCACATCTTCTAAACAGCCCTTTGCAGTGCTAAATGTATGCTGGCTATTGATAGTAATAAATAGTATGACTGTTACAACTGTTAAACAAGACAAAAGCTCACAGGAATATGAAGGCTTGAAGTGATAAACAGTGTTTGGAGGGGGAATGTAGCTGGAGTGAACCTTTTGACAAAGATTTGTTTTCGTCAGTGCCGCAATTAAGTTCGGCACAGCAATCTTTATGCACGCTTAGCTCACTTTCCCACACCCTCAATGTAGGATGAAGAGGAGAATAAGAAAGTGCGTAGAATGAAGTTGAAGTGTAGAAAAGAAATGGGGAGACAGTGAAAGAGAAGGTAGGAGCACTGTTGTAGATTATTCTTCGAAGGCTACTCTTCCAAAAGAAAAAGAGAAAAATATTAAATGTGTAAGGAAGCATTGCCAATTGTTATTATGCCTACTCAAGTAAGAGATGCATCATAAGGGATGCAATATAAAACTGATCTGATATGTAGAGTGGCCTAAAGCTTTCTGCATAGTCTTTACAATCATTATGACACTGTCTGCTGCAGCCAAATATGCAGAAGATTTAATTGAGTGCTCATGACCAGAGCAACTTATCCAGACTGCACACAATACCACTGCATATGCCCTCTATTTTGGTAATCTGAAAAATAAAAGTTTATTCAAATGGGCAATAAGAACATCACATGGAACACAAAATCTAGATCGAATTATGAGGCATGCCACAGTGCGGGACTCAGTAATATTTTTGACCACCTCGGGTTTTGTGATGTGCACTTAAATTCAACTACACACTTTTTTTTTTTCATTTCACCACCACTGAAATGCAGCCACCTTTGCTGGGATTGAACCCGCAAGCTCGTGCTCAACAGTGCAACATCATAACTACTGCTCTACTGAGTGTTTACACAAATTTATAAGTAGCAAAACACATTGGAGGCTTTTGCACACTGAAACACTACACACCATCCAATGCACTTCCTTACATCTATGTACAGACATACTTACCAGCGGCTCATATGACAAGCATGGAGGCGTGCTCTAACACACTACCATCCAACAGCTGCCACATACCAGAGATGACCACTGGGTCTGTACCTATCTTCACAGAACACTTACCAGCAGCTCATACAACAAGCATGGAGGCATCTCTCGTGCTCTAACACACATACCATCCAGCTGTGACATATGGCTGCACACCACAGACAAAAACAGACGGGCTAATCATCAGAGACCACATGTCATGATTTGTTAACATGCGAGCCCTCAACCTGCTTCAATAAGGCATGACAGCACAGCACTACTGCACCACTTCTCTCTTCCTAACTGCACTGGAGGCTTGTTACCAGTAATCGTGCCCTGCTGACATGGTTATCTCTTGTTTCTATGTTGCTGTCCCTAAGCTGTTATTTAAGGACTTCCTTTTGAACTTCAGTGGGCCTTGAAAGGCTAGATGATGGCTGCGACAATCTAGGGTTTTTTGTAGAGTGAAATCTTAACAGGTGCACAACTTTTTTGTTGGCTGGTTCATTTGAATGGTCTGGCATCTTTCTTTTTGGGTCACTTTCACTTTCAACAAGCATGAAAACTGGCTCAAACAAATTGTTTGCCTTCTCAGCCACACCCTCAGAGACTTCACCATCTGATATTGCCTGTCTGACCGAGTCCATTTTTGCTCTTAAGAGTGCTGAGCTTTACACTGCTTTGGCTGCTTCCAGCTTTGTTATACTCTGTACAATGTGCAATGCCCGACTTGCCTCACATGCTTCTTCGGGTGAGCTCTCATGGGCCTTGTTGCTGCTAGTTGGATTAGCGATGACCACACAGTGAATGTGCTTGCACACTGTAAAGTGTATAAGATGGTCATAGCAAGTGCACATGTAAGTATGCACACACACTGCACATTCCTTACACCTCAAAGGACAGCAAGCACCATCTCCCACTTTTGACACTTTATATGAGAGCCCTTTAATAGACTGAGATGGCACAGTCTATATGCCATCTTCATTTAATTTGGCACAGCCATCTTCATTTAATTTGGCTCAAGCTGCCATTTCACTGCCAGACCTGTGGTTCTTCTGAATTCTGCTCAGCTTCTTACCCTTTGCCCCTTTCATCATCTGGATAGCCCTTTTCATTAAAAAATGATTTGTCAAGTCCATGAGGGCAGAAATAAGTTTGTCACCATGCTTATTCTGTTTTCTCTCCAGCATAGTATGCTTTAACGTCCTGCGCTTGCTCTCAAGGTGCATGTTAGTGTTGACAGCTGCTCTAGTCCTAAAGCAATAGGCCCACTCTTGCGGCCTAACTGCATAGTGGTCATTGAAGTACTTCAGGAAGTCCCTCAGTTTTTCTCCCTCACTAGAAAGGAATTGCTTAAAATAATCTTCAAATGCCTTTTCCGCGAGGAACTCTAAGAGTAGCCACACACTATGGTAAACATGTGGCCTTAGCTGTTTCTCTACACACTCGAGTATCTTCTTATGCCAATTGTTATCCACATGCCAGGCACTGAGAAGTTTCTGTTTTGCGGCACCCATGACCATGGACCATGCTTTGTAGAATTGCGACGCATCATCAGATATCAATGTCTTAGCAGCCACTTTTTTGGCCATGGCCAACTCCAGATATTTGAAGAATGCTGTCAAAGTTTGCTCGTTCATCCGGTTGCAGATGAAATAAGCTATAGCTACACCTGATCCTATTTTATCTAGCACCAGAAGAGTGGTCAGCTCAAACTGGTACTCTGTAGTTCCATGTGTGGAGTCAAGACATACAGTACCTGCAGGGCCCAATTTTTCTAGTAGCTCCTTCTGAGACTGTCATCAGAACAAGAGCAAAGTCTGCTGAAGGAAATGTACCACTTGGGTCCACTGCACCTTGTGCCTTGTACAGGCGGACAAGTGTTTCACCTTTTTCTTTCATCACAAGCACCCACATGTCTACACTGATAGCGTCATTAGTGTGACAATGTTCAGGAGCAGCAATGTTAAACTGCTGTTTGATGTTATGCAGGGTTGAGCACTCTGCCAAGTGCACGGGCCTCAGCTTGGATGCCACAGATGTTCTTACTCGCTTTAGAATGGTTTTCATGGGCATACCCCTTTCTAGGTTCTCTGCTACGCTGGCCTTTTCCTTGTCACTCATTCTCAAGTGCTGAATTTCTGGTTTATGACCGTAATGGTTTCTTTGATACCTGACTTTTATGGTGGTGCCTTCAGGTGTCGGACGGTAATTGTGACGGTAATAAATGAAAGACATATCTTACCAGACCTACAGCTCCCCTGACTTTTCTCCCGACGGTCACTATGACCTTCCTTTTTCCTTGCCTCGCCTGATCTATTACAGTAATAGTGGATCCTTGTTTCTCCACTGGCCAGCTTTTTGGGGTCCCTGGGCAAAATGAACCAGCAGTTTTGGCTACCCTATTCTTTTGCTTTCCATTCATGAAATTCTGTAATAAAAGCACAAAATAGCATTAGATAGTGACAAGTACTATTGGGAGAGAGATGCAAACAAAAATAATCACTCTAAAGGCTTTGGACACGGGCTAATGTAGCATTTATTTTACTCCCTCACCTTCAACTCGACTGTGTCATGAGGTCACCCTTGATATTGCTCAAATTTATGTTAAAATTGAATTTCAAATGCAATGCGCCATAACTTCAAAAAATTTATCATATTAGTTTTGTTTTAATAAGAAACAAATATGAAACTTAAGCATGATCTATGCTCACTCCTTCCTCAATATTGAATCAGACTGTACATTCATAGCAATGCTGTTACGATAAGACAAAGACGAACTGAGAGCACATGGTGCAAGCTACGCCCCAGAACAGTGTGAATCCCTTCTCTCAGTTTCTTCTTGAAAAGCTCCTTCTTTTCAAGAAGAGCTTGATTTTTTACTGTAGATAGGGGCTTGGCGAGGGAGTGTTCCATCGTCACGCGGTTATGATCTGGCTTGGGCATGCGCCTGGTTCGAAGAGGCAGCATTATGTGTGATTTCAATAAACTAGTTGCTAGTCTGCGTTCGTCCTGTCTTCTTCTACGTTGGTGTGTTTTCTCAAGCGCAGTTTAAGTTCACAAGAAGATGTCTTACCAAGTAGCCTCCTAACACACTCTTCTTAAAGAAAAAAGGATTGCGCGTGCGTCAAATTTCGCTCTACTTTACGAAATCTACAACCAGAGTCCTTCTATTGAGGGACTGTGGCACTACTAAAGAATTTTCCCAAAGTACGCCGGCAGACCAAGCCGCTGACAGCCGCAATTGCAAGTGTGGTCGTGCACCTACGTCGGCCTGCATTCGGACCTATTGCGGCCTGCACTGAGGCGAAGACTACACCACGCACGCAAGTAGCGCAGAGCAACGTCAGAACGCAGAGCAAATCCCTCCTCTCGTTTAAGTAAAAAAAAAAAGGGGGGGGGGGGGTTGCGCGAGCGTCACATTTCGCTCTATTCTATGAAATGTACTGCTAAAGAGTTTGCCCACAATACGCTGGGAAACCATCCCGGCGACATCCGCAAATTCATGTATGGTACCGGTTCTGCGTCTCTGCCGCATTGAAACGTGCACTGAGGCGAAGACTAGGCCACGCACGTATGTGGCACAGAGCAACGTCAGAACGCAGAACAGCTTACTCCTGTCGCTTAAAAAAATAAGAAGATGTACAAACGTCAAATTTCACTCCACTTGGTGTGCAGGAAAGCAGACAATGCCAAACGTACGTCATGTAGCGCATCGCTGGGAGCGCGCACACATGACTATGGATAAACAAACAAATTATATTTAACGAGGATACAAACTTCAAAATACCCCAAGGAAATAAATTAGGCACCTGCGCAAAAGCTGCTCTTCGCGAAACAGATAGAGAAAAAGAAAACAAAGGCCCGCAAAGCATAAACAACTGCCTTTTTGGAGACACACTGCGCAACAAGAAATTAAAAAAAGTCCAAGATATAATATTGCGTTTAAACGTCATTTGCTCACGATGACTGAGAATAAACTTAATAAAACTGTTCCTCACCCTTATTGTTCCGGAACACCGGGTGCACGTAATCAGCCTCGAAGTTGTGCGCAGCGATCTGGTGCACCGAATACTTCTCCATTGTAGGCAGGGAAGTGCCACATACGTCGCATTTCATCAATTTCTTGACATCCACGGCCATTTTGTGAACGTTCCTGATGTGTTGCAGCATGTTCTTCCTCTGTATGAATAGTTTGCTGCAGAATTCGCAGCGACGATCGTCATCGCCGATGGCAGCTCGATCACAGACGTGCGCCATTCCGACATTGCACGCACTAGGGTTGTTGCATAATCCGGCAGCAATACAGGGAAGAAACCTCCCCAATCACGTGACACACTAGGTATTCAGTGGCCCCATAGGGACAGTTGGAAACCAACTTAGGGAACTAACATCCGGGAACGCAGGGTCACGTGGATGCTGCCTTCTATTGTTCACCACGAGACGGTCATTAGAGGAAACGCCAGTTCACGGGATTGGCCAGTCGTTTCAGCGGGTGCGAGAGAGAAAATCTGGGGGCGTTTGCGCCTGAAATTTCTTCCTTTGCCTAGGTACTACGGAGGAGAAGCCGATTTGCTTGTTTCGTATGCGTTTGTCCCTAGGCGCGCATTTTGCCGTGTGTCGGCTGGCGATCCTTCAAAATGTCTCCCTTCTTGACGAAGCCGTGCGTGCCGTGCGTCGTGCATAAGTTTTCCTCCTGCGTCTCCTTGGATGTTGCCGGTAGGTTTGTTGCGCTTTTTGGTAACATACGGAACGTGCGACGGGATCAGTGAACCTGTGATATCGAGGACCAATCGGATAACTTAATGCCACGGCGTAATGCCAAAGCATTACGCCGTGTCCATCGTGTGTTGGTTAACGGTGCATACTGCACCCTTCAAGAGATACGCGTGAACATGCATGTCTGCATGTCGAAAGACATTTAGCACCCTGTAGCTGGGAAAAGCGAAAGTCGTTATGCAATTTATGGCCGTAGACCACTCTGAAACGTGATGGCGGCCGCAGTGTTCCGACTGGTGTTATAGAAGTGGCGGGGTGCTTTTTTCTTCCCGACGATATAATGGATTTTTACCAGTACTGCGACAGGACGGCATACGTCACCGGCAAACGGAGCCCTCACGAGAGCACCTGAGCTTATAATAACGCTCTGTCTAAATGTACATCCGATCCCGGCCACGGCGGCCGCATTTCGATGGGGGCGAAATGCGAAAACACCCGTGTGCTTAGGTTTAGGTGCATGTTAAAGAACCCCAGGTGGTCGAAATTTCCGGAGTCCTCCACTACGGCGTGCCTCATAATCAGAAAGTGGTTTTGGCACGTAAAACCCCATAATTTAATTTAAATGTACGTCCGACTTGCCTGCTTTGCTTCCGTTTCGCTAGCTCTGCGGCTCCCGCTTACCGATTTATTGCACATGGTTTTGCTGAAGAACCTTTATTTATATCGAAGGGGACCATTCAAATATTCCATTTAAAAGTCAGAGAGCAGCGTACAAAAAGCGTTGCACAAGCGAAGGTACTGCTCCAGGAGAGCATGCCTGGTCTACACTATGGCCCCTATTCCTCGCCCGGGAAGAGACACAAAACATCTTTAATGAGACGAAAGATGGCTCATTAAATCAATAATCCGCCATCACCAACTCGGCACGAGCGCCGCACGGGCGAGAAAGTCTTTCTGACGTACACCCACTTTAGCAGTACATTTCAACTCGACATAGCTAGGTGACAGATTTCAAGAAGCACAGGCTGGTACACATGGCTCACTGTAGCCCAGTACTGCCCGGTACTGCCATTTTTATGAGACACCTGCTGCTATCCCTTGCCACAACTGCGCCTTCACTTCCTTAACAGCGCCAGGACTGATGCTTGGCATCAGTAGCATTCGTGACAGAAAGTGCTTGCTCTTTGGCAACTGATGACCCAATTAATTTGCTACTTTCTTCTGAAATTTGTGCTCATAAGTGCTGCTCTTGTCGTCACTGTCAAACTGATCTCCTTTGTGTGATCCCTTGTAGTTTTTCTGTACCCTTCTCCCTGCACATGCTTGATCACTTTTTGTTGCTCTTCCCTGTCGCCATTCCTCTACAGTGGCACTGTCTTTTGCTATATGTGCCTGGCTGTCTATTGCTTATGCCGCATGTTCACTGTAATCATTTCCTTCGCCAGATACGTGAATTATTAATTGCTAAAAAAACTTTTATCTGCAGGGTCTCCTGGAAATTCATCCACAGCTGGAAACCAAAATTGTGCTTCATCCCAGACCACAGCTTATCTCCACATCAAAGCCTCATATCACCATTACATCTCCAGTCTCACTCACGTTCGCTCTGAACAGAAAAAAAAAAAAAAACAGTTGCTGCACTTCACAAGGCAAGAATCCATCTCATTTTCTCCTGGGGGGGAGGGGGGGTATTCTGTAAGAGTACACCTAGTGGGCTGTCCATTTCGGCCACTGCCGATTGGATTCAGCTGTGAGAGGAGGAGACGAGCAGCCCTAGCCAATCAGTAGCGGCCGAAATGGACAGTCCACTAGTGGGCTCTTGCAGAATACTCCTCCCCACCCCCCACCCCCCTGCTCACCACATCTTGCCTGCTGCTTTCTCTTGTCATGTATGACTTTGCACATACTTTTCGTTCATGTTCTCCTTTCTGCTTTGGCACTACACCTATGCTTTTTTTTTGTTCATGCAATAGCTCTTCATTGCCATTGCTATTTTCTCGGCCTTCGCGTATTCTATTGCAGTCACTAGCATCATACTTACTAATCAGTGCGGAAACAATGGAAGACACACGGAAGGGCACCGGACGAGTGCTGTCTAATAACTGAAATTTATTGAACACTAGCATCAAATGTCTCTTACCTTTGGTTGCTCCATATAACTTGCTAGAAATGCAATAGAAATTTTCATCATAGGGCATTCAGTCTTGGAGCATACTGAAATTATAGCTATTTGCTTTGTGATGAAGTATTGCTTTAGTAAAAAACAACTAATTAACTTGGCAAGTTGTTTCCAAAGGCTACATCCTTTGCATGTCCAAATGTCCACACCTTGCAAGTTCCTAAAGAACTTCACAGCTTCAAAGGCTTTTGCTTCATAATTTTGCAGCTTAATTTAGCATTTTACCCCCGTTCATCTCATTATTGTGGTTGTTGTGTGACAGTACCAAACTTAGACCTTAGCATGAAGCAATGCTTAAAAACCGTTGTGCTCTTACACGCTTTATCAAATCACTGCTTTGTTTTAATGTTACTGGTGCTGTGGCTTTGGTGTTGGCTGCTAAGCCCAAGGCCGTGCGATCAAATCCAAGCCCCTGCGGCCACATTTCGATCGGGGCAAAATGCAAAAAATGCTGTGCGCCTTGCATTGGGTGCATGTTGAACCCAGGTAGTCAGAATTAATCCAGAGTTTCTCATTATTGCATCCCTCATCATCATTTAGTGATCTTGGCATGTAAAACCACTGAACTTAATTTTTAAGTATTGTCTTTGCCAAGTACAAATCTAGATTTTGGATGTCACTGAAAATGTAACCAATACACAAATTTAAATACTTTGTCATCTAAAGAAAAATGGGACACTATAAAATGCAGTAATCACCATTATGTGCCTTGCAGCCAGAACAATATCAGCACGCTAGGAAGCACCATCGCCATTGCCTGTTGCTTGACGACTCCATTACACCTCGTCACAGTCAAACAGAACAGCTTTCACCTCCAACTTTTGTCCATTCTCCTTTGCCTGTTGTCTAATCATCTCGCCAAATTCTATGGTTGCTATCCTGTTCTCCAGCTGTGAATCGTGGTTGAACCACTTCAAACGTCTGTCGACTTGTTTATCTGACACAGTGAAGTAAAAGTGTACTTGCTCACTGTGAAATAAAAATGCACTGCAGTGATGTTGCAGTGATACTCTTGCCAGAATAACCTACTTTTCATGAAACCAGAGTAGTAGTCAGAAGACTGGCATTTATGCCAGCTGCATTGCCAAGCTCCTGCACAAGAGCAGAGCTTAGCATCTGAGCATTCGCATCATTCTGAGTATTCTTGCATATCATTTTCGCTCGTTAAACCTTGCTACAAGACATTAATTTTCAGCAGCCAAGCCTGACAGCTTTGGTCAATCTTTCGTGCTCTGAGCTGGTTTGATGCAATACTTTTAACGGAATTTCTTTATTGCTGTTTATTATGTGGTCAGTGACAGGATTTTTTTTTATGCAAGAATGTTAAATGGTTCCTTCAGTGAAAAAGCCGGCAGCACCTGTAGCAGCAAAACGGTGCCTAATTTCCCGTTGACTGTGACGCCATGTGAGCACACGAGGCGCGCTCATGACGCTAGCTTGCACTTGCTGGCTCGTGTCTCAGCAGAGGAAAGCGAGTGAAGGGGAACATCAGCTGCTGTGCTACTTCGCGAGGGGAGAGTGCATTGCTACGACAAAACATCACCTTCCCTCTCGCAAGCCTGTGTTACCACCTGTTCCTTGTCTACTCAAGCTCTTGTGTGTGTTCTAACTGCACCTCGGTGAGGCTAAATCAATATGTGCCAAGCGTCTTAACGTGCCCGCTTGCCCGCGAGGAGTTCATAACTCACACTGCTCAGTGGCGTTTAGTTGGACATTAAAGTATTCACAACTCATAAAAGTGCTTAGGTATCCTCGGATTTTCTTCGTACTTAATGCACAAACTTCGAAGTCATTTTTCCTGGCGAAATTAGTTAAATATCATTGTCCTTTGTCTGCTGTCTGGCCTTTGTGTGAGCCTTATATATCTTCGCAGCCACTCCTGTCACGCACAGTAATTTGTGTACTTGTGCTTGTATCTTCCATGGCATATGATTAATTAATGCATTTTATTTGCATGATCCAACTAAACATGATCTCAAAAAGCTTCACTTGACTGCTCACTTGTCCCTGTGGCTACATTGTGTGGATGTACTATCAGCGTCAAATGAAACGCAAACAGCAGAGTGCATGCCTGTAGCATCACTGAATGTATAGTGCACACACTTGGCCAATCGTCACCCTCACAGGCGTGCACATCTGGTTTCACAACACTGCAATGATGCCCTATACTGAGATATTTTTCTTTCTGTTTTGCTTCTTGCTTTCTTAGATTTTTGGTTTTTTTTTTTGCTTTGAAATAAAAGGAAAGCATAACAGAAAGAAAATTTGACTGCATTCAATGTGTTAGAAAACGTTCACTTCAATATTTTTTTTCTCACACTGCAATCAAAAGCAGTGTGGCAACACTGAGTCTTGATGAAATGAATTGGCACCCTCGGAAACTGTTCCCACTGGTAATCGAAGCTGATCTTGAAGGCCATGCTTTTGTCTACTGCAAAAACTGGAACTGATTTCAGGAGCTGGGAAATACGTTATGGCCCTCATTCATTGTTTTGCTTTTGCATCTTGGCAGTTTGCTGCTGCTATTTATAGCACAAGTGAAGGAATTGTAGCACAAGTAACACTGACACCTGTGCTGCCCTTTTTGGTGCCAGAGTGTGTGAAGGAAGGCTGCTATCTGGTCTTGAAATCCATCGAAGCAGCCTTATTCCCAGACATCACACAGCCTTGCCAAAATGGCGGTTGGCACGAAGGGTCTAGAGGCAGCGACTTGAAATAGAATTTTCGACTTACCATACCAGAAATGGTTTTATTTCCAACAAACTTTGTTGGGTGTCCTCCAGGCGAAAAGCTGCAACATACAGCTTTAATGTGCCTGAAGGCCCTCGCATGGCAGCAGTAAGTCTCCTATCGGCAAACGTATAACATACGAAACACTAATCTATTAGGATATACATTTACAATGTAGCAAAAGAAATGTGTGAAATCTAAAGAAACATTCATCTTTTCAGATAATTATATAGTATTTATAAAATAAATTCTTAATGCACAACAAAGCTAAGATGCATATTATATGTATTATACATCCCAAAGGATCACATTTCAAAAATAAGCACTACAGACAACATGTCTAGCATGTACACTCGCCCACAAAATGTTACAGGGTGCGCAAGCGTGTGGCAAAACGACCCTTCTTCCCTTCTAGCTGTGCACCCATGGTATCGAGTTTGCACGCATGCGCGTCCCTCTGAGACTGCAAGCGTGCATGTTTCCGCACTTCCTCCTTGTGCGCCGGCGATATCCGAATGTAGCCGTGAGGTGCCCCTCTTGCGATGGGCGCGAAACTATGTGAAGCCTGAGCTTGCGCGTGCCGCTGCGGCTGCTTTTTGTCGAGTCACGAGCGCCAACGCATACGGCCCAGTGGCGAACCCAGCAAGTAATTTTTTTTTAATGAGCTGCACCATTTTGTGTCCAATCTTTGTTGTTTCTTTTTATGAATGGGGCATTCTCCCACAGAAGAGCATGTCAGAAAATGCCCCCTATAGAAGGAGACAGTGTCAACTCCCATTGAAGACCAGCAGTTAGGACACATGGACCTGTGACAGAAAAGCTGCCGGATGGATCTGGGACAGCGACGCTGGCCTGTACTTTCCTATCGTCTCCATTATCCATGGCAACCTGGTATGAAGAGTGTGCGTTGGCCATTTATGCTTGAACCACTTTTTCCTGGAAACAGTTAACAAAATGTTTTGCATGGAACAAAGAAGGCATGTTCACCTTCGCAAGTAGTGGCTCATAGGGAAGGCTGGCACATTGGCTGGAGGGATCAAGGTTGGACATGTTGATCTCGACTGCACTTTTAACTCGAAGTCTATGGCAGCCTGAAAGCAAGAGTGCTTATGCTAATTTTCTGTTTGCCCTACGACATAGAATACACTGCCTACTTAAAATACTCGGTAAAGCTGTTGAACAAGTTCAACTTAGGAGGAATTGTAGAAGCCCGGTAACCTGGGAAAGTTGGTATGATTTCACTGAGAGGGAAAATTAATTTGCACCCATTCAAATCTGAACTACTGGAGGCACCAGCACCTAAGCCAGAGAACCAGGGGTAGAGAGGCTGGCCAAGACTACTTTCATCAAAACTCGTAGTAACATGATGGGAAGACGTCTGCCAGCCAATAACCGCTTCAACTAAAACTGTGCAGCATAATGTGGACAAAGCAAGACATAAAAGCTATAGAGACAAGCCCACGCTAAGTATGCTCATCCCTGTAATGTTGTTTTCCTTTTTCGACGATGCATGGCACAGTTTTACTTCAAGCTCATGTTTACAAAATGGCCTCATACTATGTTTTATTGTGGAGTAACTGTTTATTCCATCACATAGTCAGCGAGATCATTACAACAGCCAAGTGAAACGTTTACCTCTGCAAGCAGCAACAAGCTTTCAGCACAAGCTTGCATGGGCTGTGAATATGCACAGAGTAAGTGTACGACATGGCTTGTTGTGTCAGGTGCACTGTCACATTGGCCAACTGTATGAGAAAGCTGGGAGATTCCAAGCTTGAGAGTATTAGTTATAGTAATGGAAAGAATGTCGTATAGCAATAATTCATTACAATTAAACCTTGTTATATGAAACAATTATAAATAGAATTACTGCTTAAATAACAGGTGGTGAATCACCAAGAGAATTACATGTATATGAAACTTCATACATCAAACTTGCTCAGACATTAAATGGATATATTGAACTCCGTAGGATTGGACATTGGGACACATATTAAAGGCTTCACTGCAGTACATCAGCAGATCCTGGTGGCGCAAATAGGGCCTACAAATTCTGCATGGGCTAAAGGGTAGAAAGCGCTGCTCTGAATGTATCTATGTAGTCAAACGCCTTTTTAACAAAGTGCTCGCACCTTCAAAATCCTTCGCTATGCAGGTCACTTTGTTTTAAAGGTTGCGCAGCTCACTGCTCACAATAGCTAAGCACTTTCAACAAAAGAAAATCTTTAACAAGAATTCAAGAGAGACTTAATGAAATAGACCGCTAATTTTTCTCTGCAAAATATCCTTGACAGCACGTTCTACTGTAGCCACCCTATGCTCCATTGAGGTTCCCAGCTTGCTCTCCAACCAAATGCAGGAACCATGCAAAGCAAAGCCCCCGATTGTCTAGTGCCCCTAAGCCTCCCTTGCTGCAAAATTTTTGGTCGCCTTCGTTGACATTCGCGGCCTATCCATGCATTCGTCAGCCGTTGATCCGTCACAAGTAGCATACGAGGTGAGTGAATCCTGGAGCAGGGCAACAGAACTAGTAATATCAGCACGCTCTTCAAATACACTGTTGTTAGCGCTAGTGCACAGCTTACCCTGGTGACATCTTCGCGGGGCAGTGGCGGCACTGGTGCGACATTCGTTTTATAAACGTAAATCAGCCGCCAGGGACGCATAAGTTTCTTTGTTTTACAGGCAAATTAATTCTGGTCTTCATTGTAGAGCTGTTCGACTGTAATCTAGTGCTTATGCTGACGCTACTTGCTGCATGCAGCGGTTCGTTTTCCTCACGTGATAGTGTGCGATGCTGTTGTATCTCAGCTTTCGGACTTTAAAACCAGCAAGCATCTAAAATGTGCTGCATAATAGACAGTTTTAGTTTAGCGTACGCTATAAAATAGTGGGTCATCACTGCGCATGCGCAGAACGCTAAACGACCCATTGCGTATAGCGTACGCGCACTATTTCTCAGATTTAGCATTAGTGTCTTTGCGTGGTTTGCGGAATTTGTGTGAAACATGGCGGCGGCCCCGGCTGCCAGCTTCGAATTGAATTTGGCGTTGCTTTTGTAAAATGGACTTCGTTCTTTG
Organism: Dermacentor andersoni; assembly: GCF_023375885.2. Taxonomy (NCBI): domain Eukaryota; kingdom Metazoa; phylum Arthropoda; class Arachnida; order Ixodida; family Ixodidae; genus Dermacentor; species Dermacentor andersoni. The sequence continues at coordinate 35,395,995 of NC_092819.1, read as the reverse complement.
CAACTGACTGTGTAAATGGCTTTCGCTTAGTCTCAGGCTGCTTTGACGACAGAGTATTATGGATAACCTTGTGGTGTTTTCGAGATCGCTTCTCGTTTCGAGTGAGTTGAAACCTAACGAAAGAAACATCCGACATGTTAGCACCACCTATAGCTACGGTCGGGAGATAGCCGCAATGACGGCACATGGCCTCTAAGATCTGAACATCTCACAGGCCAACTCAACCTAAAGAAATGTGTGCTGCTTAGCATACGCTATATATACTTTAGCGTATAGCATACGCTATAGTTACGTACGCTAAATTAAAACTAATGTCAGACCCATAAGTTAGCTTCATCCCAATACAGTGGTGTTACGCATTCAATCATGCACTTAGCATTGTGATGAAGTATACCAACAGTGGGAAGGGGTCACAAACACTGGACATAGCAAGGTTACGCGGTCAAGCATACCATAGCGCTGAAGCATACTGAAAGTGGAAAAAGATAAAATTACATGCAGAGTATCCTGTGGGAGTTATCTAAATGATGCATAAGCATTTGCGACTGATCACCTACTGTTTTGTCGTCATATGCTGCTGCGTTTCATATAATTGCGAGAAACGCCACGAAAAATCATGAAATGGAGAAGCGCATTTGCAACACCAAAATGTTAAACTGAGACCAGCATGAGTATGAAGCAGAGGCCAGTAGTAGCACTGTTCACTCCTTTTATATCATGGTGCATTTGGATGATGTTGCTGCTTCATGGAAGATGAGCATTGGCCAATGCGTGCTGTTCTATGTGACGTAATTGAACAGTGTCACGTTAGGTAGACGTCATACGTAGATGTGGTCAATGATGCTGCCTCCTCTCGATGCAAACCATTATCAACTGTACATCAGCGGCCGCTGCTTATGGCACGGCTGCGCAGGCCCGATCTTACAATTCGCTCGCTCATGCGGGCCTTATCTTGAAAGCAATCATCTTACGTGACGGACGGGTTTCCTCATTGGGTAAGCATAGAAACCTTTACGCATTTAGTTTTAAAGTGATGCTTTCTTTGCCTCTTCCTTTGACTTTCCCACTCCAGCTGCTGCTGTGGACTGCTGCTGATGTCACACACACCACGTCGGGGGGGAGGGGGGGTGTTCAGAGTGTGTATATACATGACAGGCACAAGTAAGAGAGGAAAGGAGATGGGAGAAGCTTGTTTTCACCCCACCGCATCGAATGTGCACAATGCCCTCTGGAGCTCCCTGGCCCTTGTTACATTAGCCACCTGACAGCTGCAATTATCCGTGACTCCCCTCAGAAGCACTGAAAAAACTGCAGCGCTTATGTGCGAGGCGAGAGGGGACACAGATAGAACTGTAGAGAGAAGAAGAGGGAGGAGAAGATGCAGTTCCCATATAAGATGGGGGAAGTGACATGAGAAGGCAAGGAAACTCCACTAACATACAACAGCGGTTGCGGTGTGCTTATGTTCAAGGCACAATACAATACGTTGCTGCTATTTCTGAAAAAATAAACACAATGAAAATATGTCAAGCGGGCAATTCACACAGGGCGTGCAGAAGCAGAGCCGCATTAATTAAAGCACACTGCAGCGTCCAGGAAACACTACAGAAGTGGTTGACCGTCAAATCAACACTTCTGTGCCCGCTGCATTAGCTCTGCTGCTATGGCATTGCAAGAGGTCATGGATTTGATCTCAATCGCGGGAGCCACATTTCGACGGGGGCGAAATAGAAAACCCATGTGCACTTAGATTTTGGGACACATTAAAGAACATCACGGTGTCAAAATTAATCTGGAGTCTGCCACTATGCCGTGCTTCATAATCTGAGTGTCGTTTTGGCACGTACAGCCCCATAATCCAATTCAAGTTTAAAACTTCTGCCATAACGCGATGTGCCATATGAGGAAATGACAACACTCAACCCTCTCGGGTTATAAGATATGGCCCACAACAATGCCTCATGCAAACAACTCTCCCTGTGTGTTCTGCCTATTACGCAGACAAACAGCAGTGGTGCCCACAAGGTAACGTTTAACATCAATTCGCCAATATTGTGTTAGCCTAAACGTTGAAGAAATTAAGCTTTAGCCGTCAACACTGCTAATTATCGTCAAATAGAGCATCCAGCATGGAAAGCTTCACTTACATCAATTCCCACAGGGTGTGGGATCTGCATAATTTTTCCCTTATTCCTCATTTTTGTGTCCATAGCATTAACAGGAAGATGTTCCAATGAGCTCAGTTTTGAAAATATAGTATTATAATGTGCAATCTCCGGTTACGGTAAAAGCACCGAAACCCTTAAGAAGTGTACAGGCATGGATTTAGAGCTATTTCCGGCAGGGTTGTGGTGATTTGGGCCCTTGCTTCGCCCATCATGCAAGCTCCATATACGAGACTGCAACACAGCCTTGCACATGTTCCCGACTATACATGCGCACATGTGCCGTCATCTGTCACAGTATGAGCACCGAGACATCTAATAACTCACATGACACCCATTCAAAGCTGGTTCTGACGTTGCTGCAGTGATGGACCGCAATACATTACAGAAGCTCCAGTGCATAACACAACTGCATTGCGGTGAAGCTCAGTCTAGGGCATTGGCATTGAAACTTGTTTAAGAAATCACATTTCCTCAAGCCACAACCAGCATGCGTATTCAGGCTCTTAAACTGCACAAGGGCCATCCATATGCCGACGTGTCGGAATGTTAAGTCTGGTGTAGTTCTGACCAGAATGCACATATTGTTTGGCATGTCTAGAAAGTGTTCCTAAAGTCACCTCTGCCGCATTACAGTTGAGTTAAGCAGGGAAGCTTATGCAATGTATTGCACTGAAGCATATTAAAAGCGAAAAATTGCAATTTCATTGCTGTGGTGATTTAAGCCCCTTGTTTGGGGGGCCATGACCGTGCCCCTCTGGAGGGCACAAAGGAGCGAGGAATCATGGTTGGAGAGCATGACACAAACCCTGGCGATGGAGAAACAGCTTTGATGACCTGCTCTACCGAAACTGCACTGCTTGTTCAGCAGGTGTTAATCAAGAAGCTAGAAAAATGAAACCTAGTAGTCCAGATATTTATTGACTACAGCAAGGCTTTTGACAGTGTGCAACACAAGATTCTATTAACAGAGTTGACTGCCAACGGTGTGCACGGAATGACATATTTTGTTGTGTTCGTATCTGCTTGATTGCAGGCAATGCGTTGTCATTGGAAATAGTATTTCCTCGGACGGCAATATTGTTAGGTGTCCCACAGGGCAGCATTTTAGGTCCCCTTCGACATTTACGTTAATGACATGATAGACATACGAGGGAGGGTTGATCCAGAAATAAGGTTCCCATCAATTTTAGAAGTAAAGAACATTGTTTATTCTCATAGAAATTTACATTATTGGAAAGATGAAACTTACATAATCGCCATCTTTTTCTATGCATTTTTGTATACAGTGCTCCAATTTCTGTATCCCAGTGTCGTAGAAGTCTGCCGCCGACCCATTGAGGACGCATTTCACCTCTTCGACTTCATCGCTCCGGAAGCGTTGGCTACTCAAATGTTCCTTTAGCTTGGGGAACAAGTGATAATCACTAGGTGCAAGGTCCGGACTGTACGGTGGGTGGGGCATGACAGTCGACCCAAAGTTTGTCAAAAGTTCCTGGGTTTGACAGGAGACGTCAGGTCGGGCGTTGTCGTGAAGCAGTGTTACACTGGCTGCCAGTTGTCCTCGCCGGCAGTTCTGAATAGCTTGCCTGAGTTTTCATAGTGTTGCACAATAACTCTCAGAGTTGATTGTTGTCCCACGTTCCATTAAATCGATCAGCAGTACTCCCTTATGATCCCAAAAAACAGTGGCCATGACTTTGCCAGCAGAAGGAGTTAAAGGAGTTAACTTCTTTGCGACTGGTGACTCTGGGTGACGCCACTCTTGGGATTTTTATTTCATATCAGGAGTGAAATGAAACACCCGCTTTTTGTCTCCCATAAAAATGGAGTCCAACAATCCTTCCTTATCTTCTTGACAATTTTGAAGAAACTGGCGAGCACAGTCAAAGCGTTTCTCCTTGTAGTCTGATGTCAATAGCCGCGGTATCCATTGAGCACAACACTTCTGATACCCCAATACTTTAGTCAAAGCTCTTTCCACTGTACCGTAAGAACTTCCAGGAATCTGAGCAATAAGTTCACAGATGTTGATCCTCCTCTTCCGAAGCACTTTGCGTTCGGCCATCTTGATAACCACCTTCGAAACTGACGGTCTTCCACTCCGTTCTTCATCGTGGACTTTCTTTCAACCGGCACTAAACTCCCTAAACCATTTTCGGACGTGTTGAACGGACATGCACTTGTCGCCATACACCTCTGTCAACTGATGATGAATATCCACGGGGGAGTCCCCTTGGCGTGCAAAAAGCGAATTGCGGAACAAATCTCTTACTTGGCGCGATCAACAATGGGAACCTCCATATCGGACGGCTGCTGAGCCAAGAATGAGCGGTGCAGCGAAGCAAAGTGCGGCTGGGGGGAATGGAGAGTGGGGGAACAGCCGCCTGCATGAGTGTTGCCGGATTTCACCTCGCACCTTCCCGTGTGGCTGGAGCTCTTCGGGAACCTTATTGTTCGATGAACCCTCGCAGAAAGCGAGGCAACAACCATTCTATATGTGGATGATACCAGCCTGTTTGTCTCTGGTCTGGAGGCTTGCGATGTCGTTCCTAAAGCGAACGCGCTCCTTTCCACTTCATTGGGATGGTCCAGCCACAACGGCTTTAAAAATATTATTTCTTTCCAGAACAGTTGAAATTAAAATTTACCAGGCACTATTTGCGTCTCATATTAACTACTGCATGCATGTGTGGAGCACCACTGTGAACACTAACACAAGCTTTTTCTTCAGAAACGTGCACGTCGGAATTATTGCTAACGTTACATACCTCCACACAACATCACCACTTTTCACCAAATTTAATGCGATTTCAAACTGCCAGATCTGTATGGCTTTCCTTTACTCAATTCATATTTTTTTCCTCTAACAAAGTCTCTTCACTTGTAAAATCACTGTCGGGACTACAGCCAGGATAGATGGCTCGTGCCAAAAAGGCTAACAATTTATCTAATGCAATCGCTAACCTGTAATGTTCCTTTACTTCTTAATAAGTATGAAAACCAAGGCATTATTAATGTTCATGTATTTATCCGGAAAGAAACGCGAAATATTTTTTGGTCTACAATCATTCGTTACATGATGCCTGCGCGCGGGAACAAATGTATGGATATCCCTAACTGGGAGTTACTAATGCGCTGTTCTTTCTCTCTCTCTCTATAATATATATATATATATACATATATATTTTGATGGGCTCAGACACTGAACCAGTGTTTACAGTCGTCTTCTCTGTAGAAGGACAAGAAGCCCCCGGAAAGGCTGGTGACGGTCATCGGAGACGTTGATCTTCCCAACGATGTCAGGCATGTGTTGAACAAAGGTCCGAAATTCAGCCACGAGCCACGGATAGAAGCACATGAGTTCCTGGCGCTTAATAGGCGCATAGCAGGAAAGGCGTTGGAAGAAAACCGTGAAAGATGCCTTCTGGATGGTGTGGATACGCTTATAAGATCTACGACCAGCACTAACACGTTGACTAGCAAAGATTCTATGGGAAAAGTCGTGTCGTATTTCAGGAAGAATAGACTCCGACTTCTTCAAGCTGACAAGGATGGTGGGTTTGTGGTGCTCACCGAGGAAGAGTTTCAAAAAAGAGCCGGCGAAGCAATTGCAAAGAACTTCATCCCTCTGAAAGCTAGTGCGACGCGAGTGAGAGGCAAGGCGGCTGCGATGTGCAAAGAATTAGATCTGAGCACGCTGGCCAATGACATTGGTAACAGCAAAAGCAATGCCCTTTCCATGTTCTTTACGGCCAAAACGCACAAACTGTCCGTGCCATTCAGAACAGTGGTCAGCGAAAATGGAACTTGGCTGATTGTGTTAAGCAAGTTTCTTCAAAAGCACCTTACATCCCTTAAAGTTCAAGATCCGTATGCCACAAAGAGTTCAAAAGATGTTGTTAGGTTTCTTGAGGAATGTACTTCCAATGGTTATGTGTTTTCAGTAGATGTTGAAGAATTGTTTTACTCTGTGCCCCACGATGCCTTATTTCGTTCTGTCAGAGATGCTATAGAAAGTAACGGTGCAGCAGAGTTCCAAAACTCCTCTGGCGTGTCAATATATAATTTTATGAAAATGCTAGAATTTTACCTTGATGTGACGTTAATCTCTTTCGAGAACAAGTTTTATCGACAAAGACAAGGGATTTGCATTGGATCCTGCGTAGCCCCGGTGCTTACTAACATTTTCTTAACCTGTATTGACAGCGCCTTGGAGCCAATTTTAACATGGTGCTTGTCCTGTGTCGTTCTCCCCACTTGTGAACGTCTTCGTTGGCGCTGTTCCTTCCTAAATCAAGTATGCACCGTCTAGCCCAAATGAATGTTGTCCTGAACTTCTAGGCTCGTTGATTTTTTCATCGCCGCATCTAGCCATAACCACTATGGTCTAGCCCCAGGGAGCCCAAACAGAGGAAACGAAGGTAGAAATGAACGATAAAGGTAATCTAAAATGACGCAGGAACTAGGCAGCCACCGTACCTGCGGTTAATCAAACATTCAACTTTTGACACTTCACGTGCCAAAGCCGAGAACTGATAATGAGGCACACCGTAGCGGTGAACTGCGGATTAATTTTCACCGCGCGGGATTCGTTAACATGCATTCAACGTACGGTACACGGGCATTGCATTTTTACTTCGTCGAACCCCGTCGAAATGCGGCCTCCACGACCGAGATGTGATCCCACAACCTCACTTTCGCAGCGCAACGCCAAAACCACTAATACAACATGGTGGGTCTAGAAGCCATCAGGACAGTTTCAGTTGGCTGGACCAATAAACCATATTGCTGTTCACAAAATCCCGCAAAAGTTGCGGAGTCCAACATGACGGTCTAATGTGAGGAGTTTATTTTAAACTTGTTTCAATGCCAGGGCAGAATACTCAGACTTCGCCAACGTTACATCGCGATTGCATCTTTTGTCAGAATAGTAGATGCTTTCGGATTGCTACAGGCGCGCCCGTGCAGCCCACGCAGTTCGTGCGTGGTTGCGGGCCGGAGGAGAGAGATATGCACAAGAGAGGATATCTGCCACGCCTTCCGACGTCACTCATGCTTCACAAAGAGTGACGTCAGCATCTCTCAGCTTTTTCTTTCCTCCCTGGTCAGAGCACCCGCAGATATAAGAGGCCCGCTTGCACGCACTGAGCATAGTTACGTTATCGGTTTTTAGGAAACCCCATGCTTCTCTTCGCGGTCTCGCAATGGTGAAAGTTGCTTCCTTTGAATGTCAGTACTGCGACCGGCGGTTAGCGAACAATCGCAGTCTGCAGAGGCACATGAAACTTGTGCACAAAATCACTCACCCGAAGTACAACTGCGACGAGTGTGAAGTAGCCCCAACTTTGAAAGAACTGGAGTACCGCCATATCAGCGTGCATTTCTTCGAGCCGGAATATGAGAGGTATCACTTTCTGACAATGCCAGGTAAGACACTTGCTCATTCTCTCAAAGCAACGCGTGATTACTGCTGCACCTGTTATTTTTGCATTACGGGCTTGCAGAGTGAACGATTCACTTGTTCACTTATTGCTTGAAATGTGCTCATTTATGGTGCTTTCATGCTTAACATTTTATCTGACCATGCACTAGCTGCAACTTATACCATCATACATTAAATTGCATGCTTATCATTGCTGTTTTGAATCGAAGCAACGCAGAATCATTGCTGATGGATCTTTTTTAGGAATCTCATATTTAAGTTTGAAAAAAATGTACCCGCCGCGGCGGCCGCATTTAGATGGGAGCGAAATGCAAGAAACGCCTGTGTGGCACGTTAAAGGGACACTAAAGTGAAAAATTATTTCTTCTGCATCAGTAAATTACCGTTCTACAACACCAAAAACACCACTGTTACAATGATAAGATGTTTGGTAAGCCAGAAAAAGCGCAAGAACGAAATACGGGTGGCGACGCCTACTTGAGTTCCCGCACCTGGGGGCTGTGACGTCGTGGATTTTGATGGCATCTTCTAGGGCCTACTAATTATATATAGCGGTACAGATTGACTATATTGAGTTCTAAAGGAACCAAATATTGAACATAGCAAGTTTCAGGAACCTTTATTCAGCCAACGCGGCCCAAATGTGAAAACATACTTTGGAATCCCTGACGTCACGCTAACGTACCGGCGCTGGGGTTTCGGCGCGAAATTCAAATACAGATACTTGGACCTTCATTTTCTCATCTAATAATCAAACTATTTTTTTGAGATCACTGCCTGCAGGGTTCTCAAACAGTGCTTCATTAGTCTAAACTGATTTATTGTTTCGCTTTAGTGTCCCTTTAAAGATCCCCTCGTGGTCAAAATTAATCCGGACTGCGCCACTATGGCATGCCTCATAATCAAATCGTGGTTTTAGCGCATAAAACCCTCGAATACATTCTATAAAAGAAAAGTGACTGGAGGAGCATCAATGAAGTTAATGATTTGCTATTTTTACTTTAACTAATGAAAGAAAGAAAACAAATATACAAAGTATGAACCCTGCTTCTAGTTCCCAACTTCTGTAAGGTAAACCATGCGATACAATATATGCAGATTTGGTAGCATGAATATGAGCCATAGTGGTGGCCATGCCATGCAGGAAAGCACTCGCTTTGCAAACTTGGAAATGGGTAAGCACCTATAGTATGGTACATGAAAAATTTGTTTCTCCCCATTGTAGCAAGCACCTACTTTTTTTTTTTACTGCATTCTTTAGGGTCTAGAAGCAATAGTTGTCAGGTTAGGTAGCATGGACAAGCCTCCTTGTACATTAATAATGTGTTAAATCAGCTTTTCTGTTCAAGAAATCTGGTCTAATCTTGTGCCTTAAACTGGTGCTGGAGCTTTCATATGCTTTACAGTCATATAGTTATGCACAGGCTTGCGCGGTATTGCACACTAATGAATAGAGGCAAGTGCACAGGTATGAGATTGCACTTCTGCCTAAGGTCGATCTGCAATCGAGTACATGGCTTTGTGTGAGCGAGAACTCCATACAATGGAAAGGATTGCGTCTAAAAACATGTACACACAGCAGAAAAAACAAAGTAGCACTTCATATCAATCTTAACACAATAAGTAAAAGCTGAGTCAACCAAAGCGCAAATTTTGCATTGTTTGATTAAAGAAATGCTAGAAGTACTGTACACTAGTTCTAATGATAGCTCCTGTCGAAGTTTTATATTTCCTGAATCCCCAATGTGCAAAAAATTTAAATCTACTAATTGTTCAGTTAAAACACGGGGAAAACATGGTGTCAACCACGTGCCAACGCACGCGTGTTAGCCGGCATGTCAACGGCGTCTGACACGCCGGCTGAGAAAAAGAAGAGGAAAGAAAAAAAGGATACGCCAAGAAACCAAACCAGTGTTGTTGCCTATAGCTTGAAATTTAGCATAGCGGATAGATTATAAAGCTCCTTTTGAAATGTTTATGCCTATTTGTTGCAATGCCTTGAACTTATAGATAAGGTATGATTCTCTGTATTTTCTTTCACGTTCAGAACGGAAATTTGTAAGATGTAGAGTTGTCATTTTCAGTTGTCATTTCATGCAGTTCTTGGCGTTGCTCACGAAAAAAATTTTGATGGCAGTCACTTTGTGCTGCTATAATTAGACGCCATGTCACAGTGTCAACCTCAAATTAATAAAGCAAATTAGCTTACAGTTTCTATACATACTGTCTTCGCAGGAGTTTGATCTCTGTATGAAAGCTGCAAAATGTACTCAAACAAAGCATAGTTTAAAAATGTACAAGAAGCAACATCATTCTTGTCACTTTTTTATATCTTCTTTTTCTTCAATTCCATTATGCTTCGCTCTAAAATTTTGCCCTGAGAAAAACAAATGCTTGATCCTCATCAGGAAAAGAGAAAAGATGTCACTGAACCTCTTCTTCATAACTACTGAGTTCCACAACATGTCTACGATTCAACTTTGTAACGCTAGTTCTGTGCATTACACACCCTGAAATGCAGACTGTACAAGTGTCCAGGGTACTTAATCTTCTTTCTTCTTCTAGATTACCCCATAAGATATTCTGCACAGCCAACGTGGGCTTACAATAAACTGATTCCCCTTGACACACTGCATACATGTAACATTTGCTTTATTTTATTATCCTGATCAGCTTTCAAGTCATAGAAGGAAAAGGTGGAGAAAGACACACGCAGTCACTTCATTGCAAGGACAGGTACAGAGACTTGCGGCCACCTGAAAAAGAAGCATTTCTACTTCGTCTGTCACCGGTCTGAAAGTTATGCTTCACAAGCTATCGTGAAATGCCCTTATCATGACCACCAGTCTGAGTCTCTGGCTTTGATGGGTTTTTAAAAACCACAGAGATTTTTGTTCAGTCATGTTTATACGATTACTCAAAGAAGCGTTAACAGCATATCGGAATGAACCTCAACCTGGACAGTTATCTCGGTATGCTCACCCAAGCTGGGAATCATGTGTGCCTAAAGTTGGGCTTAAACATACTCCAAGGCCATCTTGGCCAAGATTATACATATGATTCTATTTCCTTCCTATCATTCAACACACCATCTATGCAGTAACACTGAATGAAGTGCGAGTGATGCGAAAGAAAATAGAACAGGATAAAAATTGTATACACTAGCCTGACCCTGGTCACCTCAAAGCCTATGCATCAATATTAAACTACTTACACCCGAGTCCAAGCGTACCACTGTCCAAGTGGCTGCCCTTTAAACAAAGCTCTAGTAATGCTGGACCTTGCTGTTAAAGAACTCCTATAATCAACCACAAGACATCAGCTGTAATCACAAACCAGACCTATGACAGCACCAATGTTAAACTATTTGTAGTCACCAATATGAGTTAAGCACATTTGTTTTAGAACTACACTGTACTATTTCTGTGTCAGTGATTGCAGGGGAATCCTTGTGTATCGTGTTAGACATAAAAGGATTTAAAGAGATCCCTACAGAGACATTGCGAAAGTAGCTGGTATTAGTAGATTGCACCAATGATTGGAACATCTTTTTGGAGCACATGTTATAAGCACATGTAATAAATAATGAACAGTGACACAATACATCCAGCGGTCAGATGCAAGTAGTAGTGCTCAACATGACAACAGATCACTCTATTCACCACTGTCCGAGTGTCAAAGTTTAAAGTTCGTTTCCAAAAGCATTGCCTGCCTGGGTTACATGTCGTCATAACCTTCCCATGTTATGAATACGTAAAATTTATAGCAGGCCCATCCCAAAAATTTGGGGACGTCCAAAGCCAGTATATCAAAAAAATGTCTTCTGTTTGATTCTACTCTAACCTTATAGTCCACAGATTTCAAGTGACTGGCCCAGCTAGTAATGCAGGTGGCATGCAGCTCTAACAAGTAGTGCGGCTGGAATAGGAATACTTTATTGTGGCACTAGTGGCCTGAATTCAAAGCCTTTTCATTAAATAACAAAGCTCAAAAAGAACAGTGCCACAGTTATTTTTGTCTTACTGAGACTTGGCTAATACAGCCCACACCCACAGTGGGTGGTGTGTCAGCATGCAGCGGTGGCCTAGCCAGTTAAGGATTTGGGCTAGGAAATAAGTAGTCATGGTGCATTTTGGAGCAGAAAAATTGGCCCTTTTGGAATAGTTCGAGTAGTACAGCAGTAATGTGTAGCCATTTGGTGCAGCTCATTATTACTGTGCACTCACTAAATGCTGCTCAACAGCAAAGGAAGACACCAAGGCCAACAGCCAGCAGCAGCCAATTAGTACCACGTCAGTATGTTGCAAACACTTTTCTTTGAATAGGTAAGAAACCTTCATAAACAATTGAAAAATTCATGCAGAAACTCCTCTGGGACTTAAGTACGCTTAAGCATTGTACCACTTGCTCATCTCCACGCAGCCCAATGTCATTATCAACTCATTTTCAAGGATACGGCAGCCTGTAATGGAAAATTTCAGAAAGACATCCTAGGGAAAGTAAAAGACGTCCAAACGAATGTTACTGAACTTCTTTCCTAAATGGAAGGAACCTCTGGCGTCACGAGGTAATTCATATGCTTGACACCCAGGACAAACTGGAAAGCATAAAATCAGGACAATTGCAACACAAGTTTGGTGGTAGACGACCTCAGTAACAGATTGCGTCACAACAACCTTATCTTTAAAGCAGTCATTGAGCAAGACTCAGAGACGTGGCAGGAAAAGGAAGGGCTTGTAACTGAGTTAGTTTCTAAATATTTAGGCATTGCAGCTGGTGAAATTGAACGTGCCCATAGAATAGGACAGAAAAGACAAGGCCATACTTGGCTGATAATTGTGAAATTCCTAAACTTAAAAAAGAAAACACATACTGAAAAATGCATTTAAACTAAAAAAGGTTTGAATCGTCTCATGTGGATTGATAAGGTTTTTTCAATAAGGATGCAGTCCAGAAACTCCGAGATTTCGGACGTTCCAAACAGAATCCCGCTGAAAGGTTCAAACTTCTGTTTGACAAGCTTCTACTAAACAACACGATTCGTCTTTGACCATACCACAAATGAAGTAATTGCCCTCCCGAAACGTCACGTCCTCGTGAAAACCCAGTGATGTAAAAAATTAACGCTGTGATGCATGTGTGTCAATTCTTGTGTCAAACTTCCGCAGCTTATTTCGTAAGCAAGATCACCTCTGTTCTTATCTTGAATCCTGTTCAGTAGACGTTCTAGGCACCGAAACCTGGTTGTCATTCGACATTTTGGATCGTCCTTGTCTCGTCAGTTTTCATTATTTAGAAAACATAAAATTGAATCGAGAGGTGGCGGTGTGTTAATCGCAGTAAAATCTAGTTTGGAAGCTTGCGTTATTGAAACTAATTCCTGCCTCAAAATTTTAAGGGTTGCTCTCTGTCTGCCCACACATTCTACCTCTGTCATTGGAGCCTGCTATCGTTCACTTGATTCATCCCACTACTTTCCGGATTATGTAAACAAGTCTAAGTTTTGTCCAGAACAAGTACCCGACATCACCAATATTTCTTGTCGGCGATTTCGACTATCCCAATATTGAATGGCATTGATGCCGACCCTTGTATGGCACAACAAAAACGTCAATGCCAATATTTTCCTGACATGCTCTCAACTTTCAATTTGCATCAAATTGTTTCTGTTCCCACTCATGGTGATTCACTCTGACCTCATACTAGCCACAGAACCAAATAATGTTACGGAAAATGTATTGGATGGTATCAGTGGCCACAATATCTTGCAATGTGAATTCATAGGTGCCCTAAAGAAACATGAAAATAGAAAGTAATTAATATTTGATTACACCCGCGTGAATGTCAGCGGGCTTGTTAGTGACCTTTCCACCTTTTCTGTCGGCTTCTTGCAGTCATTCCCTCATTGCAACATAAACAGAAACTGGGTTTTTCTTCATAATGGGCTGATCACACTTAAAAAGAAAAGCATATTCCAAAATTCAAAATAACAGCCTGCACAGAAAGCACTTGGTTTGCGACGCATGTGAAACCTATATATTGCAGAGCTGAACTATGAGCATCTGTGGAAGATTGGAGGCCCTATCGTGAGCACGCACACTTATGCAGGACCGTAACAACAACAGCCAAAGATAAATTTTTCAACCATGACATTTCAGACATGCTTAGCAATGACACAAAAATTTAGGAAACCCAAATTATCGAACTTGACGGTACCGTTATCTAAGGATGGTAACATTCTTTCTCTGGCACGTGTTGCTATTGAATTCAACAAGTTTTTTTTCATCCGTTTTCACGGATGAGACTCCTGTACCTAGTAGCTTTCAGGCCCCTATTTTGCATTCAAGCATGTACAACATTAATATTGCTTCTGAAGTAGTACAGTCCTGTATCGATTGTCTTCCAACTAATTCTGCTCCTGGTCGTGATGGCATCTGCCCTAAACTTCTTAAGATATCCAAACCTGCAATATGTCGCATTTTAGCCAAGCTTTTTCAGCAATGTATTGACACGGGATGCGTCCCAAATGATTGGAAGGCAGCTTGCATAATTCTCATATTTAAATATGGTGATTCGTCTAACCCATCAAATTACAGACCAATTTCTTTAACCAGCATGTGCTGCAAACTTCTCGAACACATCATTTCATCTGCTCTAATGAAGTTTCTTACAGAACATAACTTTTTCTTTATCAGTCGGCATGGACTTTTACACGATTGATTTGAATTAATGACTTGCATAACTCCACTCATTCTTTTTATCGAATCGATGTAATATCTCTAGACTTCGCGAAGGCTTTTGACAAGGTTCCTCAATTCTGGCTTATTCATAAAGTGACAGATCTTAACATGTGTGGATAACTAGGTGGACTACCATCTTTTTAACTAACCGGTAGCAATCAGTTTTCATCAATGACCATTTGTCTCCATTAAATCATGTCAAATCTGGAGTACCGCAAGGTTCCATGCTCAGGCCTATTTTGTTTTTAGATTATATTAACGATATTAGTAATGGTAGGCGTTTCATATGAGACTATTTGCTGATGATTGCGTGATCTACTAACCCTGAGGACACCTGCTACCTTCCATCTTACTTAGACAATCTCCGTAAGTGGGGCAGTAAGCAAGCGGAAATCAACATTGATATAACAAAAGCTATCAGATTCGGGACTACAGCTAAACCCGTGTTATGCAATTGCATAATTATAAAACATGCCCGTAGCCTCGGTATTCACAATATCTGGGTGTTCATTTGTCATCCAATCTGTCATGGAACATTTGCGTAGATGTGATTTTCACTAGAGTGTTTTAGTTTAGTGTCATTACGGTCCACCCCGCTCCAAGTTGCCCCGCTAAGCCACATGGTGGAGTGGTGGGTGATTGCATGTTTTAGTTGTATGTCTAGCCTAGCGGAGCAGAGGGACGGATGGATAGGTGCTACGAGTGTCCCCTTTGGAAAGATGTGTGGGTTGCGCCATGAAGCTCTTGTATTGCCTAATGTTCTACCTATGTTAACAAAGAAAAAAAAACCCACGATGACTTCCCATAACCAAACTTTCTGAACTTTGTCTTTGCAAGCCTCTGTTGTTTGACGTTTCCCTACTTTCTGTCCACCAATCTTCCATTCACTGCTTACCAATCTTTACTGCATACATTTTTACTTTCCCTCTGCTCTTGCTGAACCCAAGGGCTTCAAGCAGGCCAGTGGTGTATGTGTGTGAAAACTTTTATTGTAATGATGTCCGGAGGCTAGACTTCTCAAGCCAAGGCGGGCCGCTCCCACGTTGGCACTGTCAGGCCAAGCCTTTCAGCGACATCATGGGCCCCCTGGACTGCCCTTAGTTGGTCCTGAAACAATGGGCTTTGAATCCTTTTCTCCCACTGTGTCCATTCTTCAACGAGTTTGAGGAGAGTCGCGGGACACCCCGCCAGCATATGTCTGATTCCAATGATGCCATTACAATCATTGCAGTCCATCTTAATCTCCCTCTCTGGATATATTTTATTAATGGTATATAGGCCAGTGGTGCCTAAATCTACTGCTGGGGAGATATTTCACATTCTAGTAAAGCATGCTCTATTGTTTCCCTAGCTTTACCGCAGCAAGCACATGCTTCTTTCTTCTTATATCTTGCTGTATAAGTGCGTGTTCTAAGGCATCCCGAGCTCATTTCAGAAAGTAATAAGCTTCCCTTTGAGTTATAATAGATTGTTTCTTTCCCGATATTGTTATTTCCTCTTCAGTAGTTACTCATAGCAGGTTTATTTTCCATTGCCGCCAGCCACGAGATTATCTCGGCCTCTCTGGCTTTCCGCTTGATGTTCCTTTCGTATTTGCAGTGCCTTCTGGCCGAATTCAGGGTAATGAAACAAAATAAAAGCACCTATAAGTAAAACTTATAAGTAAAGCTTTTATAAGTAAAATGAATACATATAGCTTATTTGTCCATAAAGCATCTAAACGTGAACTTGTAATGCATTACCGGTCCATTTTATCCAGTGGAAAATAAAGCCCCATCTTGGGAAATGCCACGTGATAGCCAACGAGCTTGCATTTTGCATCCAATCTGATCCTTTCTGATGCCAACATGTTGCACAGCATGCATCACATACTCCCGCGCTGCGAGGTTTTCAAATGGGTCAGCATGCGCACCTTCTAGCAGACATAAGTCTTCGTCTGTGCAAATCTGTCTTGTAAAGAGCAAGGCAGGCAAGGTGCCTCGATGCACGTGCCAGAGTGGGTGTGTGCATCGACCACCCTTGCTAGAAAAAAATGGCAGCAACCTTCTGCTCAGGCAGCTTGTAAGCGGACAGTGTTTCTGACTCCACCAGCCTGCTTGCAGCTAAGCGGAGGGCGCATGTGCATTCACGCTTTCGCTCCGCTCAGCTGCTTAGCCGAGTGTAAAAACGGCAAACTAGAACACTCTACTAAAGCAACCAGATCACTTGGCTTCATAAGGCACTATTTGCACTCGGCTAACTCCGAGACCAAATTTCTGGCTTACACCACCTTAGTAGCTCTAAAATCGAATATGCCTTCTTAATTTGGAATCCACACATGAGGCCTACCTCGAACACAAACTAGAGTCTCTGCAAAATAATGTTGCTCGCTTCATCACAAGAAACTACTCGCATACATCTAGTTACGAAAATCAAATATTAGATTAATTTAGCTCCTCTCAATATACGCAGGCTTCTGACATTATTGTCCTTCTTTCATAAACTTTACTCCAATTGGTTGTCCCACGTGACTCTAAATATCAGACTAGCTCGTGACATGTGTCTTGACGGCTTGATCACCAACTTAAAATCGCACCCATCTTCACCCACACTAATCCGTTTTTCCACTCACCTGTTCTCTTCGCTATTTGTCACGACTCACTTGTACATAATTTGAAGTTGTTCCTAGAAATCTGAACTACCTCTTACCTTGCTGTTCCGTTCCAGTTGCATTTCTTGATGTTCTTATTTAATATGCAATTTTGCTTTCCTGTTTAGTAATGTATACTTAAATTTTTTTCCATTGTTTTGTAATGTAAAACAGCTCATTGTGATAAGTCAAGTATTTTAGGAACCTTGAACCTTGTCATTACTATGTTTTTTCACACATTGTATATACCCTGTAATAAGTCGTTTTTTTTGCACTAATTCATGTTGTTCCAATTCATATTTCTTGTTTAGTTGTGTACTTTTGGTATGTTTTGCTCCTTTCATTGTAATCCCTGTAAGAGATGGTGTCTGCCATGAAAAGGGTACCTGGCCCATACCATCGTCCGACTCATTCATGCTAAGGATGTTGTTGAAGGGAGGAATGAGGAGTTGGGGATTTATTTACAATATCTACATGAAGGGTGGAGAACATTACATCTGATCAGTCTAGCATGACTGAAATGCACACTGGACAGCCGAAAATGTCTGCTTAAACACTCTCTGTCCTTACTAGATCTCTAGGCCAGGGAAAGCTGCCATCCAACCTTCATCCAATCAAAGCGTCCAAAGTCGTCGAAGTACCCGCCTTTGAGGGCGAAGGTTCACACACTCTCTTGCACTTTTGTTTTACTGAACACACCAAAACCAGTGAGGCCTCATAGACAGGTGTTGTCACGCTTGACTCAAGCTGGCATGTCTTGGTTCCTGAGCTGACTGCAGTTAGCTGCTGAATCTGTCATGACCGTGACTATTACCAGAGTACATGGGGGAATGCCATAGAACAAACATTTCCAGGAGTTTTCTTGCTCCAATTGGTCCCTGAAGGTGACAGCGAACCAGCTAACAATCCTGTCCGCCAAACGTGTCTAGCCTTACTGGCTCCGAAGGGCTATTCGAAGGGGGCATGTTGTTGGCTTCACGAAGCGATTCATTGCAGTGAAGCCAGAAGGTCACTATCCCCGCTGGCCAATCGTAACATCCCCCACCCCTATGCCTCCTGGGCTCTTTAGGGTACTTGAACAAAAAAGAGTGTTATGGAAGTTAATATGACCGGTATAAACAGCAGCGTCGCAGCAACACGGACTGCTGCAGACGGCGGCGCCAGGTGTGCTGATGACGTTCTGATCATTATAAGCTGATACTGCTCTTTAGTGCCTTATCCATCCACGTCAAACCATTATGCGCCGCGTGGACCATATCTTGAACTCCGTGTTCTCGTCGCTTTGCCTTGAAGAGCGGGCCCATATCTTGAAAGCGATCTGTGAAAGGTGCAGGGTGCGGTGTGTGCTGAGAGATTTGCGAGCGCTGCTTCGATCTCGTGGTAGCGACAGGCAGAACAAAGGTAAAGCCACTCGCTGCTGCATGCTCTATCTATATTGTATGCACTTTTCACTTTGTTGGGTGCTTGAAGGCTGTTCACCTCCGCCGTGGGTCGGCCCAGTATTGCACTATCTCTGGGATCGGCCCACATTTTTATCTTGCGTGATGGACGTTTGGTAAGCATAGAAATGCTTACACATTTAAGAAAATTTTAACACCCAGAACCAGCCAATTACTACCATGCCAGTATGTTGCAAGTACTTTCATTTGAGTAGGTAGAAAGCCTTTGTAAATAAATAAAAATTTTGTGGGCTAATGAAAGCAGCTGTGTGCCTAGGCGTCGGAGAGGCAAGAAATTACAACTGCACTAGAACAATTTGCTCTGTCACACATAACAAAAGAAGTGAAGGTGAATGTCTTATGTGCATTGCAAATGACACATGTGCTTTCATATGCACTATGGCATATGCACAAATGTATTACACCCGATAACAATGCAAGAAGCTCGACAAGAGACTGCCGCGAGGCTATGAACGGCGTCCAGAAGGAGGTGCCATAGCACAAATGGATGCAAAGATGGCAGTGGTGGACACAAACAACATTGCTACCATTCCATGCACTCAATTTTGTTACAAGGTGGTTTGCTGGCCTCTGCAAATAGATATGAGTCGATTCAACTGCAAATAGATATGAGTCGATTCATCAGCTAACTGTAGCTCTAGTTACTGATACCCAACCGACCTGATGAAGCAGTGCTGATTAGGGCCAATGGTCAGGGTAGTGTGCCATGAAATTAGCTTTTGGTGATTGTGATATGGGCTGCAAGCAGTTACAGGAAGCTTAGTGTTAATATATTGGTACGATTGGCAATTGTTTCCGAGATCATTAGTGCGAGTTTTTGATAACTGATGAAGCACTGCTGTACGAGTCCACAAGATCACAGCAGATCTGCTTTCCATGTGAAGCTTTCATCACTTTAACTTGTATATTATTCTACTATATGCAGGGCTCACAAACCATATACAATATTTTCTGGACAATAATTTGAACCTGGCACAAGTAACCTCCCCCTCTTTTCACAAGTCAGCAACTATCACAAGTGTGCACAGAAGTTAGTTCCTGTACTTAAAAGATCACAAATTGCCATACAGTTCTGAACCACGTGCAAGAACACATATATGCAATGCAAACTGTGTGCCTTCCAGTGGTCAATGGGTCTTAGCGCATGCCATTGTGCTTGCTATGAATGCTGCTTTTGTCACCGTACCCTGTTAGCATTGCATATAGTAATTGCTTCGATTGGTGTTGACAGCCAGGACGAAACTTATACTGAGAGAGGCATGCCTGATAATCAGATTGTGGTATTGGCATGTAAAAACCCAGATTTGTTTTAAGTGTTCTTGTTTAGAGATAAACCAAGTGCCCTTGAAATGCTGCATGCAATGCTTTGACCTCGGGCAATCCATTGCATTACTGCAAATATTACTCAATATTTGAAAAGTCTAGTAGATGATCCATCTCAAACTGAATTACTTGCACGTTCACTATTTGTTTCTTATATTTAAGTCTTCTCGTACCCCTGCTGAAAACGCTGCGTTGCCCTGAAAGCATGAAAATACCTCACCTTTGCGCAGTTCGCGTAGCCAGGTTTCAGGCAAGTTGAATTGTAGCTAAATGGTGTAAATGGTGTAGTAGAACCACCACTAAGCATGTGTTGGAAGTCCAGTGCTTAAGTTAGAATAAACTACCCGGTTATCTTTTTCCACAGCTACAAGTAAACAAAAGCTGAAACAGCCTTCAAGTGTCAAGTGTGGAAAAAGATGTTTTGCGGCAATGGCTGTGACTGAAGACAACACAGGTGTGTATGTGGTTTTCCAATTCAAGCACAGAGGCCACGACTTTGAACTAGGTCGTGTTTTTCTGTGCAAGTCGGAAAGAGCTGCTATTGCTGGTAAGAAACCGCTTTTGCCCTGCTTTATAATACATAAAGAGTGGTTGTTGAGTTTTCAACATCCCAAATACAAGGCAATACTCATGCCAGACCATGCAATGAACTTGGAGCACATGTTAGTGCATTTGAAATTCATAATTTCCACATAATTCGAGGCCACCTTTACTGACTGCAGGGCATTATAGTTAATGACATCATAAACATGTTTATCATTTTGCTACATTGTATCAATGCCTGAAGGGTTCAGAGAGAGAGAGAAAAAAGGGAACCGTTCTCCAATTTCACAGCGGTAACAACTACCTTGGCACAGCCAGTGGCCTATATTTGACCTATATGGCTATTCTTATTGCAGGCAACGACTTTAGTTATTTTATACTTGTTTGCATCACTTCATGTACCGAGCAGGAAGGTGTAGTGCCTCCTGGTGCACTGTAGGCCACGCAGCAGACTGTGGCTTTTTCTTTTTCTGTTTTATTTTTCAGGCTTTCAGTTAACTGTATTGGTATGACTTATGATCCTAGTGGGATTCAATGTCTCAAAATAGCAGTAAGCTGGAATAATTTCCACTTGGGATTACTTAAGGTGCATTGTACATAATTATGTCTGCCATTTTGCTTAAACTGAAGTGCAAGTATTACAGACATCGATGAAACTGCGACCTCTCGCCACTACTGTAGGTCATCCACAGCAGATGTGCTTTCCATGTGAAACTTTCATCAGCTCAAGTTGTATTTTACTCTACTATATGTAGGGCTCACAAACCATGTGCCATATTTTCTGGACTATAATTTGAACTGTTGTACAAGTCACCACCTTTCCCCCCTCTTTTCACAACTTTCAAAGAAAAAATATGTGTATATAACTCATTGTATAAGATGCATCTATCTTAACTTCGGTCAGCATCGTGAAATGCGATTGTGCATGTTTATACACTTATCCTAAAATGTCGTACTTACCCATTTCAGGGCACTAAACTTCAGTAAAAAAAAATTTTATGAGCCGCACATTCTAGCAGACAAAATAAACTGCAAGTACATTGCTGGAGAAAAAGAATGTCTCATGTTGGTCTTGCATATATAAGTTACACTGTTCTACAATACGCTTGGACGAAAATGAAAAGAAAATGGTGGCACCTATGGTTTGGAAAATATGGTACCTAAATATTTTGAATGCTCATGAATCAGCTATGTGAATGAAACATGATTGAAACGATCACGATAATTAGGCTTATACCCCTGTCACACGGTGAAAACTAATGTCATTTGAAAATCTTGACAATGACGATAGTAAAAAAAAAAAAAGACGCCTCAAACCCACTTTTGTCCAATAATTATTTTCCAGTATGCTAAATTCCACTAGAATATGTGATCGTTGCTTTCAAACCGTAGCGTTCGATTACTAACTTGTCGACATTGCCAACGAAGTCGAGTCGAGCTAAGGCAAGCAACAGGGCGAAGAGAACGACAGGCGCGTCCGCTACATCTGCTAAAGTGGTACGAGAAGGGCAGTTGCATGTCATTGCCTTTCTGATGTGCATGCGAGCTTCTAATATCCTCATTCTCGGCGCGTGCCACAGGAAAAAACGCGCACGCTTTTATGCCAAGTCAATTGAAGTGGCCGCGGCCGATGCTCCGGTGAGAACCAACACGACTGCTGCAGCGAAAGCTAAAGATGGCTGTCTGGTCACTGGACTGAGAGTAGTTTTCTGTATTTACCTATGTGATGGACTTCAATGTCGTTAAAGCAATAATTAGGTAATAAAATGGATAGAATAATAGTTATCTTTTGTTAAAACAAAAAAAGAAGCACGTACTGTTTGCGAAACACTGGTAAACTCGTGGTGTCGAGGATACACATTCAGTTCCAAACGAATGCGAAGGAGTTTGGCGAACTGATTTGTTTGTAAATGTCATTTTCGAAAATGTCCTTACGTTCTACCGTGTGACACCAAAGAAATGGCATTATTAGCGAATGTCATTCGTTGTAAATGACATTAGATTTGCCGTGTGACAGGGGTATTAGACATGAACTCGTAAAACAGCTTCAAGTGTCCAGTCAGTACTCTACTTGACTGAAATAATACCTTTAACTGAAAAACCCACATGACTGCATAGCCTTCAAAGCATACGTTCACAGGTGTGTCTGCTCTGTAAATATGGATGAATGACTGATAAATCAACCATTAAAAATAATTGCTGAAAGCTTTAATTGACAATTTTTATATTGACATTAATCAAATTATGTGCATCAATTCAGTCAGTAACAGTGATGTTTATATTTAAGTTAATCTGGAAATGCTGCACATGTTTTCGATTGCCGACTGTTTTGCCCTTCTATGGTGGCATGCCACTATGGAAGTGGCAATAACTTATGCTATGGAATGTAATTGGAAAATTAAGTTCTAACTGTAGATAGAAATTGATAACAATGGCAATATTTAGTAAAGGAACTAAAAGTGGAAGACATTTTTGCCCTGGGTAGGATCTGAACCACAATCTGCACATGTCCAGTCCAGTGCAATGCTTTTACAATGGTTCAGTAATGTCTTTTGTGCGAACAAGGTTACCAACAGCGAAGGATGAAATTGGCAGCCTAGCTGTAAACTTGGTACTCACAATAAATTTCTTCACTTACGTACCTGATAACACTGGTGCAGATAATCCCTATGACGGTTTATCAATGACACCAAACATTGAAACACTTAAATATGTAATCTTGCCTCTTCAAATGTAATGTAATCGTGTAGTGTAATTCAGAAATGTAATCTTGCCTCTTCAGCAGCTGAAGGCTGCATAGCACCATGTCCTTGCAAAGAGCTGACATAAAAAGAACAAAAATTGCGACAGCTTGAACTATTTAACACACACCATTGCAAAAGGTTTTTGTAAGTCAATGTAACTCATTATTCAATTAAAGGAATTCTAAATAATGATATTAAAAATGTTCATCAGTGCCCATTTCACTTCCTTGCGTGCTCGGTAATTTTTACTTATGCTTCAACTAATATACACTTTTTCTCTACTCTCTCAAGACAAGCTGCAAGAAGGCGTGTCCATGGATGCAGTACTGGATAATGTGCGGTCCAATGTGGATGAGACATTCCACCGCATTAACCTGTTAAGCAAGCAGGATCTCCGCAAAATAATGAGGGATGCCAGAGTCTCGAAGACCGAGCGGCTGCACGATAATGACTATGTGAGCGTGCAACTCTGGGTTGAGAGGATGCATAGTGAAAAGGAGAACCCATTGCTCTTCTTTAAACACCAAGGACAACCTGACAAAAAGTGACATTTTTTTAGAGAAAAAAATGAGGACCTTTTGGATGACAGAGATTTTATGCTAGTCATCATGACCACACTACAACAGGAGCTTTTCAAGAGGCTTGGAACTGATCGTATATGTGTCGATGGAACACATGGAACAGCAGGTGAGCAGTACTATATAAATGCATTAATAATAAAAGCAAGAAAGAGGGAATGCTGTCCGAGAATAATTGCAATAGATATGATGAGTAGTATTCCTTCACACATGATATTTCTCTTAATTTTTCATTTGATGGAGTTCTCAATTATCAGTAACAGAGCAAGAATGAATTCAGTGCTCTGTACACTGGTGATATCATTCCATTGCTACTGTCCTCATCGCTACATGCCCTGCATATCCTGTCTGTATTGTCACCACGGAGTTACAATAGGTCACATAATACAGCTCTTATCACATTTGTCTTGTGGGGATGCGCAACTGTCACACGTCCCCTGATATGTTGTTTTTCCCGCATAGCTTCCGTCTCCTGCATTGCGGCTTCGCCGCGGGCCCCAGGCCACGCGAGAGATGGCGCGAGTGTTGCGCTGCTAACACCGCCTCATGGCAGGGTTACTTGGGGGCGCAAGGGAGAACACGTTTCCTCTTTGGTTCGGGACGGCAAGCAGCACGGACGTGCCGCCCGTGCGCCGATCCATGCTTCTGCGAGATCGTCTCGTGAGGCCTTGTGCGAAAGAGCCACCGTTCGCGTGACCGTACGCGTGAACGACCAGGCATTGGGATCCAGCAAGGGGCGAACATATTCGCTCGCTATCCGGTCGCGGTGAGTCGGACTTCCGCGATTTGTCGCGCCCCCATCGGCATGTTTCGTGGATAGCAACTCGGCTAGCAGGCATTGATCTATGAAAGGTGCAATAAATGCCCTTGTGATTGTCGTTCCTTTGACCCAAGGTACGGGATGAGAATCCCACAGTCTAGAGTGCAGAAACAGTGCATTGCACTGTGTATTAGTGCCTTCTGTCAGAGGTACAGCTGTCTCGAGGCTGTTTGCCAATTAGGCGAATCACTGATTACTGCTACAGTCAAAAGTGCTTTTTCTTGGTGGAGGTGGGTGGTTCCCTGAGGACTGCAAAAACAAAACATTTAGAAAATCAGGCAGTCCAAAAAAAAAAATTTATGCATGCCTTTTACTGCCATTTAAAGGGAGGTGCTAGTCTAAAACATAACAAGAACCTAGAACTATGAAACCCCAGCTGTTTACATACTCTTATGGTAATTTCAAATACTATATAAATCAGTTTTATAGCAAGTTGCATAGGTTGTGTTCTGTACAATGACAATGTGTAAAACGTAGGCATTATTGCCCCCATTTTTTTATCTCTAAACTTCCATAATTGCAGACCAGTGATGGCGCATAATCCTCCAAATTAACTGTAGAATACTGAAATATGTTACCGAAATGGATACCGAAATCGTTAGTCACTGTTGTTTTAAAAAGTGCATATAAGTGTTAAATTAGAACCTGTGAAACCATTTCAAAATGTTTAGACAACCAGTAAGTGTTACTCAAGATTTTATCTTAAGTATATAAGTGATGTTGAAGATCAACCCCTCAGTGGTGGTCAAGACAGTTTAGGGTTTCAAGCACAAAGTTGACATTCTGGAGCAGTTTAGGAGCAGAAATTTTTTTTCTACTTCGTGTTCCAAAAGTCTTCTTGGAACACTTGGAGTAGTACAGAAGTAATCTAGCCATTTGGTGGAGCTTATTATTACTGTGCAGTCAGTAAGCGCTGCTCAAGAGTGAAGCAAGACACAAAGCCAACAGCAACCAATTAAGCTTGCCTTCCCAAGGACGGTATACCACGCACATCATGTTGCAAACATTTTTGTTTGGGTAGGCAAGGAACTTAATTTGTACCCGCCGTAGTTGCTTAGTGGCTGTGGTGTTGGGCTGCTAAGCACGAGGTCGCAGGATCGAATCTCGGCCAGAGCTGCCGCATTTCAATGGGGGCAAAAGGCGAAAACACCCGTGCACTTAAATTTACTGTAGGTGCACGTTAAAGAACCCCAGTTGGTAGAAATTTCCGGAGTCCCACACTACGGCATGCCTCATAATCAGAAAGTGGTTTTGGCACGTAAGACCCCATAATTTAATTTTTCTTAATTTTGTAGACCAACCACAACACTTATCAGGCTTCTTGGTGCTTGTGCTGTAACAGAAGAGAGTATGTATGTGTGTAAATAAAAAAATGTAAATCATGCCATCTTACAATGGCCCCTTTTCACTGCTGGTATGCTCCACCACGATACATTGCATAAGCCTCTTCCCGTAGCAAGCTATATTGCAGCAAAGTTGACGCTTGAAAACCGGCATTATACAACACTTTCTACGATGGCTGTGCCTTCCGCACTTTGAAGGCAAAGCATTTCAGCATCCGAAATTTCAGCTGTGCTTATAATTAATTGCCTCTGTGAGGTACGTGGCAGTGTTGCAAGGATACCCGAATTCTCATGCATGTCCGAAAAATAGTTTGTTGGGTGTATTTCTGCTTGGTAATGCAGACGGCTACGACAGTGCACATTAGTGACACAACAGTGGCCAAATGCTCAGATTCCTTTTAAGTAGAGTGCTGTGTGCTTTTATGACTTTGGTGAAGTTAGCATCTGAATTTGCCATACACACACCTGCAAATTATCTATTTATTAAACTCACGCACACATAATATCACTATAATGAGAAATGCATAGTGTTTTAGCTGTTCCCTGCAGAATGTTTTCTGACAACTGCTTTGATGATGGATGGATGAATAAATTTCTTGACGTCCATCGATACGTGCGATTAGTGTGCAGTGGGCCACTCCCACGTCGGGACAGAGAGGCCATGCCCCTCCGCCGCGTCGCGGGCCCGATGGACAGCCCAGAGCTGTGCTTCAAGGTCCGAGCTGTGTGGAGCTCGGTCCCACTCTTCCTTGGTGGTCCTGGCACCAGGGGGCAAGCCCAGAGCATGTGATCAAGGCTAGCTATATCCTTACAGTAGTGACGCGCATTGTGAGGGTGCACGTCCGGGAAGATTTTGTGCAGGAAGGCCGGGCATGCGTAGGTGCCTGTCTGAAGCCACCTGTACGTGACTTCTTGCGCTTTATTGGGTGCTTTGTGCGGTAGCGGCATGGTTCTCTTGACTAACTTGTAATGCTGGGTGAGATCGTTGTAACGAGGGGATCGCGCCCGCTTGCCCATCCTGCCGAGAGGGAGTCCGGGCTCACACGGTGAGTTAGATCTTGTGCAGTCTCGTGTGCTGTCTCGTTGAGGTCACTTTTTAAGAACAATATTTGATCACGAATATACTCTTAATGCTTCACACACAAAACAATTTGTTACCTTGTTGTGTCCATGAAAGGGTTGTATTAAGAATAATTTTTTGGCAGCCTTGTTGACAGTTTGACAGCATCAATCAGTGAATCCTTAACAGGCACTCTGCAACACTTTTTCAAGAAGGAAAGCCAACCTACTGAGTCTCCAACACATGCGATTTTACATTTTGTCACAACCTTAACGCAGCTGGCACATCTGGGTTCAAGCTTATATAGTGCTAACTTAGGCAAGTTGGCACATGTTGCAGCACTTCGTTTGTCTCCTTTATGTCCTATGTGTTGTAATGCTATGTTATTTATTCAAGCTCATACTTCTGAGCAGCAAGCAAAATGCAATTGACTTCATTCCGTTAATTCGACTCTGACGGGACTGACGAAACAGATTGAATTATCTGGTGGGTCAAATTTAAGAAGATGCAGAAGAAATGCCAACACACATGACTGATTTATTTGCCATGGTTTACGTACAGATTCTAACATGCCCCAAAGTGAAACACACGCCCGCTGTCTGTGTGTCCAAAGTGTAAACTAGCATAGAAAGGACAAAAGCCCCTAAAATGAAAGAAATCAAATGCGCACACAATTTTTATTTTTTAAAAAATGGACAAGGGTCCAATGTGTTGCACATTGCAACCAATTTTCCAAAGTCAGCTTCGCCGCAATACATCCGTGTTATGCGGTAAAGCATACGAAAATCGCCAAGAAAGTTTCGTTAAAGATGGCACATTAGAAATGGGTGAATACCACAATCAGACGTTTTGATCTGTGATTATTGCTTGGCGCTCCTCCTGGGCAGGCAGAAAATAGGCATTTCCTGGAGGAGATAAAGTCTGTTTCACACATCTGTCCTCTAAGGTATGTCACCAAAGGGGTCGCTTATTGGGTTCACTGAGCAGTCAGCATGCATGCTGACTGCTCAAGTTGGAATTATTGGGTGAAGGCCTATTTTAGTATCAAAATAACCGAAGTTTGGACCTATAGAAATGCACGTGTGTCGGCTGGGACTTTGACGGGATCAAATTTATAGGAGTCTACTGTTCTGCAGCCACTGAGCACTGCAGCATGCCAATATTCTGCTATGTGTAGTAGGAGATACATTCTTGCTGCAAAGTCCACTGCCATATGGTACAGTCGACTTCTGTTAATTCTGTAGTCTTACATTTCTACAGTCCCAAATCTCTTATTTTGATTGTAAAATTGGCCTTCACAGGATAATTTGAACTTGGAACAGTGACTCGCTGTTGACCCTATGGTGAACCCAATAGCGACCCCTTTAGTGGCAGCACGTCTAGCTCGGCGATGCTTAGGAAACAATGTATGCATTCAACACGTGTGATCGCGTGTCCCATTTATGCTTGCCATAGGAAACTTTCGAAGCAAGAACCATATATCACAAAGTTTAATTACGGTATTTACCCGATTCTACTGTGTGCCTCATAAGTTAGCACTAGTAGAATGCAATAGTTGTACACTTTTCTTTTCAGTGACACCCGCCGTGGTTGCTCAGTGACTATGGTGTTGGGCTGCTGAGCACGAGGATGGGGATCGAATCCCGGCCACGGCGGTCGCATTTCGATGGGGGCGAAATGCGAAAACACCTGTGTACTTAGATTTAGGTGGTCGAAATTTCCAGAGTCCTCCACTACGGCGTGCCTCATAATCAGAAAGTGGTTTTGGCAAGTAAAACCCCATAATTTAATTTTTTTATTTCAATGACAGTGGTAAGCTCCCAGCCATGATTTGGTAATGCCTGCCATATGCATTCCACCCCATTTTTATTCTTAGGTAAATTGCCTTTTCATGATCAGGGTCCCTTACGAGCAACTGACTTACTCCTGTACAGACTCTAGAGGCTGACTTCAACATTGTCTTCTGCATATTAATCTTCAAACCCACTCTAACACTTTTTTGGTTAAGGTCCTCAATCACTAGTAATTTGTCCCCACTGTTGCCGAGATATTCACCATTGATCCACACTCCGAATGTGCTGCAACTGCAGATTTGATATGGCATTAATCAAAGCCAACACCGCCGTGTTATCTCGCCACCTTGAACTGACACTCTCACACGCAGATCCACTGGCCACTGTAATCACCATGGCGGGAACGCTAGGCCTAGGTATGCTATTACGGTTCTTGACATTCGGTGCTGTCTTTTTCATTGAAAGAATTCACCGCTGTCAGCAAAGGTGCCCACTCTGCCTCTGCAATCCTCGTAAAGCACGGTGCGTTGCATATTGCTAGTCCTCGAAAGGCAGCTTTGCCTCAGCACAGTGATGCTACGCGGTGAAGTGTGATGCTACGCGGCAAGTGCACTCACGTGCATTTGCCGTCTCCTGTCAGAGTGCAAGCACCTATATGCCTAATAAGTGTACTGGCAGACCTTCAGAGCTTTTTCGGACGTGCCTGTGGCGATTTCGGCCCTTAAGGGCAGTAAAAGACATGTATTCATTTTTTTTTTCGGACATTGTAGCGGCCCTTAGGAGTCTGAAAAATCGGACTGTACAACTGACCAAAAGGATGCTTCATCCATGGGGCGAACACGCAGTGTAACAAGGACAAGAATAGGAAGGACCATTGCATTGAGGAATGATCAGGAAAGGAACTGTGCCGCCGCCTCTTTGAAGGAGCTTGCGCTCAAAAAGCAAAGTGTTGGCTGACGCTAAGATGCAGGTTACCCACATTTAAACCAAAATAAATCCCTTAAAGCAGTGAAATGCAACACTGAGGCATTATGCACAGGCTGAGAGTATGTCAGGACAGTTGAGGTTGACTTTCCAGTTGCTTGGAGAATCTCATATGTGACAAAGTTCGGGCATGATACCAATGAGCTTGCTATCAGTTGATACAAATAGCTCTATTTGCTTTTGTATGCATCTCTTTTTATTCACATTTTAAAATGTTTGACTCTATTTGCCGTGAGCTAGACCACTTTTTTTACAGTGAAGCTGTCTATGGTGAGGATCTGGCAGATCGCATCCGCGCATAGACCAACAATTTTTCGTACGGTGGGCCGATCCTGAAGAAAGTGCAATACCAGGCCAACCCGAGGCAGAAGTGTAGCAAGCATTAAGCACTCCCCATATGTGGGCTGATCCCGAAGGTCGTCAAATGCCAGTCAAACCTGCGGCGGAGATGAAGCAGGCTTTAAGCACTCCCCACACATGGGCCAATCCCATAGGTAGTGCAATACCAGGCCGACCCGCGGTAGAGGTGCAGTTCACCATTAAGGGGCCCACGTACGCAGCTTTGCTGGTCATCCTTCACAGAGTAAAAGGGCACCGAGTTTCTTTTGAAGATATTTTAGTAGCTGTTCATTTTACAAACCCCTCTTTTCAGTTTTCTATTTTGAATAAAATAAACACTACTCCTTACTGTTCAAACTGGATTGTTTTTATTTTTTTAACATGCTTACCAGAGAGTGACAGCATCAGGTGACATGGTGTCAGCCCATCTTGACATAAAACAAAGTTCTGTGAAACCTGAAAAAATCGTGGAATTTGAAAATGTCAACTTGGTAGACACGTTGTTCTTCTAAGCATGCAGTATGGCACATAAGCCTGGAGGTTAACGAAGAATCTCGAGAACATGTTAAGGGCCGTACAAAGAGCAATGCAATGATAAATGACAATGAGACAGGAAGAGAGCAGTGTGGATAGTCGATATTCTAGTAGACATCAAGAGGAAAAAATGAAGCTGGGCAGGTCATGTAATGCATAGGGTAGATAACCAGTGGACCATTAGAGTTGCAGAATGGGTGCCAAGGGAAGGGAAGTTCTGTCAAGGATGACAGAAAACTAGGTGAGATGATGAAATTTGAAAGCACAAGTTTGCATCAGCTAGTGTAAGACAATGATAATTGGAGATTGCAGGGAGGCACCTTCATTCTGCATTGAACTTTAGAATAGGATGATGATGAATGCGTGCAACTCTTTAAACAGAAATTTGGGCCGGAAATAGCTTGCACAGTTCACCAAGACACGAAACCAAATTCGTATGCTTTGCCACTAACACAGATGTATTCCAGCGAAGCTAACTTATGAAAAGCGGCCACCATTGTGCAATCATCTATTTCATTGTTGGAACGGCTTGCAAAACATAGCATGATATGTTGGAAGGAGCTCTGTGACTTTTTTTCTTTATAGCCGGCTATAATATGCACATGCTGAATTTTTTATAATTAATGCTATGTGATGTGCAAATTAAGCAGTAATTTTATGCAGTATTAAAACGTACCTTAGTGTAACAGTACAATGAGAGACGTAATCAAGAATTTGTATGTATGCACATCTGAGTGCGCATGCAATGCGTGCTGTCATCCTTGAGTGCGCACAGACGTGAAACTGGTGCACTGGTCTTAGTGCAGCTTGGTAGCTCGTAGTTTGTGAGGGGATTCGTAATGGCAGTGCTCCACCACGCCACAATGCAGCAGTCAACGCTGAAGAGAGGAAATGCTAATCTTGCCAACGCTACACATGCTCAACAGGCCAATGAGAGTGCTGACAGGTGAGCTTGAAGCTCGAAACCCAAGCTGCGCAAAAATAGAAATTGCTTATCAGGCTGCGGATTCGAACCACCGACCTCTGGGTTGCGAGACCACCATGCTAACCGATTCAGCCACTGTCAGTTCATCAAACGCTGCCTTTAAGATGGGTAAGTAGAAGCAGCGCAAGGCATGAGCCAATCACGGGCGTCCCCTTCCTCCAGAGGAGGGAAAGGGTGTGTTCGCTTGCCTGACACCCGCAGTTTCCCACACCAGTTCAGGCCCAGCAGTCAGATGGGGAGGCTGCGTTTGGTCTGTTCTGAAGGAATGGCAGTGGGAGCAGGCCACGTGTTGTGCCTTTGGCCAAAGAACAGGCAGTGTTTGATTGATGCCACCGGGAACTTGAGAAAGGGGTCGGCGTTGACGTGCCGCCCTCGCCGTGAGGCGTTACAAAGAGCCGCAGATCCCAAGTTTCGCTTGCACCCCACTTCGCAGCAGTGGAAGGGCAGTAACTTTTTGGCCTCCATCCTTGTGTCATAGTCCAAGCATGCTCTTGCTAAATAGAATCATTCTTGGCAACTAAAGCTTAGTGTTTAGGTGCAATTAAAGCTCGTCATTGGAACAGTCTCCAGTACTTCACAATAAGTAGAATACCATTTTGTTGGCAAGTACCACGGCAGAGATAGTGACCTATAGGTAGATACCGAAAGAGCCAGTATAGTAAGAATTTCATTTAAAGTTGGAGGAATGGTACAACTCTTGGCATTCTGGGGAGTTAAAAAGAGTGGAATTAAGAGATCTCAACTTTGTCAAGCAGGAATGAAATGGAGGGCCCGCCCCATTCTGCAACTTTACTGTGGACCAGTGTATGCCAACATGGCAAGTAAGAAAAAAAACTGGGTATTTCATGGTGCGTGTAGATCCATAGACTTTTGTTCCCAGTGGTATCTTTTGATGACATGCCCAGGCTTTTTTTTTTCTAGTCACTTGTTACACTTTAATGCGATAAAATCTACTTGAACCTCTTGTGGTTGCAAGATCCGCAGGCGAGCTCGTTCCCTCAATTGGCTGCCATCACCCAGTCTCTACTCGTCACATAACCATATCTTGTGAACATTATAGACATCTTTTTTTTTTTTGCCTCTTAGCATTTTGGGTGATATCCTGAGTGATGAAAACAAGCACTACATAAAATCAGCAACATCTATCATTACGACAGATTCATAACAATAGTGCAGCCACTACATTGTTTTAGCTTTCCATACTAAATAAACTCACTGTGTCTGCGTTCAGTGTGGGCAGAGGTAAGCTTGCATACTTAAGTTTTTGGTAACATTCATAACAAAGCAAACAAGCTTTCAGGACTATAAGCCTTTGAGTCACATCAGCTATGTGGGAGCAAAATATACATTCAAAAAACAGGGAAAAAAAGGCACACTGTTATGTGCCACTAATCCTTTCTTAAAAAGCTGCAAGAATTTTAGGCGGTTTTGATAGAATTATAGCATGGCACAAAACTGATGGTGCTATGCATTTGGTCACCGCAAGCAGCTGTACATTGTTAACCTCTCTGGTCAATCATGTCTGCTGCAGAAGCATCCCTAGTATGTCTCCAAATTTCAAGATACTTGATTTAGTGCAGTATCACTCTTTGTTGGCCTTTTTATCAGACTGACGCAGAAGTGAGAGCACTGTACACTGTTCACATCTTCTTGTGCGCAAAAGATAAATATGCGTTGCATTCACCACTAAGAGAATGTATTTAATGCTGTTCTTAAGTTTACAGCCTTACAGCACATGACACAGATATTCATGACAAATCTGTGCATGTCATACAGACAGCTGAAATTTCAAATGAAACGCCACTTTCCTCCCTTTCGAGAAAGCGCCACACCCAGCCAGAGTCAAGGCAACACAAACAAGCAGTGCGACGCAAAACACAGTCGTGTCGCTCGCCATGACGCATTACTTCGGTAAATCGCCCAATTCAGAATGCACAATGCCACGGTGGAAAATGTGCCACGCAACAAAAATGGATAAGAAAAAAAAAAAGCGGGTGGTGCTAGTCACGTGAACCCGATGTGGTTCTTCGGCTCAAGTATGTGACAAGGCGAGGAAGGAACGTCGCTTGCGGATGCTACTCAAGGCAGAGGGAGAGTGTCTCTGTTGGCAGTCACGCTCACCTCATGGTGGTGTGGTAAGAGGGCATTCAATTTCTTCTGTCTCCTCTAATAATAAACCAGTTTAAAAGATTATTTCGGTAAAGCAATGCCAGAAGTCTGAAGTCATTACTCCAAACATTCATCATGGATATGAAGTCCAATGCATGTGGAACTGTCGAAAGTGGTTCACTCATATTCTTCTCATCTACTTTCAAGAAATTTCACACTAAATTGATCTAGACCTCTGCATTGTCACAAACAGCAGGAAGCAACCTTGAAGTCTGTTTTGAATTCCTCATTAATGCATGAAAATCCAGGATGCAGCAGCCAAGTAACAGTCTACTACACATAACTCCATCTTCACCTCTGTGTTCAGGCAATGAAACACAGTTTTTACCATAGCGAACATGAGATGTTCACTTGTTGGAGATGCAGCTCTTAGCCTGTCTACGTATGACTGTGACATTTAAAGAAGATGCCAGTTATTTAAAACTATGTTATTAAAAAAACATCTTTCATGTTCGTAACATGCCTGGAGGCAATAATAACCAGCTTGAAAAGTAATTATGTCCCATGGCTGTATTCGGGTCTCAAGAAGCTTTAAATTGCAGTGCAAACTAAAACTTGCTAGGGGGCCTGATGTAAGGCCCTCAAAAAACAGGCCAAACAGGGGGCTAAATGTTTCTTCAATAGGATAGAAAGTGCGCTGGAAAGTTAACACCAAATATAAATGAAAATATATTACTTCAGACTTACCACCAGACTTTCACAATTCGAGTCTTGTTCTCCAAGGTGCATTGCCATTCCGACTTGTCCAGCTAGTGAGAAATGCAGTTCGTATTGCCTCCGCCAATGTGTTGCACATGCACAAGTGATGAACTCTACAAAATGAGAGCAGCATTGAAGATAAACTGAGCAGCTGAAAGTGCACGCACTGTTGCTTCTACGCACAATATGGAAACTAAACAGCAGAGGTAAATTTCGTTAATAGAATTGCGTAGCACTTCATTCCCGTTCATATTGAAACATAAGTCGACTCTGAATATAAGACAACCCCCTACTTAAAGACATCGCATTACAGTCCCCTTTATAATGGAAAACTACATGTTCTATAAAAAATTGGGCACTGAAAGCACCATGCCCCGCTTTGCTTCAATTGTTTCGCTTAAATCTTTTGTGTACCCAGCAGAAATTCTAGATTCTAAGCTTTTGTTTTAAATGTAACAAACCTCGTCAAATTTGGTGCAGTGGTTGCCGAGAAAAACGAATACTCCGTTTACATGTATTTAGATTGGAACACCCGAGCTAAAGCTTTCTCTTAAACGCGCCCGCCACGCGGAGGCATTGCCGAGCCTAAACCGAAGGAGCAGTACGGGATCCACATTTTGTTTGCTGGAGGCACCGCCAAATTATACTAAACAAAGAAACGTTGCGTACACTTCGTACACGTACAAATTTCCTCTTTATAGCGACAATGTAGGGGACTGCGGCTTGCACTGGCAGCCGGCTTTACCTATGCGCCGTCAGTCTGGTTCCTCAGACGTGTAACGATTGCGACAGTGTACGCGGCGCAAAAAGCACCTG
This sequence comes from Dermacentor andersoni, assembly GCF_023375885.2. NCBI lineage: Eukaryota > Metazoa > Arthropoda > Arachnida > Ixodida > Ixodidae > Dermacentor > Dermacentor andersoni. Next base: position 35,360,825 of record NC_092819.1, on the reverse strand, counting down.
GGACTCCTGCAAGACCAGACAAAACCTTGCCTCTGTGCATTATCTAACTCCTTCTCATATCCGTTAAACAAAACTCGAGAACGCAGTCAAGAATTTCGTATTGAGCTGAGAGTACGCTGCACAAGGTCTACTGAAAGACTGAACTTTTAACGACAGCTTGTAGGCTAACTTCAAGATGTATCGATAAGCAACTGTTCAATAACTGTAGAATAAATACGTCCACTTGCCTGTCTGTTCACGCCAATACCGCAAGCTCTTTTCAGAAGCACGAGACGGGCGCTGAAAAGCGTCGAGACATTTCATTCGGCGAAATTAACCGCTTGCATTTCCAATGCAGCGAAAAATCAAGTGAACGATTAAAGTGTATTAACGATTTCGACGATGCAGTCGGCCATTTTGGGAAGCTTTAGGCATGGATCGGCTTGGCTATAGATGCGCGCAATCTTTGGAAGCGACTTTTTTTTTTTTTTTTTGTCGCGAGACGAAAATCACTGTGTTAAACTTTTTTTTTTTTTTTTTTACAGAGAAGATATGTTTATACTAAGGGTATGGTGGCTAGCATACACTCTTAAGCATAATTACACCCTTTTGCCACACAACGATAATCGTCATCTGCTTGTCCGCATTTCCTTTCTTTAACGCGGCGAGCCCGGTACTTTCCAGTAACGAACGGCATGCGCGTTATCATTCCCGACAGGAAAGTAACAGGCAATGCTATCATGCTGATAAAGCCTGTTTCACATGATGCGATTTTCGTCGCACCGGAAGTGCGATTTCCGTCGTTTGCGATGAAAATCGCAGTCGCAGTGCCGACCCCCCGATTTTCGGCTGCGACCAACCGGTTGGTCGCACAGTCGCACCGATCGCTGCGATTTTCCGTCGAAATTGCGCGGAGAGCTGTCAACGGAGCTATTTCGCCGGTTTGTTTTGGAAAATGGCGTCTCGTACGACAAGTGCAATGCGCGGAGACGTGGATCGTCGAATTCGGTACGTACGCGAAGGGAGAATAAAAAAACTTGTACCGCAGATTGCATTCTCCGATTGCTATGCGTTTGTTGACACGCTACACAGCAAATGAAGTGCATTTTCACGTTTGCTTCGTACGCCTTTGAGAGTTGTCAGTGCTAGGAGGTGTTCGATCCCCAGCAGACGACGAGGTCGTCACAATGTTCTTTTGTAAAATCGCGCTTACGGAGCAGCTTGAATTATTTCAACCTCGGCAAGGGCAAATGACAAGACAGCAAAGTACCCGAAGTTTCAACGTTGCGCTGAACGCGGTACCGTTCAGTTGCATTTTCTTGTCGGTTTTCAAGCATGAATTTCCCGATGCATCTTGAAAGCTTATCTTGCCTCTTATTAAATTTGACAGAGCAAAAGTGTAGGCTATCGTAATGAATTTGCTACGATAGCATTAAATCCGTGGCTTGAATAAAATATTACATGCACGTTAAGTTGCACCTCTTCTCTGGATAATTTTTTTTTTCTTGCACAGAAACCAATAAACATAGACTATGTTGCGGACTTTGTATCCTTACTGCATCTGTATGAACACTTGCTCTGCAAGGTAATTAACTGTACAGCTAGTAGATTAATTAAATTGCTTGCTATAGTGGCAAAGTGACGACGTACCCTCCTGCACAATTATGTAGAACTCGTGCAACAATGCGAAAAGCAGGCAAACGGCCTGTTCTTGTTGGGATAAACCAGTATAAAACGACACGCTGAAGAAAAGTAAATCAAAACTGTGCAGTGAAGTCAGCCAGTACAAGCAGTTCTTGCATGTTCACAGCTGATCAAGTGTGCAGAAACATTCATGCCTTACATGTTTCTAGTAAGTTTCTAATAAGTTTGTGATCACATATATTAGTGTGTAAACCCATATAACGATATCCGCTGCGATTACTATCTTTAGAAGTAATGAAATACCATGCTACTTGCAAGAACATACATCACCCGAGGATTTTAGAACAAATTTCTGCATTTCAACTATACACAATATGTTGTTTATTCAATAAAAGACCACAAACTGGGCTTTTTTTGCAATGACAAACTTATTCCAAACTTTACTTACATATAGGGAAGAAAAAAAATTATAGACAGAAATATTGTTCTTCAATTTGTTCACCTGCCACTGTGGCTATAGCAATCTGCTGCTAACACAAGGCGAGGGGTTGATTTGCCAGCCATGGAAGTCGCATTTCGATGGGAGTCGTAGGTGAGAAAAAAAGCTCTTGCACTTAGGTTTAGTTCACCTTTTATTGAACCCTTACACTTCAAAATGCTATTGCATAGGGGGGCATGCTTATGCAAAATCTAACACCAATAGAAAGCAAAGGGCAGAATTGTAAAACAACCATCTTTCGTGATAATTCGAGTGTGTAAATATTCATTGCATCCATATGTATTGTTCAACAGCACTGCACAAATAAGCATGATCAGGTATAGAAAGTACTCTGTCAGGAAGCTGGTTCTACAGATGTATAAATGTCAAGGCATGAATGCTCATACTACGTCGCACACATAGCACAAAAAAAACCTTTTTCAAGAGTTGTCCCTTCTGGCAGATATGAGTGGGCCATAAGCAGCAGAAACTTTATTGCAGGACATTGTGTAATACCGCTTATGAAAGAATGAAGAGAGTGAAGAGTCTTTTAACAGCAGTAGCTCATGCTGCTCTAATAAGAGGAACGATGAGCAAAAACATTTCTGGTAGAACACTTAAACGGTAACTTTCTGAAAGACAGAAAATTCCAGGTGAGAGTTGGAGGTACATTAGGCCCACACGCACCAACAACACAGGCATACTACAAGAAACACTACAGCCTATGGTGTATTACAGTCTGTGGGAAAGCTATCTTATACAGAAATCAAGAATGATGCAACAAGCCCTCAACAACACTGCAGACTTTCTTGGCCAGTCTGGCCTCTCGCTTTCTGATAAGTCAGCTCATATCGACGTTGGAAAAAAAAGAAAGACTAGAATCAAGAACTACCCCAGATTGCACATTGTGATCCACATAGCTGGACAAATATGCCCGCAAGTCAACATCCACAAATCCTCAGCTAGTGTAAGCCCATGACGGCAGAGCCAGCACGTGGGTGAAACAATTATGCAATGCCTGGGCGCAACTTTCTCACCTGGTGAAAAGAATAATCTCGAAATAATGGGGGTGGACGAGTGGATACTATAGAAAATCGCAGATGCTGTGCTTGTGTCCAAGGTGTGGTACGGTATGCATTACCAGCAGCACACAAAAAAGACAACTCATCGAATACAGGCATCGGGTAGTAATAACAGGTCTTTCCAACTGTACCATGCTTGAAGACCTCTATGAGAAAGAGCTAACGAACAAGCACCTAGACAGAGTAGAGTTGCAGCCTGCAGCACAAATTCTTTGTCTCAAGAGCTCAGAACCTCGTCCCAAGATACTATGCCAGCTAGCATATGAGATGCAAAGACGACTACCCCTCCCTTCAGAGACACAACCTCGGGAGTACCTGAACTTGAAACATAACAGGCCCATACCGTGGAATATGGGGGCAAACAATTAGGCCAGGAGACTGTATGCAACTGCCAAACACACAGAGGAGGTTGCTAATCATGAAGATGCAAGCAAACATAAGGCACATATAGTACACTGATCTGGCAATAGCAGTGTAACAGTAGTATGACACTACATAAACTTAAACCCCATATAACGTTTCGACAAGTGGACTTGTCTTCTTCAAGGTCCACGTGTGGAAATGTTGGCTCCTACTTTCACCTTGTTCTCATGTTGCTCATCCTCTTGAATTTCCATCTCCTGCCTTCCCCGAGTTTTCCCCAGAAAAAGAAAGACATCTTTGAAGGATAGATAAAAATTGGTGCTTGATGCAGCCAAACATAAATAAATATGCTACAGAAAGAAAATAGAGAAAAATTCCAAGTGCAGGGAAAAATCATTACAATTGCCAATCCTGCATGCCGGCACCTTTCAAGAAACACTGTTGTTATTCCAATAGACAGACTGACAGCTTGCATATGCAAGCACATTCTTCCAGTTCCATGCCATTGGGAAAAAAATGAGTTTCCTGGAGGGTAGCCCCATGCACACTTGGTGATCACAATGTTTTTTTCCCCTGGACTTGTATATCTATATGTATTTTCTCCTTTTCCCACTTTTATGTTTGGTTTCATCAAGCACTAGTCTTTATCAGGTTTTATTGCTGTACTACTTTGTGGTAACCTTTATAGATCACTGCATTTTCACAATAAACCTTTTAATTAGAAGTTAGCATACCCTGTTCTTACTGCTTCACACTGTACATTCTGGCTACATTGGCCAAATAAAAGATTTTATAAGGTATCATGAGGGCCATTAAAGTGACTTGTTGCAGTCTAAAAAAAAAAAAATGAATAGCCTGGCTGCAAATGGCACCAGAGAACACATAGGACAAACAAGAAAACCGAGATGATCTAACAACCAAAAGTTTAATGTACACACCGAGTAAATGCTCGCTAACAAGCAATAGACTGAACATACACAAGAAGGAGAAGCAAAAATTCATGTGCGTTTCCTAACAGGAAATGCATCCATTTCTAACAGAGGCCGTGCTGACAAGATTAACCCAGCATTTTTAGATTTACAGCTTCCGTAATTTCTCTAGGCAGCCGATCTGCACAGAATGCTAGCTTCTTCCTCTACAATGCACGCTCAGATGTGGAGAGTGCATTGTAGAGGAAGAAGCTAGCATTCTGTGGAGATCGGCTGCCTAGAGAAATTATGGATGCTGTAGATGCAAATACACTGGGAGAATCTTGTGTCAGCATGGCCGCTGTTACACTTTCAGAGATGGATGAGTTTCCTGTTGGGATCTGTATGGACACACATCAGATCTTGCTTCTGCTTTTTGTGTAAATTCGATTTATTGCTTGTCGAACAGCATTTACTCGGCATGTTCAATAAACTTTCATTTGTTAATACACCTCATGATTGTCTTGGTCTCTAGCAGAAAGGCGTTCATTCTTTTTACAGTGAAGCTGTATATGCCTAGGCGAAACACTCATGGTCCGATCCCGAAAACCCTAGTGTAGGGGTATGAGCCATTGCATTCGTCTTGCATGATGGATGGAGACATTTCTTGTTGGGTAGACATAGAAATGCTTATGCATTTCAAACATACATTATATCTGCGTATTATTGCAGGGAAGGGACACAGAGGGGGATGGGGTTAAGACAAGATCATGATGTCATTATTATCACAGCAAAGGTGTGGTGGGCCATTGGCTAGACAGATAGTGACGTCGTTTCTCTCTAGCAGCAGAGCGCGCGTGCAGCAGTCTCTCCGACTTCCCAATAGGTTCGAAAATGTGTCCCTGTATTTAATTAAATGAAATGTGCAGCCCCAGTGTGTCACTTCGTAACTACAGTGCATAACTGAGTCATAAACATTATGATTAACGCATTACAAAACACGCTGGATTAACACAATGAACCACTCCATTGCACTTTCTATGATGGTGATCTTGCAAAGTGCAATGTGTGGCATTCCAAATAAAGAATGTGATAAACCCAAGTCAAACATGTGCATAACCTCATTAAGAAACGCAGACATAACCAATAATATAGAAAGACTTGAATAAACCATTGGAATTAACCCGGTGATAAACACCGGGGCTGCACATTTCAGCTTTGCTGGTTCACCGTCTCTACAGGGTGCATGGGCAGTAACTTTTTCTGTTATTGTTTGTTAAGTATGGTATAATGTTGTGCCAGTAAAACACGTTGGGCTAGTTGGTGCAATGTATTGGTACTGCTTTTTTTGCTGGTTTTTTCCTAATGTTGTGCCCTTCTTCCTTTTGTAACAACTTTTTTGTTCCCCCTTGCATAATACTCCAACTTTGCAGCCTGCGAGGTATATAAATAAATAAGTACATAAGCACGTCATGCATTCATTTTGTGCGTGGAACAAAAACGCATTGATAAGCTTAGACATATAGTCATTGCTTCACACTTTCGAAATGAATAATTATAGCTTGCTATCGACATTGAAGCAGCCTTTCGACAGCTAGAAAAGGAATCAGTTTTTCCAGCTCTGAACATTGAATTGCAGGAAATGCAAGCAGGCATAAAATTCTGCCAATATAATCTGTTTAGGAATACCAAATTGGAATAACCATTGAGGCTTGCATTTGTACTTTCTCTGGCTGAGCAATCTAGTTTGAAATGACTCCCATAAGCATGTCGTAACAATGTTGATCTAATACAGGTTAAATGCATGACTAGCTTAAGAAATCTGGATGATTGCTATATATTACAGTGAAGAAACTATAATATCTAATAACATTAATAATATAATAATAATATTTATTTCCACAAAACAGGCTAACCGTGAGAGGCGTGCGAGGCTGAGCAGAAAGCTGAAAAATTCTACGGCAAGTGCGCCTGCCGTGGGCCTACGATCCTGCATTACGAATAGCGCGTATTGATATGGTCTTCTTGTTAGAAGTTCCGAGTATACTACCAGCGCGAGACACGGGACAACAAAGTGGACGAGAAGCGTGTCTTTTAGAATGCTATGTTACAACGTACAGGTTTCTACAAAAGTGACGGTAACTGCTCGAAACATTTGATGCGTCGGCTTTTGCGCCTTTAGAAATATTTAGAGAGGGCTCCCACATATATATTCGCAGCGCAAGCACGGCGATGGACGTACCAGGCTAGCGCTAAGGTTGAATTTCACAACACGATTTTCATTCCACGTCGTAATCACACAGATCGTTTGAGGCTTCGTTCAGGTTGGTGCTTCTTGTTGCGTTTGGCGTAAGAATATGGCTAGGAGCAGGCACCACATATGCGCAATCACGGGCAATATACACGCATCATTTCTCCAGAAGCTGACGCCGAGCACGGGTAGCGCGAGGATCTTGTTGGGCTCACACGACAACTTCGTGGCAGCCGAATTCCGAATACTGCATATACGGCGAGGGTAGCTACATGAACTTGTCGATAGGTCATCTTGTAGATTGTTGTAGCGCAGGCAGAACGAAACGGTCATAGAATATAGATAAGACAACACACAGCGCTGAACCACCTGCGAACAGCTGTTTACGTGCGCGATGTCGCACTGAACTACAGAAACCGCCGTCGCGCACCCCAAGACAAATCTTAACTAACGTTTTTAAATTAGTAAACGTACATATTATTTGCTTCTAATCAAGAGCAGTCAATAATATTATAGTGTAAACGTTTTATTCACTACAATAAAAGAATTATGCAGCGTGTGCCACGAAGCCTGGCAGTAAGCAACCCTGGGCGTCGCACCAGTCGCATTGTTGAAATCGCAATCATGTGAAATGAGCCCTCAAAAAATCGCATTGCGACGCGTGCGACAGCACCGATTTTCGTCGTTGCAGTCGCAGCATGTGAAACAGCCTTAACGCGTGTGCCGTTCGTTACTGTAAACGCCGCCAGAAGTGGGGAGCAATTCCGTGTGTCTTGATTGACGCTTGTACAGTTATCAGTCAAACCGCCTAATGTTGCCACTTCTCTGTTGTGCTTATGTGGGCTTTTTTCTAACCTTCACGGTGGGTGCAGCATGTCTAGAGCCGCAGCGTCCTGCGCTCTATGCGGTTGCACGGGACTGGCGGCCACGCATCGTTACACAACCTCCCAAATAACAATAAGAGTCAGTTTTGGCACTTGGTAGAGTAGTAAACGAGGGATCCAAAAGAAATGTGATTGTTCCGCAAATATATATTTCTCCAAAATTCTTCTAGAGGTAATTCAAAAAACGAAACTATAGTCGGATGCAACTTAAGTATGCAGCGAAGCCCCGCCCACGGCCTCATAACCGCCAGCCACTGTTCCTCTGCGAGGCTGCAAATAATTCATACTTCGAACTTTTCCTGTTAGGCAAATAAGGCGGTAACCACAAAAATAATATTATTAGCGCATAATTTTATACATTTTTCCTCGCCTATTAAAGTATAATAGGCGAGTATAAGTACAAATCTATCGTCCTCTGCTGCGTCACGAACTACGTGCCCACTAAAACCAAGCGGCCGCCAAAAAATAATCCCTGGATAACCCAAGAAGTAATTCAGGCAAAGCACCGTCTGAAAAGACTGCGTAGAACAATAAAAATTAAAGGAGGAGACGAATCCAGGGTGACGAAACTTCCTAATGCCATCGCGGAATTCAAGCTTGCAGCCAAACGAGCAATAGAATATTATTTTAATGTAAAGTTACCGAGCTTTCTTACGAATAATCCCGGAAGGTTCTGGAGGCACTTTCACACCAATGATGGAGAAGCGTCCCACTTAAGCCCAGAGGAAGAAACTGCGAAAGCCAACGCATATAACATTTTTTTTCAATCAGTATTTACTACAGACAATAACATTATTCCCCCCATTCCAATGAGACAGGGCGTAAGCATTGGCGAATTACACATTACGGACGCTGGCATACTTAATCTTCTGCTTAATCTTGACCCTAAAAAAGGCAGCGGTTTTGACAACACACCTAACGACTTTCTGAAAAGGTATGCGGAATGGTGCAGTAGATACCTCGGCATAATTTTTCGTAAATCACTCACGACTTCACAGCTACCGAACGACTGGAAAATTGCAAAGATAATACCTATCCATAAATCAGGCGACACAGCAGAAATCTCAAATTTCAGACCCATTTCATTAACTAGTACATCCTGTAAGCTTCTAGAGCACATAATCTTAAAGCACATAACGGTTTTTCTAGAGAGCATTGGCTTCTTGTCTCCCTACCAACATGGTTTTCGCAGTGGTTTATCAACAATAACCCAACTAACAGAACTAGTCCACGATCTTGCATATACTATCAATCACCGCGGCCAGACTGACATGATTTTACTTGATCTATCTAAGGCATTTGATTGTGTATGCCATAACAAATTAATCGCTAAAGTTGAAAGTGTTGTTGGGAAAGGGCTCCTTTCAGCCTGGATAAAAGAATTTCTAGCCAATCGTTCACAATTTGTAACCTACGAAAAAATGCCACCTAACACTGTCACCGTTACTTCCGGAGTTCCCCAAGGCTCAGTTCTAGGGCCATTACTCTTCTTAATAATCTATATTAATGACATCACAGCTAACATTGGTTGTAATATAAAACTTCGCCGACGACTGCGTTATCTATAGTGAAATCACTAATTATAGCGATAACATCGCACTTAATACATCCCTCAACACTCTAGCTATTTGGTGCTCTAATTGGCAGATGTCAATTAACGTAAAAATGTCTGTGGTCATGACCGTAACAAGGAAAACAAGACCATCTAACTTTACATATGAGATTAACGGCATACCAATAACTAAAGTTGAACAACATAAATACCTGGGAGTTACATTAACCTCAGACCTCAGGTGGGATAAACACATTTCGAATATCACGGCAGGAGCATTACGCAAACTATTCTTCCTCAAAAGAAGCCTTGAGCTCTCTACAACATCAACGAAGCTACTGGCCTACACAATGTTCGTTAGGCCGGTTCTCGAATATGCAAATACAGCCTGGTTTCCTCATACAACAACTAACATAACAATATTAGAGGCAGTACAAAGAAAGGCTATAAGGTTCATTCACAACAAATATATACGCACTGACTCACCGACTAATCTTCTAACGCAGTCTGGATTGCAAATGCTATCTACCAGGGCAAAACACGCTCGCCTGAAGTTCTTGTTTCAGCTTCTAAAAAATAACTATAAGATAGATGTGTCCAGGTACATTTCATTTTCTGAGGCTCGAAAAACACGTAACAAACATGCGCACACTTTAACAAAATACACATGCAACAATGACTCGTTTAAGTATTCATTCTTCCCCCTTACAATTGCTGAATGGAACCGACTTGATCCTGCTATAACCGCCATCGAATCGTTGTCCGAATTTACTTCACAAGTGCAAGCTGCAGTGCGTAAATAAAACAATTTATCATCGCACGTGTCATCATCAGAAATTTCGCATTGTGTTGCTTTCGACTTCCCACTTTTCTTTTTCCATTTTTGTTTGATTGTCGATATGTGGACATATGGTACACTGTGTTCCCAAAATAAATTTTCATTACTGTACTACTGCTAGTCCTAAGATAATTGTTATAACTGCCATTTCCTGCTGATTGCTTGCCTAGATTGTTCTTTCTTTTTCCATTCGTGTCTTCTCGCTCTCAAAGCGTATGCTTTAAAGCGTATCCCTTCACACAACTTTAAAATTTCTTCACGCGTTAAGTGTTATCTTTCAGTTCGCTCCTATTTTATGTATAAACTAGTTAATTACGTGTTCTTAACTGCCAGAATCACGTTAATTAACTGTCATGTGAAAACTTGCATTTTTGTTTCTAAACTCAGCTTCTTTCTTATATTACCATCCTCGGGCAATTGTTTTCTTTTTTCTTCCTTTTTTCAATTAACTGTTCTGCCTAAATGCGTATTCATATACATGTCTACTGTATCGCCCAACTGCCACGCTCTCAAATGAGAGTAGCAGTATTGTAAATAAAATAAATAAATAAAATAATGGCAAAAGTCGAATTCTTTATTCAACTGAAAATTATAAAATGCTTGCTTTGCTGCAACTATTTGTTTTCAAGTTTCAGTGCAGTTGGCAGTGAAGTTTCATGAGTAAAACTGGTTCAGCAGTGAAATGAACTGTACCGCAGACTTTTGAAGAGTGAAATACTCAGACTCCATACACTTTGTCCATGTCTGTTGCACACCTCATTGCTTCTGCCGATAAAAGGCTCTTCAAGAACAGCAGACTCTCCGGATCTATCAAGTACGACGCATTGTTGAAAAGGCCACATGACGATGATTTTGTTTGCTTTTGTGATTGGCTGGCTAAGTAACACAACCCCGCGCGGTTCATTTGCCATGGTTGCTATGTATTCTACTATAGAAATCTTTAATTTACATTTTCACTTGTTTACTTGTTCTTGGCAGTGTTCTCCCTGCGGTTCTTTCCAGTGTGAGTCCATTTGATGGGGTTCCTTGTTTGCCATGTAAAGGAGAGGTGCATCTCACAGGCCTACCTGTGAGATGCACCTTATTTCATTTCTCTTTTCGGGTTTATGTGTCTTTATGGTGAATGGTCAGCATTATTTATATTTGTATAATAAAGGTACCCTTCCCCTAATTTGCATAGGAAGGAGACCTATGGTTGCCCCCCCCCCCAAAAAAAAATTACTGCATACGCGCCTGCTCTGTTGCCATTGACGAAATGACACAGAGGAATGCATAGAGCAAACTTTAGAGTCTGAAGGCTCGCATCGATGTCACTGGTTGTCCTTTCCCATTATGCACCATTAAAAGCACTCATTGGGGTTAAAACAATGTTTGACTAGTTGCTAACATATTTCATAGTTTCCTTCCAGTGCAGACCCTCACTCCAGGATGCTGCAGGTCACACTGAACATTAATTTCTAAGTTTCAGTGCACTTCCTGAACCGCTCCCACTGCCAGATCCATCCACAGTAATTTTGGGTAGTTATTCCCGTAAAACTTCCGGGTTCCTTGCCTTGGCACTCAACCTCAGTACACTGTAGCTACTAGTATAGGTGAGAAAATTATGCTGTATAAACAGAATGAAAGGCAATTTCCTAAACATGCAAAAGCATGCAAGTTCCTTTAACGTGCAAAAAGCATGGATAGCAGGCATATTTCTAATTTAGTGTGTTCACTGTGTGAAAGCTTACATTTACATATATGGAAGCATATAACAAATGTTTCAAAGCATTAATTACATCCTTGAGCTTAATAATTAACATTAAAAAATTCTGTATAATTTGGGCAATTTAATCTTACACATAAAACCAATTCATTCAGTTTTGCAGACACTAAGTGGGCTCACAAGTTTTACTATGCCTTTTGGAAGGATGACACAGGAACATAATTTCTGCTGCAAAATGTTTTCCAGTAAAACATCCAATTGGGAAGAAAAGCATTCTAAAAACAATACAGGGTTTTCAACTTACTTATCCCAAATGAATTATGCAGTAATTTTTTACCAGTGTCTTTTATAGTTCTTTCAACAAAGAAATTATTGCCATGTGATGCTTTGTGCACTACACACAAAATTCAGTGAATGACAATGTCATTCATGCTTAAAATAAAAAAACACTGCTTCCCAAGTGTTGCTAGCAGCTACTTCCTAATATAGGTTATAGGCACTCAAAGTTCAAAATTCTCAAGTGGAAATGAGAGTGAAGAAAGGCAAATAAGGAGGTTAAAGTGAAAACACTGTATTAGGCACACCTGCAACTAATAGAGAAGAAAACTCAACTAACAACTCTATGGAGGTAATAGCAGAAGTGACAAAGTATGGAAAAAAATAAACGAAGCACTAAATCGGAAGTCAGTCGATACACAAACAGATACGTTGAACATTGATTGCACTTTTGTAGGTGGTACAGAACTTGCAGACCGTTTTAACAATTTTTTTGTTAAAGTTGGATGCATAGATCACGACATTCAAGATACAATGCATGCCGCTTCATTAAGAGAATCTTTATTCCTAAAGATTACTAGCATCCCTGAGGTGATTACAACATTTTCATCCTTGAAAAATAGCCATAGTCGAGACGTAGATGATTTAGAAATTAGGCCAATTAAGTACGTCATAGACTTACTTGCACCTGTAGTAATGCACATTTTTAATATTTTCTTGTCAACCGGAGTTTTCCCGCGTAATATGCAGGTAGCGAGAGTAATAGTTCACAAAGGAGGTGACAAAAATAATATGGGCAATTATTGGCCAGTATCTATACTTCCTGTGCTATCAAAGGGACTCAAAAAAATTGTTAACTTTTGTATTAATAAATTTTCGCAAAAACATAGCCTGCTAACCGACTGTCAACACGGGTTTAAGAAAAAGCGGTCTATGGAAACTGCTTTAAGTATACAGAAGGAGCTTATTCTAGAGAACACTGACAAAAAATTTCTGACTTTAGGGTTATACTTAGACTTCAGCAAAGCCTTTGATAGGGTCAACCAGAAATTGCTGCTGATAAAGCTGGAAAAATATGGCTTCCGAGGAATAACACTTGAACTTATCTGATCTTATTTAGAAAGCCGACATCAGTTTGCTGAAATTAATGAGAACAGATCGCAGATAAAATCTTTGACAGCGAGTGTGCCCCAAGGTAGCATTCTTGGCCCGATACTTTTCCTGTATTACATTAATGATATTGTACAAGTGAGCGATATGTGTAAATTTGTCACGTATGCAGATGATTGCTCTGTTTTCTTTACAGGTAAAGATTTAAAAGAAATAACGCCTATAGCAAGCTCCGTTTGTTATGGACTTCGAGCATGGTCTAAGGCAAACGGCCTCATCCTCAATGAAACCAAAACAAAGTGGGTTATTTTTCATGCTCTGGGAAGTTCTACTACATTGCCAGATAATATTGTGTGGGGTCTGTATAAAATTAACCTTACGTCATCCATAAAAACCCTAGGCATAATACTCGCAGAGCATATGTCCTGGAATGAACACGTTAGTCATGTTTGCTCAAAGGTACGAAAAGTTGTTGGTGTGTTAAATTGCAATTGAAGTGCATTACATTTTCAAGTTAAGTGTCTCATTTATCATGCTCTTCTCCATTCACACCTCAGTTACTGTTCACTTATATGGGGTAACACTACAGCGCAAAATATTCAAATGCTGGAAATACTTCAAAAGAAAGCAATTCGGGCGATAGCGAACGTTTCTTTTTTCGAGCATACGCAAGAGCTTTTCCAACAAAACAGAATAATCAGAGCCCGTGACATATATAAATTCAAAACATTACTAAGCTATAGAAATGCTATGCTGGGAAAACTCGATTCATTCCTAGCCCTGGCAACTCTACAACAAAATAGAAGTGCATATTCATATCGTCACCAGGCACCATGGCAGATCCCTTTCTCACGTACTAATTATGGCTGCCAATGCCTTAAACATACACTACCGTCCCTACTTAACTATTTTAACCAACAACATGTTGATGTGTTATCTCTAAACAAAACTAAAATATTGGATTTGTTCTTATAGATGTGTATTGTTAACTGCTCCAACAGTTCCGCAGAACTTATCATATATTCTCATTTTGTTTATACATTCACACTTGTAACTACTATTCCTAGAATCCGGGTTTCCGCTGCAGTGATTGTGCCCGAACCATGTGGCAGGGTTTCGTGTTGTAAACTGGATGCTGCAAAGGGCGTCTTCGCGTTTGTTAAAATTCAAGGATGTGATGACGCCCTGGGCTACGTTGCCGTGATGTCTGTCGCGAAAGCAGCAGCCTATATGCAGATTTTCTTTTTTTACGGCTTACGGCTCTAGAGGGTAGTATGTTCCAATGGGAAATGGCGTGTGGGAATAAAGAGTACTTGTGAGTGTTATTATGGCTGGGATGGTGTCGTATTGATTTATTATGGTTGGTTCGGGCAGAAAGTCTGAATGGCGCTTGAATGTATGTTGCTTGTGGTATTCGATAGGAGCCGTGATAAAGTAAGTATAGAAATTTTAATCTGGAAATCATTCTATGTTGAGCCAGTGATTGAATGTTAGCCTTGACGCGCAGGTTCGTAATGCTCGTTTGACGTGAATATTGTGAATATATAAATCTCAATGCTAAGTTCTGTATGCGTTCTAGTTTCTCGGTTAAATACTTCTGGTGCGGGGCCCAAATAATGTCAGCATACTCTAAAGAGGGTCTAATGAGGGTTTTGTATGCATTTAATTTAACACTAGGAGGTGTGTTTCTAAGTTTTCTTCTCAAGAAATGTAGTTTACCTAGGGCCTTGTCACATATGTTATTTATATGAGTTTCCCAATTTAATTTTGTTGTAAGAGTGACCTCGAGATATGTGACCTCCTCGTATTTTCTTAGTGATTTATTGTTTATTGTGTATGTAAACTGAAGCACATTTTTCTTGTGAGTGAAGGAGATACTGGTAGTTTTTGATGCATTCAGTTTCATCCCCCAAATTTTGCACCAATTTTGTACAGCAGCTAACGAATCATCTAGTTTTACCTGATCCTCTCTGGTATTCACTGTTGCGTACACTACGCAATCATCGACGAATAGGCGGCTGAAAGCACGAACGAATATCATTGATGTAGATCAGAAATAGGAGAGGCGCAAGAACCGAGCCTTGTGGAACACCAGAAAAAACGTTGACGTAATCAGACGTAATATCATTCACAGCTACGCATTGCTTTCTGTTTTCGAGATAGTTCTTGATCCATGATACTGTTTTCTCGTGTACACCAATGGCAATTAGTTTAGTAATAAGACCTGGATGAGGAACAACATCAAAGGCCTTTGAAAAATCTAAGAAAATGGCATCTATTTGGCTTCTGTTATTTATTGTGGTAGCTACATCATGGGTTAACTCAGCTAATTGAGTAATAGTACTTAGACCTGAACGGAATCCATGTTGCCGGCTGTATAGTAGGTTATTATTCTCTAAGTGCAATATTATGGCCTTATAAATAATATGTTCGAACAATTTACTGGATGCACTATTAATGAAACAGATCTATAGTTACTTACGTCGAGTTTAGAGCCAGATTTGTGCACAGGTATTACTTTGGCCCTTCGCCAGTCGTCAGGTATCACTGAAGTTTCCAAAGATCGCCTGTAAATTACGTATAAGTATTTTGACGTCCAAACTGCATGTTTTTGCAAAAATGCATCTGATATAAGATCACGGCCACAGGGTTTCTTTACATCCAGTTTTTGTAAGAGTCAAAGAATTACTTGTTGGTCGATATCTATTTCAGGCATTGGATTCTCGAAATGATAATGTAGTTCTGTTAAATACAGATAGAAAAAATTCATTAAATTTGCTTGCTATGACGTCAGGCTGAACAACCGTCTCGTTTGAAACAGTAATCTGCGATACGGTGTGCCACTCCCTCGATAGGTAGCACCAGGATTTTTGTGGTTTATTCGTCATGTAAGAAGGCAGAGTAACAGTGAAAGAACGCTCCTTGGCCATATGTTTATCTTATCTTGTAATAAGCGTAAGAGATCTTGAAGGTCACGTGTGGTTTTCTTTCTGCGCTCCCTTTTAATTTTTCGTTTTAAGTGTATTATTTCGCGCGATACCCAAGGATGTTCTCTGTTCACTCTTTTCTTTCTGAAGGGAATGTAGTTTTCTTCACAAAAGGGTACAATATGCTTAAAACGTAACCATAATTCATTTACGTCATGAAGTAATGAAACCTGCAGAAAGCAGGCGTTTAAATATTCTGAGATAGCATTGTCATCCGCTCTTGAGTAATCCCTGATAACAGCAATCGATGGCTTAACGCATTCACAGTTTCCTAAAATCGGACAGGAGAATACAATAGTTTTATGGTCTGAAATGCTATTTTCAACGTTTAATGTGTTATTTTGAAATAGACTGCTTACGAACATCAGATCAAGCACAGAACATGACGGACCAGCTATTCTAGTCGGTTCGGAAACTAGCTGGTCTAGAGAGAAGGTAAATGACATGAACAATAGTGATTCAGCACTTTTTGCGTCGGAGCTGTTGTGCGAAAGATTAGACCAATTGATTCCTGGTAAATTGAAATCACCCGTGATAATAATATTGGAACGTGAATAAGTGTGTTGTGCAATGTAATCATGCATAACGTCTAGGTATTCAGGGGGCGCATTCGGAGGTCGGTATACGCCACCCAGAAATATGCTTTTTCCATTAAATGTAAGGTTACGCCATACGCTTTCATGGTCAGGTATGCTGTTTAAAACTGTGAATTTTATGTTAGATTTAATTGCGACAGCTACACCTCCCCCCCCCCCCCCCCGCGATTCTCTGTCTTTCCGTATGAGCCGATAAGAAGGTGGAAACACTTCGGATTCCTGGACGCTTTCCTGAAGCCAGGTTTCCGTGATGACTATAACGTGCGGTTGATGGGCTGCAACTATGCTTTCAAGTAGGCTGGACTTATTGACTACGCTGCGCGCATTCAGTGATAACACTCTGATACATTTCGTACGTTGTTGTCACGTGCCATCGCAAGCTGCTGGGCCAGCATGTGCAGAAGTTTTCGGTTTAGATAGTTCAATTCTTCTGTCCTCACACTCATCCCATATAAAGGTGTTGCCATTTATTTTTAGTTTATCAAATGACAGAGATACCTTTGCCCCTTTCGCCTTGTCACTTACTGCAGAACACCATAATTTAGCACGTGTGTCGCATACTTTCTTTGAGAAATCCTCGGATATTGAAATCCGGGTGTTTTTCACCTTGAAGCAGCTTGATAATATTTTGTTTTTCTCAGCGAAGTTGAATAGCCTGATAATAACGGGGCGTGTCCTTTGGCATTGCTTTGTACCAATTCTGTGAACTCGTTCTATTGAGTTAATTTCTATTCCTAGGATCTTCTTAAGTATACCGTGCACTTCTTCTTCAAGTGTTTTAACATCTTCATCAGAGCTCTCTCCTAATCCATAAATTACTAGGTTATTCCGCCTACTTCTATTTTCTAAATCATCGACCTTCGATGCCAGAAATTCTACTTGCATCATGGTAGATTTACAAGATTCCTCGCAGTGTACTATCCTGTCTTCGCATTCTTTCCATAATTCCCTTTCATTCTCAATAACTGTCATTCTTTCTTGCAAATCTGCAACTATTGTCTCCACATTCTTGATATTTGAAGACAGTTGTTTCAGTGTTTTGTTCGTTTCCTTTTGTTCTCTTAGAATGTGTTTCATTAGTTCCCGCTGCGAACATTCATCTGAATCAGAGTAAGGGCCTGGATTTTGTTCGTCTCCGGATGTTAGCAACATTAAGCGGACAACATTAAAACAACCCCGCAAAATAGCAACACAGCATTGTGGACTTGGGAGCACCGTTAACGTTACGCCGTTGTCTCTAACTGAAGAGACTAAATGCTGGTTACTAACCTGCGCGAGCAGAAAAAATTTGATCAGCATCCGTGCTCGTTCGGTGCTTCCAAGTCCACTGAAGGGAACGTCGAAAAGGCTGCTGCTTTTATCCGGGTGCCACGATGTCTCCGTCGACGTCACCGAAGCTGGTCAGGTGGTCCCAGTGCAGTGCACGTGGTACAGCTTCCTGCGACTTGTTTTGTCCGATGAAGCCAGCAGGGCAGACAGCCGGAGGTAGCAGTAGATAGGCCTGATGCAGTGCATGCTCAGACCCTGCGTCGACGAATCCGGTCCTCGACAGCACGATCTGTGCGATCAGAAAAAATTTGATCAGCATCCGTACTCGTTCGGTGCTTCCAAGTCCACTATGATATATGCAACTGAGTCTGTGTTAAATAATAATATGCAAGATAACAGATTATAATTGTATACTGGGAGTCATTTGACACAACTGTATTACAACTAGTTTCCATGTAATAACATGAAAATTTCCATATGTATTTATGTTTAAAAAACTCTTATATTCACACTTTATGCGTAATTGTATTGCTACACCAGCCGCTTCCGTGCCTGTCTGGGAGACCGGAACTTTGTCAAGCCGAAGAGATTTCGGCTTTTTTCCTGGCTCTCCCTTTTTCACCTTGTATCCAGTGGTAAAAATAAAAATAATGATGATGATGATGTAGCAGAATATGATCACAGAACTGAAATGCCACTGTACTGAATTTTGTTAAACTGAAAGG
This sequence comes from Dermacentor andersoni, assembly GCF_023375885.2. Classification (NCBI taxonomy): domain Eukaryota; kingdom Metazoa; phylum Arthropoda; class Arachnida; order Ixodida; family Ixodidae; genus Dermacentor; species Dermacentor andersoni. The sequence continues at coordinate 35,342,178 of NC_092819.1, read as the reverse complement.
CATTTGCATTGGGCTGAATGGCGTTTCGATGGGGGATACAAAAAAAGTTCGTACAGCTGAATAATTTGCTTAAGTGACGTTCAAGTGGTAGTTTACTGTATATTGGTTTTCTTGGATAAAAGATTTAGTTGGAAACAGTGCCTTGTATGTCCTCATTTTTTCTGAAACATTGCTCGATGAACAAGAGGCGCAAAAAGACGCCTTTCTATTTTGTCTCTTCCGACCTAACTGGCATTTGGCGAATACCTCTTGCGTGCGGGAGAAAGTAAGGAGGGGGGGGGGGGTATATTGGAAAAAATTTGGCAGTGTCTGGCTCCTCCTGGGGTGGTGTTAGAGGTGTGTATGAACCACTGCTTCGATAAATCGAACTCGGTACCTTTTTCTCAGTACAAACATTCGTGAATGTTAACTTCTTATTCTAGCAGTTTAAAAATGTCTGGATAGGCCCTATATCACAATGTCCCAAGCCTCCTATTTTTTTATTTAAGAGGACTTGAAAGCATTCGAACTTCAATGTTAATGAAAAGAATGTTACAACTTTCAATAGCAAGGGATTGCTATAATCAAGACTCCACAAAATGATGCAAAAAGGGCTGTTCTACCATGAACAATTTTCAATATTGTAATTCTGAGAAGCGGTTATTAAGTTTTGAGGAGAAAGTTTGTTGAATGTATGTTCCAGCTTGTAAACCGCGCACAAACTATTTGAGGGCGGTAAGAAGATTCTCTATTGTTTAATATCAAGAGTTGACGAACAGCCACAGTTCAGCAATGTCATGTGTTTTCTCATTTTGAAGAGCAAAAATTATTTCAACATATCTGAGCTATCAACACTACAATAGTAATGACGCTAGCCATTAATCAAGTGGGGGACCAAGATTACAATTTTTTTTTCAGGGTGGGGGGCTCAGCCCCCCCCCCCCCTGAAAATCTCCGGAGGGGGCTCGGGCCCCGGAGCCCCCGACATAGTCACCGTCTATGCTGCTATGTTAACATGGATGGTATTATATGTGCATTTCTCAAGTGAATAAATTAAACAAAGTACACGTAGTTCATTTTCATGGGAAGCAACATTGAAGCAATCAATTTTGCGTCTTTCCATTTTAAGGTGAAAGCCTTAGATGCCTATGCTTTAAAGTCTCATTGTGAGGTACAGAAAATATCATGTGACCCAAGGAAGGCCAGAAGCGAACGAAAACATGTCCAGCCATGTATAAGATATGATTAATGATTATCAGAGTTATCACTATGTGGTACCTGTTTCCAAGTTCCTGTGATGATGTCAAAGGTTATTTCAGATACACCGCTTCATCACTATCATTATATACAGTTCTTTCATATGTGAATGCATAGCTTGTAGAAGACAGGTAGGTACAACCATAATGCAGAATGGACCATTTGTTAAAGAATTGGTTTTCTTCAAATGACGATCCATCTATAAGATTTTTATAATGAGTGGGACATTGCACCAAACTGGTAGCCCATGACGGTGAGGTGCTCATTGTTACCAACCTTCTAGTGAAAAAAATATACTTTCGAAGAACTCCCAAGAAATGTATAGATATATATAGAGTGAAATGCACATTATTGCAGGGACCTGAACTTTAATCAAAGTGGTGACAATAGTGGTCAAAGTTTTCTTATTATTTGTACTAATGCAATGTGAAGATGGGGATCACGATCCTGGCAACGAAAAATGAAAATCGATGATGACAGCGGTCATTGTCAGCTTAAAGAACTGTGTGGACAGACAGACATGGGAAACCAGCACTCACGTGGTGTCGGAGCAAAGCTGGAACTTATGGCTGAGCCAAATAACTTATAAGGGCTGTGGCGCACACGATAGCTGCGCGCGGGTATGATATACTAGAAATCATCAAGCAGTATCTGCCACATGGTGTTAGCGCATGCTGCCTGCACTAATAGATCTCCCACCGAGCTCCTACATCTATACGAATACACAGCTACAAAATGCATGCCGAGATGCAGGATCCGTCCAGTAAAGGGAACAAATTCGCCAGTCGCTTAATATGACATTGACCGACACCTACAGAAGTCGCTTAATCATTTAAATAATTAGGTGAGAATGACTTGGTTCGACAGGCAAGGTTCTGACTGGTGTTGTCGCTTTTTGTGACTGTTGTAGCGGGTCGCTTTTTAAGTCGCGACGATAGATTGGATTTTTTACAAGCACTGCTCCAGGAGGGCACATGCAACCGGAGGCCTCAGGAGAGGACCTGAGGTTATAATAAAGCAGGCGGCGCAGGATCCCCAGGGCACCCAAGGGGTAGTGGGAAGATCAAAGCTGGAAGCAGGGTGGCCCGTAGGATTGGAGTGGCGGAGGCCTAAGCGTGCTGGACTTAAAATAAATATTATGTCCAGCCGCCAACTTGTGACGCCAAGACTTCTGCAACAGCAGTCAGAAGTTTGCCGTTTGACATACTAAGGCAGCAGCGGAAGCGGACGAAGACACAGAAACGTGAAAAAGAGACCCCACGCTACAAGTTAGTAGTATTTTAATGTTTAAATTATGGCAATTGAATAACGCGCAACTGAGCCCTCTCGAAGCGTTCGACGCATGGAAAAATTCGCGAGGACGGTAAGATACCAGTGTGACAGGGGCACAAGCAAGGAACGAAAACGCACACACAGGGTAAACTGTGAAGATGCTATATATTTTGCTATATATGTAATATATGCTCTATCTATCAAGTGACTAGTGCCATGCTATAATCTTCAAAGGTCGCAATGCTTTCGCAATGAAATTGTTGACAGTGTGCGCTGTGTGTGTATCTTGTGTTCCGGCTCACTGCTCATCGCGATCACGCCCGATCCTGATCGAATTTCGCGGTCGTGATTGCCTTCTTTGGACAAAATGAGCGAGAGACCCAATCACAGTCGAGAATTTCGATCCGGATCGGTGCCGATCGCGATGAGAAGTATACGTGTGACACTGGTAGTGACAGAGCAACGCCTTATCATACTCGCCTTCACGGGAGACCACTGACCAAACGACAACAATCGTTCGCGCCAGTGCACTGCGCCAGCAACACCCAAGGAGACGCACGAGGAAAACTTGTACGCGACGCACAGATCGGCAGCCGACACATGGCAAAATACCGGCACGCCTAGGGACAGAACGACCAAAGAAACTGCTCCTCCGTGGTACCTAGGCAAAGGGAGAAATTTCAAGCGCGAACGCCCCCAGATTTTCTCTCTCGCACCCGCTGAAACGACTGGCCAATCCCGTGAACTGGCGTTTCCTCTAATGACCGTCTCGTTTGTTCACCGGCCTCAGCCGGCCTGCGGGGAAACGCATGTTCTGAAACAGCTTCATCGCTGCTGACACCATTCGTGTCCAATTCGGACAAAACAACAAACAGCCATTGCGGCCAACCGTCGTTTCCTTTCGATCTCCATTTTCATCCAGAGTGAAAACACCTATGACATAGTCTTTGTTACACCGATGGCGCCATCTAGAGTGAGTAAAAACAAGCAAGTATATTAACTTACGGCCACTGAGATCCGCCCGGGCCGCCGCAACATCTTCGAGGCCATGTTCAGCCAATACAGCCACTCTAAGCCTACACGCCGAGAATCTGGGTATCGCTTTCGGAAACGGTGTCCACTCATCACGAATACATTGCTGTCGAAGCTTCTGGACACAAAGTTAAACCAAATACAATCCTCAGTTTGAAAGTTACGGGCCACACAGTGGACGACGACGACTTGACAGGTTCGAGGCGGACGGCAGTCGCTTCGGGCGTAGCCGCCATCTTTATTTTTCCGGCGCGGTCGTCTACTCAGTCCGTCCGTCGTCTGGATGCGCTTCGCAGCCGGACCTTTGTATAGGTGTTCTGTGGCCGGACGGGCGGCGGAATAAGCGTCCGCGGCACAGATTTGCGCGGAGCCGTCCGTCGTGTGGATACACCTGTGTCGGTTCGTTTGCTTTCTTCACAGCCTCCCTAAAGTCACCTTCTCAGCTATTGAGGTATGACATATACTTCTATCTCTATTGAGCCATAGGAGTATCGGAACGTGGTTTGTTCACAGGTGCCAACAAGCCCTAGAGCGAGGGGAAAGCCTTACATGCGGAAGCAAAGGCCATATTTGAGGACTTCGTACCTCGCGTACCTCAATGGCCGGAAAAATCGCAAATCCAGAATGGTGCACGTAGGCGGCACATATAAGTTAACATGTGTTGTTGTCCGGTCCGCGCGAACGTTCGTGTGCCTTGTGATGTTTGCCACTGTACAGAGGAAACATCATTGTAGCACGATGGGCACCATGACCTCGGTTTCAGTAACTATATACGCTGTAGCCACTCACTAGCGCAGCGGGTATTAAATATCTTTATAGCATTAAATTGAATGAATTTATGTTTAAAGAGGTAAACATTCACTGTTCTGCGGTCGCTAAGTGCAAGTACTGGCGGTACTGTTATTAGAATGCCTTTGTGGTGGAAATTTCCGCATCTAATGAGTATATATGTGTAATGTCTGTTTTGATGTATCGTTCTTGCAGCAAAAGCTCTAAAGGTGCTCAAATTAAGTGTCATGCACTTATATTTTTCCCTTGCCAAGCTTTTCAGTGGAAAAAATCCTTGTATGCTGTCACGGTGCGGCATTGTTCGAGTCGTCGAAGCACTGATCAGCGGGCGCCTAAAGGTCGAGGAAGTAGGAACCGGTGAGCAAAACAGTAATCAAAACAGGTTTAGAGTTTATTTATTAATTTTTTGGGGGGGCGACCTTGGCGTCCCGAGAGTCTTTTGTAAGAACCCCTGTGCATTCTCTGCCCCCGCTTGTGCATTGAGAAGGTTGCTAAGACGGTAGGGGTGGCGAATACCCCTACTCTGTGTGTCTGTGGAACCTCGTGTCCACAAATTGCTAACAGTGTATGTCTAGGGAAAACGGGGAAGCCGGGAGATGGAAATTCAAGGCGACGAGCAAAACGAGAACAAGGTGAAAGCAGGAGCCAATGTGTCGACAAGTGGACTTCTTCAAGGCGACGTATGCTTTCCTTGCGGTGGGTGCGGAAACGAGCGAAGGTGTGTTAGCGGCGAGGGCGTAGAATTGAGAATAAAGGCGCGCTATGCACAAGGCCAGAGACACGACCGTCTGTCAATCAGTGTCAACGGCCGTATTAGCCGGCGAGTCAACGGCGCGCACAGCAGCCCTCTGTTACCTGTTTCGCTGTCGTGGGCTATGTGTCTCTGAAAGAGGTAATAAAAGGAGCGGCAGAAACCGGTGCTCGTGAAAAAAAAAAAAAAAAAAAAAAATCGTAGAAAATACTGAAATGAAATAAATAAATAAAAGGAAAAAAAAAACGGGAAAATAAGCTATGCAACCAAATTAAGTGTTGTTGCCTATAGCTTGAAATTTAGCTTAGTGAATAGATTCTAAAGCTCCCTTTGAAACATTTATGCCTATTGGTCGCAATGTCTTGAAACTTATGGATAAGGTATCATTCTCTGCATCTTCTTTCTCGTTCAGAACGGAAATTTGACTGTAAGGTGTAGAGTTTAAGTTCATCAAAGTTATGACCTGCTTGGTTGAAATGCTTGGTGACGTCTTTGGCAAGCTTTTTAGCTGTGTCCGCGTGATGTCTGTTTAATCTGACGTTCATTAATTGTCCCATTTTACCGATATATTGTTTCTTACAGAAGGAATATTCAAGCATATAAATCACATCCGAACTTGTATTAGTGAATCTAGATTTGACTTTGCGTGTATAAGTATTTGCGGTACTTTTAATTTTAATGCCACTTTGAAGGAACCTGCAGGTTTTGCACCTGGGGCAACAACGTGCTTTTATTACAGGGAAATGATGTTGACTGACCTTTGCGTGCACTAACATGTCTTTAAAGTTCCTGTTGCGAAGATAGGTAACCCTTGGTACATCCGGGAACACTTTTCTCAGATGCTGGTTACTTGATAATATTGGGTGGTACTTTCATAGGATGTTGTTTATCTTTGGGAGTGCATTAGAATATTTTGTTATAAAGGCTGGCGGTCTCTCAGATTCAGGTGTAGGCTGTTTCTTCGCTAATTCCGACTGTCTCTCCAATCTTGATGCGACATCATAAACTCTATTCAGAGCAACTTGTGGATAGTTTCTTTCTGCTAGCGTTGTTTTAAGCTCATTTAGGTGGTGAATATAATTGTGGTCTTTGCTGCAAATTCTTTTTATTCATTTCGCTTGTTCGACAAAAATTCTTTGCTTTACATGCTATGTCAGACTTTTGCATTATGTCCACAAGCATTCGCACCTAGGCTGCCCCACATTTGTTACCCCACTGCTCATGGCAAAATGAAATAGCAACATGTAGTATGTGTCTGATGGTCCTTTACTACAAAACAGACAGCTTGGAATGGCTTAAGCTGTTCTGACCATAACCTGCTTTTTAACGCACCCCAACAGTTGACTTTCAACTCATTCACGTTGTACCCATAATAATATAATGCCACAAAACTAGTTCCAGCTTCAGCACAATATTAGGATTGTATAATGTTTTAGGAAATGTAGAAAACCACATGTACTTTAGATGAATTATTTTGGGTAGCACAGCACTCCTAAGAGTTATGGAAAGAAAGCAGCCTTATTTATTTCAGTCTCACCTTTGCAATACTTAACATATGCTGTTCTACATTTAAGTATCTTAAAAATGAAGGAAAACTATACACTGTGATTTGGATCGTACTTACAGAAAGTAATACTCAGCAACTTGAAAAAACACAGAGCAAGGCTGTGGATTTTGCTTTTCAGAAATCGCTGTCCACTGATGTGCTCAAGTTGGAGCTGTCAGAAGAAACATCAACTTATTTGTGTACCATCTTGAAGCATAATCCAAACCACAGCATCTACGACAATGCCATGCTTGTGTAATACCTCATTTGTACACCCATTTTCAGTCTATGTGCCTTATTGGCTTCTTTGTACAAGGTAGTAGGAGAAAGTCAACGGGGCGTGTGAATTTCAGTCACCTTTGATTTTATTAGTCCTTAGAAATGCATGTGTGAAAGCAGTATAACAGTGTGAAAAGCTTTACATTGTCATGAAACATGTATATTGCTTTTTCTGTTGCTTGCCAGGTTTTCTTGCATTTGTATAGCTGGTGCCACATGTCTTGGGTGTATTGCACATTTGCATAGTTTTGTGTGCTACATTTAAACATAAGTAATGCTTTCAAATTATCACTGGAGCTTAGATTCTTCCTGGTTGATGACATAATATTAAATCATTTGAAAAAAACATGTGCTGGCACTCTTTGGCCACACAGGGCTGTTGCCCCAATAAAAACACAATAATAACGTTAGTCGAGCATGTGTTTCTCTCATATAGCTTTTCTTGTTTTTCTTGGTTTATGGCAAGAACCTTCTGCGCTCACTTTCACTTTTTTTTCACAGCTGCTTTGGCCAGAGATGTGGCCAACGTCAATATGAAACAAACTGTTGTTGTATTGGCTTTTGCACAAAGGTTTGTGGCAATTCACCACTAGCTTGTGCATGGCCAGCAAAATCTAATATATGGCAGTTATTATATTTGGTTGCAATGCAGAGCTGCAGAGTGCATAATTACAAATTAACTCAAGTGATGGTTATGTGGCTATATTGACAATTTAGGCACCTGGTGTGTAGATCCCAGTAAACTATACGAACTGTCAAAGTAACATAGATGTACTGAAATCTCTAGAGCTATCATTGTGCAATTGAAGCAGCACATTGTAAATGTGAACTGTTAGTTAATGCATAACACGAGCATGCCCTACTATGATCTTTGTCACATGAGAGGTATTTTAGTAAACAAGTAAACGTAACAATGCCAATTTAGAAATATTGCTTAATAATATTATGTCAGCATCTGAACAAAGGGTGTTGAAAGTTGGAGAATTCCTTGCAGGTAAAAATATTCTACTTACAGATGTAGTGTTAAAAATGTAATCATTTATTGTATCTGTGAAATCTTGTCCACAGAAAAGATTACTTTGCCTACTGAGCAGCCTTGTCATAAAGTCAGTAATCCTCTGCAAGGTTGCCCATTATCTACTCCTTATTGTGGTCAACAAACATTAGTCTAATAGACCTCTTCAATAATGCTGACAACAATGTGTGCACATTGGGTTCCCATCACCATCGGGAAGGGTAGTCGTGCGAGCAAGCACAGGACACGCTTAATTTGTGGGCCATGCAGGCTCTGCTACAAGTCTCGTTCAGTTAGCTGTGGTGTTCTAACGTACACACAGCCTGTTCTCTCCATACCATTGCCCTGCAAACGCAAGCTTGGTTGTGCACAAAAGCATAGGTAGAATATATTCTGGCATGTTCATGCGCTTGTGTCCTGAAGGTGTCATTGACTGCTACAATGCAAAAGCAGATACAAGAAGAGGCTTTAACTGCAGGAGCTACAGCTTTTGTTCAATGTTCTGCCATTCCTGATTCTATCGGAGCAAGTTACGCAAAAAGAGGAGCGTGTCATATTGTGAGATCTTATGTACTGGTGTAGCAATCCATCACCTTCATCTAGCATGGCCAAATCGGTCTCAAGTGCTATAATGTATTTGGCCACACGATGGGGTCAGCCAGACGCAGCTGCCACTGGCATCATACCATCCTTCAGTCAAGAAATGAGAGTGCTGTCACCTACAGGGCTTTTAGCGAGTGATGAGCAGCTTACAAAAAAACTGTAACTCATGAGTGTGAAAAATGGTTAATTACCTGTGTGTACGCTGTACACATTCTTTTTAGCTGTAGTTCACTATTACAATTAGTGTGAAATTCAAATGAACGACCGGCACATCCTGCCAGATAGGAATACCTGCCGCAAACCGTGAGTGATCTCGTTTGCCTGACTATTCCACGGAGTGAGGCAAGCCTATTTATTACTTATTACAGAGTGGACTTCTTTGAGGACGTGTTCCCAATTACTTGTAGAAAATAAACATTGTTAGTGATGACACCGATAGTTGCCTTATTCATTAGATCCCAATGTAGCTGTGATTACATGCGATACAGGATGGAGAGTACCGACTATGTGCATCTTGATCCAGAGCTCGCCTTCAGATCCGGAGCTCTCCTGCACTTGTGGGAGTACACAGAGCGTATCCCTACAACCTACAGTGTCATCTTTGCCCGCTAACATTGATCTCGTTAATGTCACTTGGCTAAAGCTGAATAATGCATCTTCTGATGCTACACTAACCTCCCCAGTGTGAGCTTTTTCACCCGAGTGGGACGTAATGATGTGAGACTGAAAACGGCAGCCTGGCCTCACTGTTGCACACAGAAATATTAGTTTACTTAGTGTTATACATAAATTCCTTCATAAAATAACCACCATAAAACTACGAAGTAGTTGTGATAACATAGCTCACAGAAAATTCAAATGCAATTCAAAACTGCTTTATGTATACTTACGCTTGTTGTGTTGATAATTAGTTCATTGTTGCTAACACATTGCTCCCCTCTTTCTCTTTCTAGATGTGTTCTACTGGCGGGTGGAAAACATTATTTTTGGACCCCCATGTTCTATCTTCTGTACAATGTGTGATGTTACTTTTCGTTAGTTACTGTGCAATGTAAAATTTCATGCATCTTTGTGACTGGTCCTTTCAGTAGCACTTGTTTTGTTTTGCACAATATGGTGTAATATTTTTTTGGTTGGGTTCATGTATTTGCTTCCTCTAGGTTCTAGTATGTACACTGCTTTGCTGGAGTTCCTTGCATAATTATTTTGTTTCAGCCTTTCCATTATATCTGTTTATATAATTATATTCATAATTTCGTTTATTCTTTTTTAATATGTACATGTAAGTATATTTAAATGGTAATTCAGTGTTTAAGGTTCACAAAGCATTCTGTTCAGGTCTGTTTCAGCATATAAATGACAGTGTTTCTTGAATGTTTGTGGATTGTTAATTCTCTTGATGTTTTAATTATTGCACTAGTAGCGTGTCATCTTTTGGTATCTATTGGATGCTGGGCGGGAAGTTGACTGATCACACTTGAATGTTCATTTAGTACAAGCAATAACTATTTATTATACTGCTGCTTACAAGAAATGCATAGTTTCACTAGAGGTTGTGCTGTGAATCTGCTAGGTGTTTTTTAAGTTCTCTTTCATTCGTTTCTGCATTTTGTCTTCTTCAGTGCCCTTGTTCATTCATCCTCAGCACTGAAGCACTAATTGCAAATCCAAGAAAGTGTTTATTTTACTTTCTGTTTTACAGAATTGTATGCTTTGTAATTCTAGATTTTTATAAGACATGTTAATATAAAAGAATATTAAAAATATATTGCACGTAAAATATATTTTTTTGTAAGGCCATAGTCCTGCAATGGCAACAGATCATTTGTATGCTATACAGCTTATTAAATTTCTATGTCTACACAACGAGAAATTTGTCTGTCACATTAGACAATGAATGACTCATACCCCCTGTAAGCAAGGGCTCATAATCCCGTAAGCAAGCAAAAAATGCAGTGTCTCATACCCAGGTAAGGCAGAGGCTTCAAGCGCTCGGTAAAGTGAAGCGAGCATTCATTAAAATCGCCCATACAACCCGCACATCGACCATCCTTGCTAGCAAGTGCTGCAGTGACCACCCTTGCGGCAGTGATGCTTCTCTCAGACAACTTGTGTTTGTCACTCCGCTAGCCCTCTTGCGGCTAAGCGGACAGCACATGCGCATTCGCACTTCCGCACTGCTCAGGTACTGAGCGAAGCATAAGAACGCCAAAGTAAAACACTCTGTTGTATCTGGTTCAGCTTTTTTGCAATGTTAGCATCATTTTCTTGATTGCGCACCTTTTATCAGTAGTTGTTAAGGCTATTGATGTGTTTTATGCTCATCAAAAGAAAGTATGTAACAATTAAATAACTCACAAAGATCAGGTATTGCTTCAGCATGGCAGGACACAATACCTGATCACTGTGTGCGTATTTACTGAGTATTGCACATTGCTGTATATTCTAAATATGAAGCATAGATGTGTGCAATCTAGTGTAGAACCTTGTTGTAGTAAAAACCTTGTTCTGTAACAAGCACCACGTCATGATGCATATGCTGCCTGCAGAAATTTTGTTTTACAGAGTGTTATGCAATAGATAGGTAAAGAATAAAGGGCCACCATAAACCCACGAAATACTGGTAATAACGCAGTACGCTGAACCAAAAGCAACCACTGTTAGTTCAAAACTGCATCGTGCAAGCATTCTTCTTATTTGTGAAACCATGCTGTGTTACATCCTTCATTAAAAATAGATAGTTGCTCTTGTATGGCCAATGGAAAGGGTACAACTCATCTATATATGTTTATGATACCATCAACTATGTGTTTGATTCAGAGGCTTATGCTTAAGCAGCAGAGTGCTCGTTTTGGCATAGTACTTCGGGTTTCTCATAAATAAAACGTCCCAATTAAACAAAAATTTGTCCTGGATGAAGGATCAAACCTAGGACCAACGCCTACTGTTGGGCCATTTCTGTCATCAAAATTTTTTTGAAGCAACTGGCAGTAACATATTTGTTTATTGCAATGCACAGTGTGTGTAATTCTTATGTGAAAAACATCAAGGATGTCATTAAGATACTGTAACAAAGAAGGAAAACGCTGAAATATATTTACTGTAGTTACATGTAGCAGTTTACCATAACATACAATATAGTGAATATTGGCTTGAGACAAGATGCTGTCCTCTTCATCTAATCACTGAGCAGATAATCTTAATCAGCATTTAGTAATTGTCCCATGACAACATTGTTGAAGGTTCATCCTGTCATACTTGGCTGCCAGCAGCAGCTTGCACTGGTACTACACTACACATCCTCTCACTTTGATATATTATTATTCAAAATAGGTTTGTAGCAATAATAGGTGTGGAATTTGCAAACTTTGTCAGTGAGCAATGTCAAATGCCTTGAGCAAATCAATATGGTCAACCAGCAGTGCTCTTGTTTTATGAGATTTGACTTCACCCTCAATACTTCTTGAAATGAGGGAGAAGCAGATTTTTAGCATTGTTGTGCATGTTATTTACTTTATTTTGCATTTAATAATTACTGTTTTGTTTCAAATAAGCATTAGGTAACTACTCTGTCTTGTTTTTTTGTTTTTTTGTGCAGCATCGGTGCAGGCGAGCTCTCCAACAGCTGTGAATGGTGAGATACCACATCAAGGATACTTCCACCATGACTGTGAGACTGATGAACAGTCTAATGTGAAAGCAAACAATGAGGTTCATGTGGATTGGCCATTTGAATGCTGTTTGTGCCTTGAGCGCTTCTTGCTGAAGGAAACACTGAACAAACACCTGTGCACCCACACAGGTAAGGTATTTCAGTGTCCCTTATGCCCTCAGAGCTTCACACGAAGAGCTCTTCTAAAGAGACACCAGCGCATCCACACAGGCGAGAGGCCATATGAGTGCCCTTTATGTCCTCAGAAGTTCTCACAAGGGGATCATTTGAAAAGACACCTTCGCATCCACACAGGAGAGAAGCCATTTCAGTGCCCCTCATGTCCTCGGAGCTTCAGGCAAAGGGGTCATTTGAAAACTCACCTTCGCATCCACACAGCCGAGAGGCCATTTCAGTGCCCTTAGGCCCCCAGAGCTTGTCATAAAAGTATGTCTTAAAAGAACACTTGCACATCCACATAGGTGAGAGGCCACTTCAATGCTCTGAATGCCCTCGGAACATTTTGACAGTACAAAGAAATTCGTAAGACAACTATAACACCGTCGTTCTAGTAGTTAAAATATGGCTACGTTATCACTACTTTAACATTATCTTTGTGGTAAAGCGTAACAACTATCTTATTTCACTTTTTTTAACCTTCCTGTGGAGTGCTCTGAACTGACCAGTCATATGTGCTGTAGGTTGCAAGCTCAAGGAATACTTCTGTATCTACATATTAGAACGACCGTACTGCTTCATCGTCTTCTCCAAATCCTTTTTGCAAGCCACTCACTCAACACATATGAACATTGCACTATTATACCACCAAGTATGCCACTAGCCGTGTGAGGTGTATTTTACATTTTAAATGCGAGTCTGAACAGGGAATCTGGACAGATGTGCGGTATGCTGCATGGCGTTCTGGTACATCAGGAAGTGCAAGTGCTATTGTATGCTCTTATTGCAGAACTGCTAAGTGACGTCTGAGAATGTGCCAGCATCATCTAGCAGGTTGTTCTATTATGCTAAAACATCGTGAAACGCAAACCTGGACCTTAGGTGAAACATGTTCGGATGATAACATGGTACCTTAGTGAAGTATATATTACGGCAGTTTTGATGGCACTTGTGGTGGGAATGAACAGATTCTGAATTGGCAAGTTGTTCCATCTTGTTGAGAGAGTAGCTGAGGCCAGCTATATACATGTTGCAGAGATGTTCCTTGTAATGAGAATCAGCCTATCACAGCGGCGATAACTATGCGATTTTCTTTATGTGATGGCACAAATGTGCGCACTTTGGTATGTACATATTCTTTCTCAAAAGGGACGATGCCAATAGGAGCATGAGTGAAGAGCTATAGATTGGCTGTTGTGTAGGGTTTAATGACACAAGGTCCAGGCCTGGCCAAAGAGCATCAAGCAAGTCACTGTGAGTCGTAATGGAGAAATGAAAAATTATAGGTGCTGAAAAGCTGTCAAGAGGGAGAAGTAGTGCTCATGTTACTAACAGGTGCTTTGAGCAATGGCGATGCATAAAAATTTCCAGACTTCTCAGATTAGGGTGCCATAAATCACACAGTGACTTTGTTTCTTTTGACAAGCTCTGTGCATGTAGTATTGTGATGGGATGCTGGCCTTGAAAGTTCACTGTTAAAACAACTTCGTTTTTATTTATTGTACCTAGATTATGTTGCTAATAGGTGGCTTATGTTGTATTTGTTGCTGCACTGTTTCATGGTTATAATTTGTAATGTTACTTTTTGTTAGTGGCTGTGCCTCCGGTAATCTTTTTGCATGTGTGTGACTGGTGCCTTAACAGTAGATGGGCGTGTTCAGAAAAGTTCAGCCGGCTATGTCCGGTGACGACCATATTTAATTTTGACCAAAATGTATATCTCGCTGCATGAGTACCAAGAAAAGGTAAACCAAACTTAGCTTTGCAAGAAAAAGATCGTTCCTCACCAGAAAAATGTGGAAGTGCCCAGCCAGTCGGAAGCGCTTTCTGTGAGTTTTGCTGAATCTGCATTTGGGTTAGCTCTAAAAAAAAAGTGTTGTGGCTATGGCTCTAACAATATTTATTGATACAGTACGGGTCAGTATCATTGCGTGAAACATTCGACAATATTGGCCAAAGTCCAGATTTTCTTTCCTCCCTCTTTATAAAGAGCACATTTTTCAAGTTTCATCATTGTTTGCCATAAATGTTAAAACTTGAGCCAAACATATTTCCTTACTTGGCACTATAAGCTCAGGAGAAGCCCTCAAGTTTAGGTCTGTTGTTAAATTGGCAGTACTTTAAGAATATTAAAAAAGAATACCATCCTTGATTTTCCTTGAAATTTTCCAAATTAGGCCTTTGACTTGAAGCAATGCAATCTGGAAAAAAACATGTTGCATCATTTTTTTTGTTTCAGAATTATAAAGTGAGAAATGTGACTGAATAAATGGTAGCGTTGGTGTGACATGCAGCTCACGGCAAAGCCTGCCATGAGCCAACAGATTGGGGGGTGCATTGCAGACAACTCTTGGAAATTGGTTTGTTTTTCTTGCCACTCAGGCGCCAAAATGTATTTTTTAAATGAAAATTCAAAAAGTTCACCACACATGCCTGACTGAACTTATCTCGATACACCCTGATGTCATTTGGCACACAATAAGATCCAATCTTTTGTGTTAGTGTCATATTCTTGTTATTTCTAGCTTCTAGTATGTATGAGAGTTTTTTGAACTTCTTTCGTTATGACAATGGTCTCACCTTTTTCATTCTCGTCTTGCATATAAGTTATTTCTTGCTGTAATTAACGATTTAATTGTTTACTACAGAATCAGTTCTGTAAATCGGTTTTCAGTTCATTAAATAAGTTACTGTTTTGTGAATGTGCGTTGTTAATTCTTGTTAGCATTTCAATGCTTGTGCTCATGGCATGTAATCTTTCAAATTATTAGCATTTTACTGTGTTTAATACTCGAAGAGAAGTTGGGTGACAGCATTTTCCAGTTAATTTATTATTGCCATTCAGTTCAGTGGTTATGACAGATTTCCATCAGGAATTTAAATTATGATGCAAGTGTTGTGAGCCATATGTGCTTTTTATTGTGGTAGCAATGCTGTGGACACTCCAGGCAAATTTTCACCGTCACCGTGGTGTTCCGGCAATAACACTGTGTTTGTGGTCAGATCATACGAAGCCAACAAAGAATGACACCAAGAACAGCATAGAAAAAATTTTTAGTTTTTCATTGAAATATAGAAATGACAAATAAATGGAAATGAAAGTAGATGGACAACTAAGCCACATCTTTGCATTACGCGCACGATGCTCTTACCAATTACGCTACCGTGGCACCGTTTTCCTATCTACTTTCTTGGATATTTATGTTTTACTTACTAGAACCAACCCTCGGAGGGTTGGCCAGCACCACCACTCACAGCCCTGGCACCAAATGTGGAACATTCTGTCTGCCTTAGGTGTCACGTCGCAGAGTGACACACGTAATGCATCACACGCGTAATGCCAACACGTGGGTTTGTATCCCATCTGTGGCCAGTTGTTTTTTCATCTTCTTTCATTTGAATTTGTTATCATTTCTTTATTTAAGAACTACAAATAATTTCCTTTATCCTGTCCTTGGTGTTATTGTTTGTTGGCTTCTTATGTTTTGGTCCTTGGTTTCTTTCTTCTGATTCATATATATTTTTATGTATATATATAAAGAAAGTTGTCTGACAGCCAGTATTCAAGCAAAGAACCTCTAGGACAGAGGCCCGATACTCTAACCCAGGGGTTCCGTGAGTGGCCAACCAAATCTGAATCCATCCCCTCATCGGGGTATTTTTACATTGGAGTTTGTATTTGACACAACCACGGCACGCCACATCCACACTTCGGTAGTCTTCGCGAGAAAGGTCATCATGGCGGTGGTGTTCAAGGCTCATCGCTGTTTGATTGACAGGACCCAGGTCTCTATACTGGATGAATTTAATTCGTGCTTGCGGGTTTCTTCGAAAGAGAATGGACTTTATGTCCTGGAAACTGAATGCCACTTTCGAATGTGGCAGCGTGTCGACTCATTGTCGACACATTGGCCATTCGCGTATTGCAACAGCACGGCGCTGTGTGTGCTGTTGTTACTGATGTTATAGTGTGCACTGATGTTATAGTGCGCCTTTCGAGCAGTTTCCTATATACAGGCTGGTTTGATTCCTTACAGTGTCCGTTTCTACTCCTGAATAAAAATGCGGAATAACCACCTCAACTCGCATTACGTAGATCGGGGTCCCATGTGGCTGGGAGGCGCATGCCTTTAGGATTAGCATTATGATCGGTATACGGGGGGCTACCCAAAAGTACAGGGAATTTGGTCATAAAAATATATACGCACCATAACTCCTAGTCTGAATTGTCTCCTTTGAAGTAGTCACCTTGAGCATGAATAAAGCAATCCCATCATTTCTACCACGATGTTGTGCATCTGTGGAATCCTTCAGGTGTGAGTGCATTGACCACCTCCAGTGATTCTGACTGGATCTCTTCAACTGTGCTTTCAGCCTCAATTTTCAATCGGGAACAAGAAAAAGTCACAGGGGGTGAGGTCAGATGAATAGAGCTGTTGAAGATCAGCACTGTGATGTGTTTGAAAGTCGGGAATGTGTCGAAAAGCAAGTAATGTGTGAGCACCTCATTTTGGTGGAGAAGCCAATTGTTCTTCCGCTTCCCTGGATGTTTGCGCCGGATGCTCTCCTTTGAAAACCTTACAGCAAAACTTGCTATTGATGGTTTATGTCCAGAAGGTATAAGTTCCTTACGTACAATTCCCACTCCCGGAGTGACTGAACTGATCCATTCCACTCCTGTAATTCCAGTAAATTAAGCACTTTTATTACAATTATTCACTACTAGGGCTTGCAAATAATGTAACAGTATGTAACAAATAATGTTACATACTGTTATTTCGCACAAAGATGAACATGCTTTCTGGCCTGTTATCTGTCCAGGACTTTCTTGCCTGTAATCAATGTAATTAATTATCATTAGAGTAATGCAAAGTGCATAGTAATTTTATGCTCTGTGACCCATGGAAGGTGATCACAGTTATTTCAGGAAAAAAACAGGCAAGGAAAATTAAGATTGTGTTCTTTGCTGTAGGAGAATGGGGCTATCGCAGTAAATGAGTTCAGAGCCGAAGAAATCACTGGAGTCTGCTGCTCTTTTTGTATCACGTTTACCGCGCAATTTTCCAGCACACCTTTGTGACCGCTTATTATCGTACCTCCTGGACACTCGACAGTGTTCGAGAATACATGATGCACTTTCCAAATCACCGTGCCCTCGGGCAGTGTGTAAACACTTCCAATGTGGCCATTTATAAATTGCATCCCTTTGTCGTACATAAAGCATGCTCTTGCTAAATTGAATATTTCTTCACAACTTGACTTCTTCACTACAAATGTTAAATCGTCCACTAAAACTGAGGAGTTACCCAGCTTAACACCTTAACTGAAAGATAATGATTTAACCCTAACTAAATGTTACTCTTCAGATGCACTTCAACATTGGAATGAAAGAAGTGTTGTGGGTCATCAGAAATGTAGAATTTGTGCAATACAGTGTTGTTTATAATTAACACTGCAGAGGTAGCCACTGGAAGAGTCTTAGTGAGGAGAAGTGTAAATTTACCGCTTTTACAGTCGTGCTTCAAATTTACATTTAGTGCTTCGGGATTATGTATCCATTCCATACCAACTCCATTCTGGAATCTCGGGCTCCCATTTCATTCTCATTCCACCTGCCAAACTAGTACCAGCATTCCATTCCATTCCAGCTGATTGGAAATGTGGAATGATTCCGTAGTCATTCCAACTCCACAGTCGTCACTTCACAACTCGAAGGCCTCCCCCTGTCTAGCATGCACGTGCAGACTCACACACATGCGCACATGCACACACAAAATTTCATGTGAATGCCAATTAAGATGCTTTATCAACTAATAATGCACAAAGCACAAATAAGTTTAGAAAAAGCATTAAAAAATAAGAACACTGAAAAAACAGCAATACGCAAACGAAATCATTTCAAGCTCCACAGAAGCTTATTAAGATTTACATTTCATGGAAGAACTCAAAATCACTTTGTAGTGCAAAGCAGAAGTGGTGCTCCCTTCAAGGTGCCAGATCATCTTACAGTTCAAGGCATGGATCGGACCGGAGATTTAACGGACTCATTGACGTAGACCCTGAAGCTGTGAAATGCTTGTGAGTAAAAATTAAGGGAACCTCGTCCTTGAAAACACCATACATGTAGTACAGTGTTCTCTCTCTCTTGTACACACACACACACACACACATTATTAGGGATACACTTCGTGTTTGTCTCGTTTAATGTTTAATCCAAAAATCCCATGCGAGGGCTGAATCGTCATACTCTTCTGCATGCTGAACCGACCGACTGAGAACATGAAGCTCCTCCAGGAAGCGCAATCATTGCTGGACGTGACAACCATTTTCAAAGCATATAAGTAACCTACAAAGTTCAATTTCTTGGTACGCGTAAACCAAAACTTGGCCCTCTTTTCTCAAAATATGCAATTTCTATTGTTTGCTCCTGTCAGGGAACATGTTCTAGTGTAGGAACAGCCTAAAATGAAATTGACAGACAGTCAGAAGTGACACATGTCTTTTGAAAGAAATTGTCAACATTGTGATGGTATTGTAATGGTTCTCCACTTTCAACATGGTCGTTTTTGCCACCATATCTAGGGTAAGTTATGAATACGCAAACAAATTTGACCGTCAGAACTGTCAGACGTTTTGAATCTTGATGGTCTTAAGAAACTGCAGTGCTATGTCGACTATCTGTAGCCAGTGATTCAAAACTTCTGTTATTTCAAAATCCTATAGTTTCGTGCTGTAATGTGTGCAAATGCTTTGCGCGGCTGATCATAATGCTTTATCCGTACCCCTCACCCTTAGGTTTACCCGCTGTGGTTGCTCAGTGGCTATGGTTTTGGGCTGATGAGCACAAGGTCACGGGATCGAATCCCGGCCCCGGCGGCAGCATTTCGGTGGTGGCGAATTGCGAAAACACCAGTGTACTTAGATTTAGGTGCACGTTGAAGAACTCCAGGTGGTCGAAATTTCCGGAGTCCTCCACTGCAGTGTGCCTCATAATCGAAAAGTGGTTTTGGCACGTAAAACCCCATAATTTTTTTGATAACACATTGCTCCCCTCTTTCTCTTTCTAGATGTGTGGCACTGGCAGAAGGAAAATATTATTTTTGGACCCCCATGTTCCATCTTCTGCACAATGTGCGATGTTACTTTTTGTTAGTGAGTGTGCAATATAAAATTTCTTGCATCTTTGTGACTAGTCCTTTCAGTAGCACTTGTTTTGTTTTGCGCAATATGGTGTAATTTTTTTTGGTTCAGTTTATGTACTTGCTTCTTCTAGGTTCTAGTATGTACACTGCTTTGCTGGAGTTTCTTGCATAAATATTTTTTTTCAGCCTTTCCATTATATTTGTTTAAATAATTCATAATTTCATTTATATTTATTATGTTTACATGTAAGTATATTTTAATGGTAATTCTGTGTTTAAGGTTCCCAGAGAAGTCTGTTCAGGTCTGTTTCAACATATAAATGACAGTGTTTCTTGAATATTTGTGGATTGTTAATTCTCTTGATGTTTTAATTATTGCGCTAGTAGCTTGTCATCTTCTGGTATCATGAGTATCTATTATATTGGATGCTGGGCGGGAAGTTGACTGATCACACTTGAATGCTCGTTTAGTACAAGCAATAACTATTAATTATACTGCTGCTTAAAAGAAATGCATAGTTTCACTAGAGATTGTGCTGTGAATCTGCTAGGTGTTTTAAGTTCTCGTTCATTCGTTTCTGCATATTGTCTTCTTCAGTGCCCTTGTTCATTCATCCTCAGCACTGAAGCACTAATTGCAAATTCAAGAAAGTGTTTATTTTGCTTTCTGTCTTACAGAATTGTATGCTTTGTAATTCTATATTTTTATAAGACATGTTAATATAAAAGAATATTAAAAATATATTACACGTAAAATATATGATTTGTAAGGCCATAGTCCTGCAATGGCAACAGTTCATTTGTATGCTATCCGGCTTATTAAATGTGAAGCATTTCTATGCCTACCCAACGAGAAATTTGTCTGTCACATTAGACAATGAATGACTCCTATCCCCTCTAAGCAAGGGATCATAATCCTGTAAGCAAGCAAAAAATGCAATGTCTCATGCCCACATAAGGCAGAGGCTTCAAGCACGCAGTAAAGTGAAGCGAACATTGTATACATTCATTGAAATCACCCATACAACACACAGAACAGCATACATTCCAATAAAAAGCAAGCTGAAAACAAGCATCCGAACCATCAATAAAGCAACGCATGCCCCCCTCAGCAAATGCAGTGGTTGTTTAGCAAGAGCTTTGCTTAGGTAATCTTGACACCAAAGGTCGAGCGTTCGTGTGCCTTACTTAACTCGTCTTAACTTCACATTAATTACCACCAATGGTCATGGCTATGAATGCCGTAATGAATTCTGTCTTAATGAAACCTGCCGGACCATGTTTGTTATCGGACATGATAAGCAGATGTTCAATTAGGTTGATAAATACGAATGAGAGTTGATAAGGGTTTATGCCTGTCGGATGAAGTTCCATAATGTTGATAGTGACACCGTGCTATGTGGAGATGAGTAAGTGGCACAATGCTTACACATACTTGGACAACTACCAGTGGAGTTCCTCTGTGAATATTTTTTTGTGTCGTTTACCTGTTGTGTTTTTGCATTGCAATTATAAATTCATTGCATTTGTTAGGGCAGAAAAGCCATTTATTAGCACAACTGTAAGGCAGGCAGGTTGTTTCCATACTTTGCTAATCTATGTGGTTTCATCCTTTCTATTTTATATGTGTGCTTGCATGCATAAGAGTGGCTGTTTGCTTCTCATCAAGAACTGGCATACTGCAAGCCTCTGATTCGTTCTCCAATTCTGCACACTGCTTGTATTGATTAAAGCTAGCTGATGTGCTGCGAGATATTGTATCTGTTTCAGCTTTTTGCAAAGCTAGAATCATCGTTTTCTCCATTGTGCACTTTTTATCTATGTAGTTGTTAGGGTTGTTCATATCTTTTATACTTTCAAAAGAAAGTATGTAAGAATTAAATGACTCAAATGATGAAAATGAACAAGAGCCATGCGGATGCAATACCTGGTCACTGTGTGCCTATTTACTGAGCATTGCACATTGCTGTATATTCTAAATGTGAAGCAGAGATGTGTGCAATTCAGTGTGGAACTTTGTTTTGTTTTAGCTATATGTGCCTGTAACAGGCACCACATCATGATGCATATGCTGCCCGCAGAAATTTTATTTTACGGAGATATGCAGTAAATAGCTAAAAGAATAAACAGTGACCATGAACCTGCGAAATACTGGTAATAACACAGTACACTTGACTAAAAGCAACCACTGTTAGTTCAAAACTGCATCATGCAAGCATTCTTCTTTTCACTTGTGGAACTGTGCTGTGTTACATCCTGTATTAAAAAGAGATAGTTGCTCTTGTATGGCCAATAAAAAGGGTACAGCTCATGTATGTATATGATACCAGCAACTATGTTTTTGATTCAGAGGCCTATGCTTAGGTAGCAGAGTGCTTGTTTTGGCCTTGTACTTTGGGTTTCTCATAAATAAAACGTCCCAGTTAGAGAAAAATTTGTCCTGGATGAAGGATCAATCCCAGGAGCAACGCCTTCTGGTGGGCCATTTGTGACATTTGTGACATCAAAAATAACTTTTTAAACAACTGGCAGTAAGATAGTTACTTTATTGCAATGCTTTATTTGTGTTATTGTGTGAAAAATATTGAGGATGTCATTAAGAAATTGTAACAAATAAAGAAACTGCTGCAATATATTTGCAATATTTATATGTAGCCAGTTTAACATAACATAGTATATAGCGAATCTTGGCTTGAGACAAGATGCTGTCCTATTCATCTAGTCACCGAGCACAACATCTCATTCAGCATTTAGTAATTGTCCTATGACAATATTGCTGAAGGTTCATCCTTTCACACTTGGCTGCCAGCAGCAGCTTGCACCGATACCATACTCCACATCTTCTAACTTTGATATATTATTATTCAAAATATTTTTGTAGCGGAAATATGTGTGGATTTTGTAAACTTTGTTAATGAGCAATCTCAAATACATTGTGCAAATCAAAATGGCCACCGAGCAGTGCTCTTGTTTTATGAGATTTAACTTCACCCTCAATACTTTTTGAATGAGTGAAAAGCTGATCTTTAGCATTGTTGTGCGTGTTATTTAATTTATTTTGCATTTCATGATTACTGTTTTGTTTGAAATTAAAAGCATTACGTAACTAACCTGTCTTGATTTTTTTTTTTTCTGAAGCATCGATGCAGGCGACCTCTCCAACAACTGTGAAGGTTGAGATACCACATCAAGGATACTTCCACCGTGACTGTCGGACTGATAAACCCTCTAATGTGAAAACAAAGAACGAGGTTCATGTGAATTGGCCATTTGAATGCCATTTGTGCCCTGAGAGCTTCTCGCTGAAGGAAACCCTGAACAAGCACCTGTGCACCCACACAGGTACAAGGACATTTCAGTGTTCTTCATGCCCTCGGAGCTTCAGGCAAAAGTTTAATTTGGAAAGACACCTTCGCATCCACACAGGCGAGAGGCCATTTCAGTGCCCCTCATGCCCTCGGAGCTTCTCACAAGGAGTTAATTTGAAAACACACCTGAGCACCCACACAGGCGAGAAGCCGTTTCAGTGCCCCTCATGCCCTCGGAGCTTCAGGCAACGGGGTAATTTGAAAACACACCAGCGCATCCACACAGGCGAGAGGCCACATCAGTGCTCGTTATGTCCTCGGAGGTTCTTTCAAGGACATAATTTGAAAAGACACCTGCGCACCCACACAGGCGAGAGGCCGTTTCAGTGCCCCTCATGCCCTCGGAGCTTCAGGCAACGGGGTAATTTGAAAACACACCAGCGAGTCCACACAGGCGAGAGGCCATTGTAGACCCCTTTGGGTGCTTGGAGCTGCTCATAAAAGTAGTCCTCAAAAAACATCTGCACATCCACACAGGCAAGAGGCCATTTCCATGCTCTGAATGCCCTCGGAGCTTCTCACAGTGGTCCTCAATGGTTGTTCACCTGTGCACCTACACAGGTGAGAGGCCATTTTAGTGCCACTTGTGCCCTCAGACCTTTGTGCGTGAAAGCCACCTCAACAGGCACTTGTGCCACCATAACTGCAATTGACCATTTCAGTGCTAGTTTTGCTGTAGCGGCCTCTCTGTAATAGCGTATTCGGCTTGGTGTTCCAGAACATTTTGACAGTACTAAGAAAGTCTGAAGATAGTTTTAAAACCGTGGTTCTAGTTATCTTTGCGGTAAAGCATAACAACTATCTTGCGTCACTCTTTTTTAACCTTCCTGTGGAGTGCTCTGAACTGACCAATCAAATGTGCTGTAGGTTGGTTACAAGCTCAAGGAATACTTGTGTATCCTCACATTAGAATGACCGTACTGCTGCATCGTCTTCTCCAAATCCTTTTTGCAAGCCACTCATTAAACACACATGAACGTTGCACCATTATACCACCAAGAATGCCACCAGCCATGTGAGGTGTATTTTACATTTTAAATGGAGTCTGAACAGGGAATCTCCACAGATGTGTGGTATGGTGCATGGCATTCTGGTACATTAGGAAGTGCAAGTGCTATTGTATGGTCTTATTGAAGAACTGCTAATTGACGTCGGAGAATGTGCCAGCATCATCTAGCAGGTTGTTCTCTTATGCTAAAAAATGATGAAACGCAAACCTGGACCTTCGGTGAAACATGTTCGGATGATAACATGGTACCTTAGTGAAGTATATATTACGGCAGTTTTGATGGCACTTGTGGTGGGAATGAACAGATTCTGAATTGGCAAGCTGTTCCATCTTGTTGAGACAGTAGCTGAGGCCAGCTATATAGATGTTGCAGAGATGTTTCTTGTAATGAGCATCGGCCTATCACAGCGGCGATAACCATGTGATTTTCTTTATGTGATGGCACAAATGTGCGCACTTTGATATGTACATATTCTTTCTCAGAAGGGACGATGCCAATAGGAGCGTGAGTGAAGAGCTATAGATTGGCTGTTGTGTAGGGTTTAATGACACAAGGTCCAGGCCTGGCCAAAGAGCATCAAGCAAGTCACTGTGAGTCTTAACAGAGAAATGAAAAATTATAGGTGCTGAAAAGCTGTTAAGAGGGAGAAGTAGTGTTCATGTTACTAACGGGTGCTTTGAAAAATGGCAATGCATAAAAATTTCCAGACTTCTCAGATTAAGGTGCCATAAATCACACAGTGACTTCGTTTCTTTTGACAAGCTCTGTGCATGTAGTATTGTGACTGAATGCTGGCCTTGAACATGCACTGTTAAAGCGCCGATGTTTTTTATTTCTTGTATGTAGATTAAGTTTCTGATAGGTGTCTTATGTTGTGTTTGCTGCCGCACTATGTTCCATGGTCATGATTTGTAATATTACTTTTTGTTAATGGCTGTACCTCCGGTTGATTTTCTCTGATGCGTGTGACTGGTGCCTTCACAGTAGATGGGCGTGTTCAGATAAGTGCAACCGGCTAAGTCTGGTGACGACCATATTTAATTTAGACCAAGATGTATATTTTGCTGCATGAGTACCAAGAAAAGCTAAACCAAACTTAGCTTTGCGAGAAAAAGATCATTCCTCACGAAAAAATTACGGAAGTGCCCAGCCAGTCGGAAGCGCTTTCTGTGAGTTTTGCTGAATCCGCATTTGGGTTAGCTCCCAAAGAAAAAGTGTTGTGGCTATGGCTCTAACAACATTTATTGATACAGTACGGGTCAGTATCATTGCGTGAAACATTCGACAATATTGGCCAAAGTCCAGATTTTCTTTCCTCCCTATTTATAAAGAGTATGTTTTTCAAATTTCATCATTGTTTGCCATAAATGTTGTTAAAACTTGAGCCGAACATATTTCCTTACATGGCACTATAAACTCAGGAGAAGCCCTCAAGTTTAGGTCTGGTATTAAATTGGCAGTACTTTAAAAATATTTAAAAAAGAATGGCATCCTTGATTTTCTTTGAAATTTTCCAAATTAGGCCTTTGACTTGAAGCAATGCAATCTGGAAAAAAACATGTTGCATCATTTTTTTTGTTTCAGAATTATAAAGTGAGAAATGTGACTGAATAAATGGTAGCGTTGGTGTGACATGCAGCTCACAGCAAAGCCTGCCATGAGCCAACAGATTGGGGGGTGCATTGCAGACAACTCTTGGAAATTGGTTTGTTTTTCTTGCCACTCAGGCGCCAAAATGTATTTTTTAAATGAAAATTCAAAAAGTTCACCACACATGCCTGACTGAACTTATCTCGATACACCCTGATGTCATTTGGCGCACAATAAGATCCAATCTTTTGTGTTAGTCATATTCTTGTTATTTCTAGCTTCTAGTATGTATGAGAGTTTTTTGAACTTCTTTCGTTATGACAATGGTCTCGCCTTTTTCATTCTCGTCTTGCATATAAGCTATTTCTTGCTGTAATTAACCATTTAATTGTTTACTACAGAATCAGTTCTGTAAATCGGTTTTCAGTTCATTAAATAAGTTACTGTTTTGTGAATGTGCGTTGTTAATTCTTGTTAGCATTTCAATGCTTGTGCTCATGGCATGTAATCTTTCAAATTATTAGCATTTTACTGTGTTTAATACTCGAAGAGATGTTCGGTGACAGCATTTTCCAGTTAATTTATTATTGCGATTCAGTTCAGTGGCTATGACAGATTTCCATCAGGACTATAATGATGATGCAAGTGTTGTGAGCCATATGTGCTTTTTATTGTGGTAGCAATGCTGTGGACACTCCAGGCAAATTTTCACCGTCACCGTGGTGTTCCGGCAATAACACTGTGATTTTGTGGTCAGATCATACGAAGCCAACAAAGAATGACACCAAGAACAGCATAGAAAAAATTTTTAGTTTTTCATCGAAATATAGAAATGACAAATAAATGGAAATGAAAGTAGATGGACAACAAAGCCACATCTTTGCATTACGCGCACGATGCTCTTACCAATTACGCTACCGTGGCACCGTTTTCCTATCTACTTTCTTGGATATTTATGTTTTACTTACTAGAACCAACCCTCGGAGGGTTGGCCAGCACCACCACTCACGGCCCTGGCACCAAATGTGGAACATTCTGTCTGCCTTAGGTGTCACGTCGCACAGTGACACACGTAATGCATCACACGCGTGATGCCAACACGTGGGTTTGTATCCCACCTGTGGCCAGTTCTTTTTTCATCTTCTTTCATTTGAATTTGTTATCATTTCTTTATTTAAGAACTACAAGTAATTTTCTTTATCCTGTCCTTGGTGTTATTGTTTGTTGGCTTCTTATGTTTTGGCCCTTGGTTCCTTTCTTCTGATTCATATATATTTATATGTATATATATAAAGAAAGTTGTCTGACAGCCAGTATTCAAGCAAAGAACCTCTAGGACAGAGGCCCGATACTCTAACCCAGGGGTTCCGTGAGTGGCCAACCAAATCTGAATCTATCCCCTCATCGGGGTATTTTTACATTGGAGTTTGTATTTGACACAACCACGGCACGCCACATCCACACTTCGGTAGTCTTCGCGAGAAAGGTCATCATGGCGGTGGTGTTCAAGACTCATCGCTGTTTGATTGACAGGCCCCAGGTCTCCATACTAGATGAATTTAATTCGTGCTTGCGGGTTTCTTCGAACGAGAATGGACTTTATGTCCTGGAAACTGAATGCCACTTTCGAATGTGGCAGCGTGTCGACTCATTGTCGACACATTGGCGATTCGCGTATTGCAACAGCACGGCGCTGGGTGTGCTGTTGTTACTGATGTTATAGTGTGTCTTTCGAGCAGTTTCCTATATACAGGCTGGTTTGATTCCTTACAGTGTCCGTTTCTACTCCTGAATAAAAATGCGGAATAAGCACCTCAACTCGCATTACGTAGATCTGGGTCCCATGTGGCTGGGAGGCGCATGCCTTTAGGATTAGCATTATGATCGGTATACGGGGGGCTACCCAGAAGTTCAGGGAATTTGGTCATAAAAATATATACGCACCATAACTCCTAGTCTGAATTGTCTCCTTTGAAGTAGTCACCTTGAGCATGAATAAAGCAATCCCATCATTTCTACCAGGATGTTGTGCATCTGTGGAATCCTTCAGGTGTGAGGGCATTGACCACCTCCAGTGATTCCGACTGAATCTCTTCAACTGTGCTTTCAGCCTCAATTTTCAATCGGGAACAAGAAAAAGTCACAGGGGGCAAAGTCAGATGAATAGGGCTTTTGAAGATCAGCACTGTGATCTGTTTGGAAGTCGGGAACTGTCGAAAAGCAAGTAATGTGTGAGCCATCACCTCATTTTGGTAGAGGAGCCAATTGTTCTTCCACTTCTCTGGATGTTTGCGCCGGATGCTCTCCCTTGAAAACCTTACAGCAAAACTTGCTATTGATGGTTTATGTCCAGAAGGTATAAGTTCCTTACGTACAATTCCCACTCCGGAGTGACTGAACTGATCCATTCCACTCCTGTAATTCCAGTAAATTAAGCACATTTATTAGAATTGTTCACTACTAGGGCTTGCAAATAATGTAACAGTATGTAACAAATAATGTTACATACTGTTATTTCGCACAAAGATCAACATGCTTTCTGGCCTGTTATCTGTCCAGGACTTTCTTGCCTGTAATCACTGTAATTATTAATCATTAGAGTAATGCAAAGTGCATAGCAATTTTATGCTCTGTGACCCATGGAAGGTGATCACAGTTATTTCAGGACAAAAACAGGCAAGAAAAATTAAGATTGTGTTCTTTGCTGTAGGAGAATGCGGCTATCGCAGTAAATGAGTTCAGAGCCGAAGAAATCACTGGAGTCTGCTGCTCTTTTTGTTTCACATTTACCGCGCAATTTTCCAGCACACCTTTGTGACCGCTTATTATCGTACCTCCTGGACACTCGACAGTGTGCGAGAATACATAATGCACTTTCCAAATCACCGTGGCCTCGGGCAGTGTGTAAACACTTCCAATGTGGCCATTTATAAATTGCATCCCTTTGTCGTACATAAAGCATGCTCTTGCTAAATTGAATATTTCTTCACAACTTGACTTCTTCACTACAAATGTTAAATCGTCCACTAAAACTGAGGAGTTAACCAGCTTAACACCTTAACTGAAAGATAATGAGTTAACCCTAACTAAATGTTACTCTTCAGATGCACTTCAACGTTGGAATGAAAGAAGGGTTGTGGGTCATCAGAAATGTAGAATTTGTGCAATACAGTGTTGTTTATAATTAACACTGCAGAGGTAGCCACTGGAAGAGTCTTAGTGAGTTAAAATGGAGAAGTGTAAATTTACCGCTTTTACAGTCGTGCTTCAAATTTACATTTAGTGCTTCGGGATTATGTATCCATTCCATACCAACTCCATTCTGGAATCTCGGGCTCCCATTTCATTCTCATTCCACCTGCCAAACTAGTACCAGCATTCCATTCCATTCCAGCTGATTGGAAATGTGGAATGATTCCGTAGTCATTCCAACTCCACAGTCGTCACTTCACAACTCGAAGGCCTCCCCCTGTCTAGCATGCACGTGCAGACTCACACACATGCGCACATGCACACACAAAATTTCATGTGAATGCCAATTAAGATGCTTTATCAACTAATAATGCACAAAGCACAAATAAGTTTAGAAAAAGCATTAAAAAATAAGAACACTGAACAAACAGCAATACGCAAACGAAATCATTTCAAGCTCCACAGAAGCTTATTAAGATTTACATTTCATGGAAGAACTCAAAATCACTTTGTAGTGCAAAGCAGAAGTGGTGCTCCCTTCAAGGTGCCAGATCATCTTACAGTTCAAGGCATGGATCGGACCGGAGATTTAACGGACTCATTGATGTAGACCCTGAAGCTGTGAAATGCTTGTGAGTAAAAATTATGGGAACCTCGTCCTTGAAAACACCATACATGTAGTACAGTGTTCTCTCTCTCTTGTACACACACACACACATTATTAGGGATACACTTCGTGTTTGTCTCGTTTAATGTTTAATCCAAAAATCCTATGCGAGGGCTGAATCGTCATACTCTTCTGCATGCTGAACCGACCGACTGAGAACATGAAGCTCCTCCAGGAAGCGCAATCATTGCTGGACGTGACAACCATTTTCAAAGCATATAAGTAACCTACGAAGTTCAATTTCTTGGTACGCGTAAGCCAAAACTTGGCCCCCTTTTCTCAAAATATGCAGTTTCTATTGTTTGCTCCTGTCAGGGAACATGTTCTAGTGTAGGAACAGCCTAAAATGAAATTGACAGACAGTCAGAAGTGACACATGTCTTTAGAAAGAAATTGTCAACGTTGTGATGGTATTGTAATGGCTCTCCACTTTCGACATGGTCGTTTTTGCCACCATATCTAGGGTAAGTTATGAATACGCAAACAAATTTGACCGTCAGAACTGTGAGACGTTTTGAATCTTGATGGTCTTAAGAGACTGCAGCGCTATGTCGACTATCTGTAGCCAGTGATTCAAAACTTCTGGTATTTCAAAATCCTATGGTTTCGTGCTGTAATGTGTGCAAATGCTTTGCGCGGCTGATCATAATGCTTTATCCGTACCCCTCACCCTTAGGTTTACCCGCTGTGGTTGCTCAGTGGCTATGGTGTTGGGCTGATGAGCACAAGGTCACGGGATCAAATCTCGGCCACGGCGGCAGCATTTCGATGGGGGCGAAATGCGAAAACACCAGTGTACTTAGATTTAGGTGCACGTTAAAGAACTCCAGGTGGTCGAAATTTCCGGAGTCCTCCACTGCAGTGTGCCTCATAATCGGAAAGTGGTTTTGGCATGTAAAACCCCATAATTTTTTTGATAACACATTGCTCCCCTCTTTCTCTTTCTAGATGTGTGGCACTGGCAGATGGAAAATATTATTTTTGGACCCCCATGTTCCATCTTCTGCACAATGTGCGATGTTACTTTTTGTTAGTGACTGTGCAATATAAAATTCCTTGCATCTTTTTGACTAGTCCTTTCAGTAGCACTTGTTTTGTTTTGCACAATATGGTGTAATTTTTTTTTGGTTCAGTTCATCTACTTGCTTCTTCTAGGTTCTAGTATGTACACTGCTTTGCTGGAGTTTCTTGCATTAAATATTTTTTTTCAGCCTTCCCATTATATTTGTTTAAATAATTCATAATTTCATTTATTTTTTTTATGTTTACATGTAAGTATATTTTAATGGTAATTCTGTGTTTAAGGTTCCCAGAGAAGTCTGTTCAGGTCTGTTTCAACATATAAATGACAGTGTTTCTTGAATGTTTGTGGATTGTTAATTCTCTTGATGTTTTAATTATTGCGCTAGTAGCTTGTCATCTTTTGGTATCATAAGCATCTATTATATTGGATGCTGGGTGGGAAGTTGACTGATCACACTTGAATGCTCGTTTAGTGCAAGCAATAACTATTAATTATACTGCTGCTTAAAAGAAATGCATAGTTTCACTAGAGATTGTGCTGTGAATCTGCTAGGTGTTTTAAGTTCTCTTTCATTCCTTTCTGCATATTGTCTTCTTCAGTGCCCTTGTTCATTCATCCTCAGCACTGAAGCACTAATTGCAAATTCAAGAAAGTGTTTATTTTACTTTCTGTTTTACAGAATTGTATGCTTTGTAATTCTATATTTTTATAAGACATATTAATATAAAAGAATATTAAAAATATATTACACGTAAAATATATGTTTTTGTAAGGCCATAGTTCTGCAATGGCAACAGTTCATTTGTATGCTATCGGGCTTATTAAATGTGAAGCATTTCTATGCCTACCCAACGAGAAATTTGTCTGTCACATTAGACAATGAATGACTCCTACCCCCTGTAAGCAAGGGATCATAATCCCGTAAGCAAGCAAAAAATGCAATGTCTCATGCCCACATAAGGCAGAGGCTTTCAGCGTGCAGTAAAGTGAAGCGAACATTGTATACATTCATTGAAATCACCCATACAACACACAGAACAGCATACATTCCAATAAAAAGCAAGCTGAAAACAAGCATCCGAACCATCAATAAAGCATCGCATGCCCCCCTCAGCAAATGCAGTGGTTGTTTAGCAAGAGCTTTGCTTAGGTAATCTTAACAGCAAAGGTCCAGCGTTCGTGTGCCTTACTTAACTCGTGTGAACTTCATATTAATTACCACCAATGGTCATGGCTATGAATGCCGTAATGAATTCTGTCTTAATGAAACCTGCCTGACCATGTTTGTAATCGGACATGATAAGCAGATGTTCAATTAGGTTGATAAATACGAATGAGAGTTGATAAGGGTTTATGCCTGTCGGATGAAGTTCCATAATGTTGATAGTGACACCGTGCTATGTGGAGATGAGTAAGTGGCACAATGCTTACACATACTTGGACAACTACCAGAGGAGTTCCTCTGTGAATATTTTTTTGTGTCGTTTACCTGTTGTGTTTTTGCATTGCGATTATAAATTCATTGCATTTGTTAGGGCAGAAAAGCCATTTATTAGCACAACTGTAAGGCAGACAGGTTGTTTCCATTCTTTGCTAATCTATGTGGTTCCATCCTTTATATTTTATGTGTGTGCATGCATGCATAAGAGTGGCGGTTTGCTTCTCATCAAGAACTGGCGTACTGCAAGCCTCTGATTCGTTCTCCGATTCTGTGTACTGCTTGTGTTGATTAAAGCTAGCTGATGTGCTACGAAATAATGTATCTGTTGCAGCTTGTTGCAAAGCTAGAATCATCGTTTTCTTCATTGTGCACTTTTTATCTATGTAGTTGTTAGGGTTGTTCATATCTTTTATACTTTCAAAAGAAAGTATGTAAGAATTAAATGACTCAAATGATGAAAATGAACAAGAGCCATGCGGAAGCAATACCTGGTTACTGTGTGCCTATTTACTGAGCACTGCACATTGCTGTATATTCTAAATGTGAAGCAGAGATGTGTGCAATTCAGTGTGGAACTTTGTTGTAGTTATATGTGTCTGTAACAGGCACCAAATCATGATGCATATGCTGCCCGCAGAAATATTATTTTACAGAGATATGCAGTAAATAGCTAAAAGAATAAAGAGTGACCATGAACCTGCGAAATACTGGTAATAACACAGTACACTTGACTAAAAGCAACCACTGTTAGTTCAAAACTGCATCATGCAAGCATTCTTCTTTTCACTTGTGCAACTGTGCTGTGTTACATCCTGTATTAAAAAGAGATAGTTGCTCTTGTATGGCCAATAAAAAGGGTACAGCTCATGTATGCATGTTTATGATACGAGCAACTATGTTTTTGATTCAGAGGCTTATGCTTAGGCAGCAGAGTGCTTGTTTTGGCCTTGTACTTTGGGTTTCTCATAAATAAAACGTCCCAGTTAGAGAAAAATTTGTCCTGGATGAAGGATCAAACCCAGGAGCAACGCCTTCTGTTGGGCCATGTGTGACATTTGTGACATCAAAAATATCTTTTTAAACAACTGGCAGTAAGATAGTTACTTTATTGCAATGCTTTATTTGTGTTGTTGTGTGAAAAATATTGAGGATGTCATTAAGAAATTGTAACAAATAAAGAAACGGCTGCAATATATTTGCAATATTTAAATGTAGCCAGTTTAACATAACATAGAGTATAGCGAATCTTGGCTTGAGACAAGATGTTGTCCTCTTCATCTAGTCACTGAGCAGATAATCTTAATCAGCATTTAGTAATTGTCCTATGACGATATTGCTGAAGGTTCATCCTTTCACACTTGGCTGCCAGCAGCAGCTTGCACCGATACCATACTCCACATCCTCTAACTTTGATATTTTATTATTCACAATATTTTTGTAGCAGAAATATGTGTGGATTTTTTAAACTTTGTTAATGAGAAATCTCAAATACATTGTGCAAATCAAAATGGCCACCGAGCAGTGCTCTTGTTTTATGAGATTTAACTTCACCCTCAATACTTTTTGAATGAGGGAAAAGCTGATCTTTAGCATTGTTGTGCATGTTATTTAATTTATTTTGCATTTCATAATTACTGTTTTGTTTGAAATGAAAAGCATTACTTAACTAACCTGTCTTGATTTTTTTTTTTCTGAAGCATCGATGCAGGCGACCTCTCCAACAACTGTAAAGGTTGAGATACCAGATCAAGGATACTTCCACCGTGACTGTCAGACTGATAAACCCTCTAATGTGAAAACAAAGAATGAGGTTCATGTCAATTGGCCATTTGAATGCCATTTGTGCCCTGAGAGCTTCTCGCTGAAGGAAACCCTGAACAAGCACCTGTGCACCCACACAGGTACAAGGACATTTCAGTGTTCTTCATGCCCTCGGAGCTTCTGGAAGAGGGTTGATATGATAAGACACCTTCGCATCCACACAGGCGAGAGGCCATTTCAGTGCCCCTCATGCCCTCGGAGCTTCTCACTAGGGGTTAATTTGAAAACACACCTGCGCACCCACACAGGCGAGAAGCCGTTTCAGTGCCCCTCATGCCCTCGGAGCTTCAGGCAACGGGGTAATTTGAAAACACACCAGCGAATCCACTCGGGCGAGAGGCCACATCAGTGCTCGTTATGTCCTCGGAGCTTCTTAAAAGGAGATCATTTGAAAAGACACCTGCACACCCACACAGGCGAGAGGCCATTTCAGTGCCCCTCATGTCCTCAGAGCTTCAGGCAACGGGTTCATTTGAAAACACACCTTCGCATCCACACAGATGAGAGGCCATTGTAGACCCCTTTGGGTGCTTGGAGCTGCTCATAAAAGTATGTCCTCAAAAAACATCTGCACTTCCACACAGGCAAGGGGCCATTTCCATGCTCTGAATGCCCTCAGAGCTTCTCACAGTGGTCCTCAATGATCACCTGTGCACCTACACAGGTGAGAGGCCATTTTAGTGCCACTTGTGTCCTCAGGCCTTTGTGCGTGAAAGCCACCTCAACAGGCACTTGTGCCACCATAACTGCAATTGACCATTTCAGTGCTAGTTTTGCTGTAGCGGCCTCTCTGTAATAGCGTATTCGGCTTGGTGTTCCAGAACATTTTGACAGTACTAAGAAAGTCTGAAGATAGTTTTGAAACCATGGTTCTAGTTATCTTTGCGGTAAAGCATAAAAACTATCTTGCGTCACTTTTTTTAACCTTCCTGTGGAGTGCTCTGAACTGACCAATCAAATGTGCTGTAGGTTGGTTACAAGCTCAAGGAATACTTGTGTATCCTCACATTAGAATGACCGTACTGCTGCATCGTCTTCTCCAAATCCTTTTTGCAAGCCGCTCATTAAACACACATGAACGTTGCACCATTATACCACCAAGAATGCCACCAGCCATGTGAGGTGTATTTTACATTTTAAATGGAGTCTGAACAGGGAATCTCCACAGATGTGTGGTATGGTGCATGGCATTCTGGTACATTAGGAAGTGCAAGTAGTATTGTATGCTCTTATTGAAGAACTGCTAATTGACGTCGGAGAATGTGCCAGCATCATCTAGCAGGTTGTTCTATTATGCTAAAAAATGATGAAACGCAAACCTGGACCTTAGGTGAAACATGTTCGGATGATAACAAGGTACCTTAGTGAAGTATATATTACGGCAGTTTTGATGGCACTTGTGGTGGGAATGAACAGATTCTGAATTGGCAAGTTGTTCCATCTTGTTGAGACAGTAGCTGAGGCCAGCTATATAGATGTTGCAGAGATATTTCTTGTAAGGAGCATCGGCCTATCACAGCGGCGATAACCATGTGATTTTCTTTGTGATGGCACAAATGTGCGCACTTTGATATGTACATATTCTTTCTCAGAAGGGACCATGACAATAGGAGCGTGAGTGAAGAGCTATAGATTGGCTGTTGTGTAGGGTTTAATGACACAAGGTCCAGGCCTGGCCAAAGAGCATCAAGCAAGTCACTGAGTCTTAACAGAGAAATGAAAAATTATAGGTGCTGAAAAGCTGTTAAGAGGGAGAAGTAGTGTTCATGTTACTAACGGGTGCTTTGAAAAATGGCAATGCATAAAAATTTCCATTCTTCTCAGATTAGGGTGCCATAAATCACACAGTGACTTTGTTTCTTTTGACAAGCTCTGTGCATGTAGTATTGTGACTGAATGCTGGCCTTGAACATGCACTGTTAAAGCGCCTATGTTTTTTATTTCTTGTATATAGATTAAGTTTCTGATAGGTGTCTTATGTTGTGTTTGCTGCCGCACTATGTTCCATGGTCATGATTTGTAATATTACTTTTTGTTAATGGCTGTGCCTCCGGTTGATTTTCTGTGATGCGTGTGACTGGTGCCTTCACAGTAGATGGGCGTGTTCAGATAAGTGCAACCGGCTAAGTCCGGTGACGACCATATTTAATTTAGACCAAGATGTATATTTTGCTGCATGAGTACCAAGAAAAGCTAAACCAAACTTAGCTTTGCGAGAAAAAGATCATTCCTCACGAAAAAATTATGGAAGTGCCCAGCCAGTCGGAAGCGCTTTCTGTGAGTTTTGCTGAATCCGCATTTGGGTTAGCTCCCAAAGAAAAAGTGTTGTGGCTATGGCTCTAACAACATTTATTGATACAGTACGGGTCAGTATCATTGCGTGAAACATTCGACAATATTGGCCAAAGTCCAGATTTTCTTTCCTCCCTATTTATAAAGAGTATGTTTTTCAAATTTCACCATTGTTTGCCATAAATGTTGTTAAAACTTGAGCTGAACATATTTCCTTACTTGGCACTATAAACTCAGGAGAAGCCCTCAAGTTTAGGTCTGGTATTAAATTGGCAGTACTTTAAAAATATTTAAAAAAGAATGGCATCCTTGATTTTCTTTGAAATTTTCCAAATTAGGCCTTTGACTTGAAGCAATGCAATCTGGAAAAAAACATGTTGCATCATTTTTTTTTGTTTCAGAATTATAAAGTGAGAAATGTGACTGAATAAATGGTAGCGTTGGTGTGACATGCAGCTCACAGCAAAGCCTGCCATGAGCCAACAGATTGGGGGGTGCATTGCAGACAACTCTTGGAAATTGGTTTGTTTTTCTTGCCACTCGGGCACCAAAATGTATTTTTTAAATGAAAATTCAAAAAGTTCACCACACATGCCTGACTGAACTTATCTCGATACACCCTGATGTCATTTGGCACACAATAAGATCCAATCTTTTGTGTTAGTGTCATATTCTTGTTATTTCTAGCTTCTAGTATGTATGAGAGTTTTTTGAACTTCTTTCGTTATGACAATGGTCTCACCTTTTTCATTCTCGTCTTGCATATAAGTTATTTCTTGCTGTAATTAACGATTTAATTGTTTACTACAGAATCAGTTCTGTAAATCGGTTTTCAGTTCATTAAATAAGTTACTGTTTTGTGAATGTGCGTTGTTAATTCTTGTTAGCATTTCAATGCTTGTGCTCATGGCATGTAATCTTTCAAATTATTAGCATTTTACTGTGTTTAATACTTGAAGAGAAGTTGGGTGACAGCATTTTCCAATTAATTTATTATTGCCATTCAGTTCAGTGGTTATGACAGATTTCCATCGGGAATTTAAATTATGATGCAAGTGTTGTGAGCCATATGTGCTTTTTATTGTGGTAGCAATGCTGTGGACACTCCAGGCAAATTTTCACCGTCACCGTGGTGTTCCGGAAATAACACTGTGTGTTGGTGGGCAGATCATATGAAGCCAACAAAGAATGACACCAAGAACAGCATAGAAAAAATTTTTAGTTTTTCATTGAAATATAGAAATGACAAATAAATGGAAATGAAAGTAGATGGACAACATAGCCACATCTTTGCATTACGCGCACGATGCTCTTACCAATTACGCTGCCGTGGCACCGTTTTCCTATGTAATTTCTTGGATATTTATGTTTTACTTACTAGAACCAACCCTCGGAGGGTTGGCCAGCACCACCACTCACGGCCCTGGCACCAAATGTGGAACATTCTTTCTGCCTTTGGTGTCACGTGACAGAGTGACACACGTAATGCATCACACGCGTAATGCCAACACGTGGGTTTGTATCCCACCTGTGGCCAGTTGTTTTTTCATCTTCTTTCATTTGAATTTGTTATCATTTCTTTATTTAAGAACTACAAATATTTTCCTTTATCCTGTCCTTGGTGTTATTGTTTGTTGGCTTCTTATGTTTTGGTCCTTGGTTTCTTTCTTCTGATTCATATATATTTTTATGTATATATATATAAAGTTGTCTGACAGCCAGTATTCAAGCAAAGAACCTCTAGGACAGAGGCCCGATACTCTAACCCAGGGGTTCCGTGAGTGGCCAACCAAATCTGAATCCATCCCCTCATCGGGGTATTTTTACATTGGAGTTTGTATTTGACACAACCACGGCACGCCACATCCACACTTCGGTAGTCTTCGCGAGAAAGGTCATCATGGCGGTGGTGTTCAAGGCTCATCGCTGTTTGATTGACAGGCCCCAGGTCTCCATACTGGATGAATTTAATTCGTGCTTGCAGGTTTCTTCGAAAGAGAATGGACTTTATGTCCTGGAAACTGAATGCCACTTTCGAATGTGGCAGCGTGTCGACTCATTGTCGACACATTGGCCATTCGCGTATTGCAACAGCACGGCGCTGTGTGTGCTGTTGTTACTGATGTTATAGTGTGCACTGATGTTATAGTGCGCCTTTCGAGCAGTTTCCTATATACAGGCTGGTTTGATTCCTTACAGTGTCCGTTTCTACTCCTGAATAAAAATGCGGAATAACCACCTCAACTCGCATTACGTAGATCGGGGTCCCGTGTGGCTGGGAGGCGCATGCCTTTAGGATTAGCATTATGATCGGTGTACGGGGGGCTACCCAAAAGTTCAGGGAATTTGGTCATAAAAATATATACGCACCATAACTCCTAGTCTGACTTGTCTCCTTTGAAGTAGTCACCTTGAGCATGAATAAGGCAATCTCATCATTTCTACCACGATGTTGTGCATCCGTGGAATCCTTCAGGTGTGAGTGCATTGAGCACCTCCAGTGATTCCGACTGTATCTCTTCAACTGTGCCTTCAGCCTCAATTTTCAATCGGGAACAAGAAAAAGTCACAGGGGGTGAGGTCAGATGAATAGAGCTGTTGAAGATCAGCACTGTGATGTGTTTAAAAGTCGGGAATGTGTCGAAAAGCAAGTAATGTGTTAGCACCTCATTTTGGTGGAGAAGCCAATTGTTCTTCCGCTTCCCTGGATGTTTGCGCCGGATGCTCTCCCTTGAAAACCTTACAGCAAAACTTGCTATTGATGGTTCATGTCCAGAAGGTATAAGTTCCTTACGTACAATTCCCACTCCCGGAGTGACTGAACTGATCCATTCCACTCCTGTAATTCCAGTAAATTAAGCACTTTTATTAGAATTATTCACTACTAGGGCTTGCAAATAATGTAACAGTATGTAACAAATAATGTTACATACTGTTATTTCGCACAAAGATGAACATGCTTTCTGGCCTGTTATCTGTCCAGGACTTTCTTGCCTGTAATCAATGTAATTAATTATCATTAGAGTAATGCAAAGTGCATAGTAATATTATGCTCTGTGACCCATGGAAGGTGATCACAGTTATTTCAGGAAAAAAAACAGGCAAGGAAAATTAAGATTGTGTTCTTTGCTGTAGGAGAATGCGGCTATCGCAGTAAATGAGTTCAGAGCCGAAGAAATCACTGGAGTCTGCTGCTCTTTTTGTATCACGTTTACCGCGCAATTTTCCAGCACACCTTTGTGACCGCTTGTTATCGTACCTCCTGGACACTCGACAGTGTGCGAGAATACATGATGCACTTTCCAAATCACCGTGGCCTCGGGCAGTGTGTAAACACTTCCAATGTGGCCATTTATAAATTGCATCCCTTTGTCGTACATAAAGCATGCTCTTGCTAAATTGAATATTTCTTCACAACTTGACTTCTTCACTACAAATGTTAAATCGTCCACTAAAACTGAGGAGTTACCCAGCTTAACACCTTA
This sequence comes from Dermacentor andersoni, assembly GCF_023375885.2. Classification (NCBI taxonomy): domain Eukaryota; kingdom Metazoa; phylum Arthropoda; class Arachnida; order Ixodida; family Ixodidae; genus Dermacentor; species Dermacentor andersoni. The sequence continues at coordinate 35,302,794 of NC_092819.1, read as the reverse complement.
ACTGAAAGATAATGATTTAACCCTAACTAAATGTTACTCTTCAGATGCACTTCAACATTGGAATGAAAGAAGTGTTGTGGGTCATCAGACATGTAGAATTTGTGCAATACAGTGTTGTTTATAATTAACACTGCAGAGGTAGCCACTGGAAGAGTCTTAGTGAGTCAAAATGGAGAAGTGTAAATTTACCGCTTTTACAGTCGTGCTTCAAATTTACATTTAGTGCTTCGGGATTATGTATCCATTCCATACCAACTCCATTCTGGAATCTCGGGCTCCCATTTCATTCTCATTCCACCTGCCAAACTAGTACCAGCATTCCATTCCATTCCAGCTGATTGGAAATGTGGAATGATTCCGTAGTCATTCCAACTCCACAGTCGTCACTTCACAACTCGAAGGCCTCCCCCTGTCTAGCATGCACGTGCAGACTCACACACATGCGCACATGCACACACAAAATTTCATGTGAATGCCAATTAAGATGCTTTATCAACTAATAATGCACAAAGCACAAATAAGTTTAGAAGAAGCATTAAAAAATAAGAAAACTCAACAAACAGCAATACGCAAACGAAATCATTTCGAGCTCCACAGAACCTTATTAAGATTTACATTTCATGGAAGAACTCAAAATCGCTTTGTAGTGCAAAGCAGAAGTGGTGCTCCCTTCAAGGTGCCAGATCATCTTGCAGTTCAAGGCATGGATCGGACCGGAGATTTAACGGACTTTTTGATGTAGACCCTGAAGCTGTGAAATGCTTGTGAGTAAAAATTATGGGAACCTCGTCCTTGAAAACACCATACATGTAGTACAGTGTTCTCTCTCTCTCTTGTACACACACACACACACACACAATATTAGGGATACACTTCGTATTTGTCTCGTTTAATGTTTAATCCAGAAACCTCATGCGAGGGCTGAATCGTCATTTCTGCATGCTGGAACGACCGACTGAGAACATGAAGCTCCTCCAGGAAGCGCAATCATTGCTGGACGTGACAACCATTTTCAAAGCGTATAAGTAACCGACGAAGTTCAATTTCTTGGTACGCGTAAGCCAAAACTTGGCCCCCTTTTCTCAATATATGCAATTTCTATTGTTTGCTCCTGTCAGGGAACATGTTCTGGTGTAGGAACAGCCTAAAATGAAATTGACAGACAGTCAGAAGTGACACATGTCTTTAGAAAGAAATTGTCAACGTTGTGATGGTATTGTAATGGCTCTCCACTTTCGACATGGTCGTTTTTGCCACCATATCTAGGGTAAGTTACGAATACGCAAACAAATTTGACCGTCAGAACTGTGAGACGTTTTGAATCTTGATGGTCTTAAGAGACTGCAGCGCTATGTCGACTATCTGTAGCCAGTGATTCAAAACTTCTGGTATTTCAAGATCCTATGGTCTCGTGGTGTAATGTGTGCAAATGCTTTGCGTGGCTGATCATAATGCTTTATCCGTACCCCTCACCCTTAGGTTTACCCGCTGTGGTTGCTCAGTGGCTATGGTGTTGGGCTGATGAGCACAAGGTGACGGGATCAAATCCCGGCCACGGCGGCAGCATTATGATGGGGGCGAAATGCGAAAAGACCAGTGTACTTAGATTTAGGTGCATGATAAAGAACTCGAGGTGGTTGAAATTTCCGGAGTCCTCCACTGCAGTGTGCCTCATAATCGGAAAGTGGTTTTGGCACGTAAAACCCCATAGTTTTTTTGATAACACATTGTTCCCCTCTTTCTCTTTCTAGATGTGTGGCACTGGCCGAAGGAAAATATTATTTTTGGACCCCCATGTTCCGTCTTCTGCACAATGTGCGAGGTTACTTTTTGTTAGTGACTGTGCAATATAAAATTTCTTGCATCTTTGTGACTAGTCCTTTCAGTAGCACTGGTGTTGTTTTGCGCAATATGGTGTAATTTTTTTTTTTGGTTCAGTTCATGTACTTGCTTCTTCTAGGTTCTAGTATGTACACTGCTTTGCTGGAGTTTCTTGCATAAATATTTTTTTTCAGCCTTTCCATTATATTTGTTTAAATAATTCATAATTTCATTTATATTTATTATGTTTACATGTAAGTATATTTTAATGGTAATTATGTGTTTAAGGTTCCCAGAGAAGTCTGTTCAGGTCTGTTTCAACATATAAATGACAGTGTTTCTTGAATGTTTGTGGATTGTTAATTCTCTTGATGTTTTAATTGCGCTAGTAGCTTGTCATCTTCTGGTATCATGAGCATCTATTATATTGGATGCTGGGCGGGAAGTTGACTGATCACACTTGAATGCTTGTTTAGTACTAGCAATAACTATTAATTATACTGCTGCTTAAAAGAAATGCATAGTTTCACTAGAGATTGTGCTGTGAATCTGCTAGGTGTTTTAAGTTCTCTTTCATTCGTTTCTGCATATTGTCTTCTTCAGTGCCCTTGTTCATTCATCCTCAGCACTGAAGCACTAATTGCAAATTCAAGAAAGTGTTTATTTTGCTTTCTGTCTTACAGAATTGTATGCTTTGTAATTCTATATTTTTATAAGACATGTTAATATAAAAGAATATTAAAAATATATTACACGTAAAATATATGATTTGTAAGGCCATAGTCCTGCAATGGCAACAGTTCATTTGTATGCTATCCGGCTTATTAAATGTGAAGCATTTCTATGCCTACCCAACGAGAAATTTGTCTGTCACATTAGACAATGAATGACTCCTACCCCCTCTAAGCAAGGGATCATAATCCTGTAAGCAAGCAAAAAATGCAATGTCTCATGCCCACATAAGGCAGAGGCTTCAAGCACGCAGTAAAGTGAAGCGAACATTGTATACAATTATTGAAATCACCCATACAACACACAGAACAGCATACATTCCAATAAAAAGCAAGCTGAAAACAAGCATCCGAACCATCAATAAAGCATCGCATGCCCCCCTCAGCAAATGCAGTGGTTGTTTAGCAAGAGCTTTGCTTAGGTAATCTTGACACCAAAGGTCGAGCGTTCGTGTGCCTTACTTAACTCGTGTTAACTTCACATTAATTACCACCAATGGTCATGGCTATGAATGCCGTAATGAATTCTGTCTTAATGAAACCTGCCGGACCATGTTTGTTATCGGACATGATAAGCAGATGTTCAATTAGGTTGATAAATACGAATGAGGGTTGATAAGGGTTTATGCCTGTCGGATGAAGTTCCATAATGTTGATAGTGACACCGTGCTATGTGGAGATGAGTAAGTGGCACAATGCTTACACATACTTGGACAACTACCAGTGGAGTTCCTCTGTGAATATTTTTTTGTGTCGTTTACCTGTTGTGTTTTTGCATTGCAATTATAAATTCATTGCATTTGTTAGGGCAGAAAAGCCATTTATTAGCACAACTGTAAGGCAGGCAGGTTGTTTCCATACTTTGCTAATCTATGTGGTTTCATCCTTTCTATATTATGTGTGTGCTTGCATGCATAAGAGTGGCTGTTTGCTTCTCATCGAGAACTGGCATACTGCAAGCCTCTGATTTGTTCTCCAATTCTGCACACTGCTTGTATTGATTAAAGCTAGCTGATGTGCTGCGAGATATTGTATCTGTTTCAGCTTTTTGCAAAGCTAGAATCATCGTTTTCTCCGTTGTGCACTTTTTATCTATGTAGTTGTTAGGGTTGTTCATATCTTTTATACTTTCAAAAGAAAATATGTAAGAATTAAATGACTCAAATGATGAAAATGAACAAGAGCCATGCGGATGCAATACCTGGTCACTGTGTGCCTATTTACTGAGCATTGCACATTGCTGTATATTCTAAATGTGAAGCAGAGATGTGTGCAATTCAGTGTGGAACTTTGTTTTGTTGTAGCTATATGTGCCTGTAACAGGCACCACATCAGGATGCATATGCTGCCCGCAGAAACTTTATTTTACGGAGATATGCAGTAAATAGCTAAAAGAATAAACAGTGACCATGAACCTGCAAAATACTGGTAATAACACAGTACACTTGACTAAAAGCAACCAGTGTTAGTTCAAAACTGCATCACGCAAGCATTCTTCTTTTCACTTGTGGAACTGTGCTGTGTTACATCCTGTATTAAAAAGAGATAGTTGCTCTTGTATGGCCAATAAAAAGGGTACAGCTCATGTATGTATATGATACCAGCAACTATGTTTTTGATTCAGAGGCTTATGCTTAGGCAGCAGAGTGCTTGTTTTGGCCTTGTACTTTGGGTTTCTCATAAATAAAACGTCCCAGTTAGAGAAAAATTTGTCCTGGATGAAGGATCAAACCCAGGAGCAACGCCTTCTGGTGGGCCATTTGTGACATTTGTGACATCAAAAATAACTTTTTAAACAACTGGCAGTAAGATAGTTACTTAATTGCAATGCTTTATTTGTGTTATAGTGTGAAAAATATTGAGGATGTCATTAAGAAATTGTAACAAATAAAGAAACGGCTGCAATATATTTGCAATATTTATATGTAGCCAGTTTAACATAACATAGAATATAGCGAATCTTGGCTTGAGACAAGATGCTGTCCTCTTCATCTAGTCACCGAGCACAACATCTCATTCAGCATTTAGTAATTGTCCTATGACAATATTGCTGAAGGTTCATCCTTTCACACTTGGCTGCCAGCAGCAGCTTGCACCGATACCATACTCCACATCCTCTAACTTTGATATTTTATTATTCAAAATATTTTTGTAGCGGAAATATGTGTGGATTTTGTAAACTTTGTTAATGAGAAATCTCAAATACATTGTGCAAATCAAAATGGCCACCGAGCAGTGCTCTTGTTTTATGAGATTTAACTTCACCCTCAATACTTTTTGAATGAGTGAAAAGCTGATCTTTAGCATTGTTGTGCGTGTTATTTATTTTGCATTTCATGATTACTGTTTTGTTTGAAATTAAAAGCATTACGTAACTAACCTGTCTTGATTTTTTTTTTTTCTGAAGCATCGATGCAGGCGACCTCTCCAACAACTGTGAAGGTTGAGATACCAGATCAAGGATACTTCCACCGTGACTGTCGGACTGATAAACCCTCTAATGTGAAAACAAAGAACGAGGTTCATGTGAATTGGCCATTTGAATGCCATTTGTGCCCTGAGAGCTTCTCGCTGAAGGAAACCCTGAACAAGCACCTGTGCACCCACACTGGTGCAAGGACATTTCAGTGTTCTTCATGCCCTCGGAGCTTCAGGCAAAAGTTTAATTTGGAAAGACACCTTCGCATCCACACAGGCGAGAGGCCATTTCAGTGCCCCTCATGCCCTCGGAGCTTCTCACAAGCAATTAATTTGAAAGCACACCTGAGCACCCACACAGGCGAGAAGCCGTTTCAGTGCCCCTCATGCCCTCGGAGCTTCAGCCACCGGGGTAATTTGAAAACACACCAGCGCATCCACACAGGCGAGAGGCCACATCAGTGCTCGTTATGTCCTCGGAGGTTCTTACAAGGAGATAATTTGAAAAGACACCTGCGCACCCACACAGGCGAGAGGCCGTTTCAGTGCCCCTCATGTCCTCAGAGCTTCAGGCAACGGGTTCATTTGAAAGCACACCTTCGCCTCCACACAGACGAGAGGCCATTGTAGACCCCTTTGGGTGCTTGGAGCTGCTCATAAAAGTATGTCCTCAAAAAACATCTGCACATCCACACAGGCAAGAGGCCATTTCCATGCTCTGAATGCCCTCGGAGCTTCTCACAGTGGTCCTCAATGATCACCTGTGCACCTACACAGGTGAGAGGCCATTTTAGTGCCACTTGTGCCCTCAGACCTTTGTGCGTGAAAGCCACCTCAACAGGCACTTGTGCCACCATAACTGCAATTGACCATTTCAGTGCTAGTTTTGCTGTAGCGGCCTCTCTGTAATAGCGTATTCGGCTTGGTGTTCCAGAACATTTTGACAGTACTAAGAAAGTCTGAAGATAGTTTTAAAACCGTGGTTCTAGTTATCTTTGCGGTAAAGCATAACAACTATCTTGTGTCACTCTTTTTTAACCTTCCTGTGGAGTGCTCTGAACTGACCAATCAAATGTGCTGTAGGTTGGTTACAAGCTCAAGGAATACTTTTGTATCCTCACATTAGAATGACCGTACTGCTCCATCGTCTTCTCCAAATCCTTTTTGCAAGCCACTCACTAAACACACATGAACGTTGCACCGTTATACCACCAAGAATGCCACCAGCCATGCGAGGTGTATTTTACATTTTAAATGGAGTCTGAACAGGGAATCTGCACAGATGTGTGGTATGGTGCATGGCATTCTGGTACATTAGGAAGTGCAAGTGCTATTGTATGCTCTTATTGAAGAATTGCTAATTGACGTCAGAGAATGTGCCAGCATCATCTAGCAGGTTGTTCTATTATGCTAAAAAATGATGAAACGCAAACCTGGACCTTCGGTGAAACATGTTCGGATGATAACATGGTACCTTAGTGAAGTATATATTACGGCAGTTTTGATGGCACTTGTGGTGGGAATGAACAGATTCTGAATTGGCAAGTTGTTCCATCTTGTTGAGACAGTAGCTGAGGCCAGCTATATAGATGTTGCAGAGATGTTTCTTGTAATGAGCATCGGCCTATCACAGCGGCGATAACCATGTGATTTTCTTTATGTGATGGCACAAATGTGCGCACTTTGGTATGTACATATTCTTTCTCAGAAGGGACGATGCCAATAGGAGCGTGAGTGAAGAGCTATAGATTGGCTGTTGTGTAGTGGTTTAATGACACAAGGTCCAGGCCTGGCTAAAGAGCATCAAGCAAGTCACTGTGAGTCCTAATGGAGAAATGAAAAATTATAGGTGCTGAAAAGCTGTTAAGAGGGAGAAGTAGTGTTCATGTTACTAACGGGTGCTTTGAAAAATGGCAATGCATAAAAATTTCCAGACTTCTCAGATTAGGGTGCCATAAATCACACAGTGACTTTGTTTCTTTTGACAAGCTCTGTGCATGTAGTATTGTGACTGAATGCTGGCCTTGAACATGCACTGTTAAAGCACCGATGTGTTTTATTTCTTGTATGTAGATTAAGTTTCTGATAGGTGTCTTATGTTGTGTTTGCTGCCGCACTATGCTCCATTTTCATGATTTGTAATATTACTTTTTGTTAATGGCTGTAATATTACTTTTGGTTAATGGCTGTACCTCTGTTAATTTTCTTGCATATGTGTGACTGGTGCCTTCAGAGTAGATGGGTGTGTTCATATCAGCTCAACCGGCTATGTCCAGTGACGACCAACCTTTTTAATTTAAATCATAAAATATATTTTGTTGCCTGAGTACCAAGAATAACTAACCCAAAGTTACCTTTGCGAGAAAAGGATCTGTCTTCAAGAAAAAGAAATATGGAAGTGCCCAATCGGTCAGAAGCGCATTCAGTGAGTTTTGCCAAATCCCCATTTCGATTAGCTCACAAAGAAAAATTGTTGTGGGTTTGGCTCTAACAATATTTATTGATACAGTACGGGCCAGTAACATTGCACGAAACATTGCACAATGTTGGCCAAATTCCAGATTTTCCTTTCTCCGTATTTGTAAAGAGCAAGTTTTTCAAATTTCATCGTGTGCTTAAATGTTGAAAGTTGAGCCAAATATACTTCCCTGCGTGGCACCATACTGTCAGGAGAAGCCCTCAAGTTTAGGTCTGTGATTAAATTAGCAGTACTTTAAAAATATTTTTAAAAAATACCATCCTTGATTTTCATGGAAATTTTCCAAATGAAGTCTTTGTCTTGAATTAATGCAATCTGGAAAAAATATGTTGCATCATTTCTTGTCTTTCAGAATTGTAAAGTGAGAAACGCAACCAAATAAATGGTAGCACGTTGCTGCGACATGCAGGGTCTGCGCATGATCATGGTTGGAAGTTCCCTTCTTTCGTGGCACGGAAATGCTGCAGCATGGTTCTGAAAGCGAGGAATGACAAAAGAGAAAATGTCGGGGTGAAAACACTTGGTACGTTCATAGACAGGAATCGCATAATATATATATGTGTGTAGCAACAGAACCGTGGGGCATTGCCACACAGTTTGTGGTGCGTGCTCTCGATATCAGCCCTTTAAGAGCATGTCCTGCACACAGTTCATTAGAAACAGAATGCAGAGTATCCAAAAACAATGTTTTTAGTTCTACACTGGTTAGTAACTTGGTCAGCGAGGGAGCTCACAGCAGAACTTGCAGTGAGCCAACACATTAGGGGGTGCATTGCAGACAACTGTGGGAAGTTGGTTTGTTTTTCTTGGCACTCAGGCAGCAAAGTATATTTTTTCTATCTAAATTCAATATGGTCACCGGACATGCCTGACCGAACTGATCTGGATGCACCCTGATGTTGTTTGGTGCACAATAAGGTGCAAACTTTTTGTGTTAGGTTCATATTCTTGTTGCCTCTAGCTCCTAGTACGTGTGCGAGTTTTTCGAGCTTCTTTCATTATGATCATGGTTTCACCTTTATCATTGTCTTCTTGCATATAAGCTCTTCCTGGCTGCAATTAATTATTTAATCGTGTATTACCGAATTAGTTCTGTAAGTCTGTTTTCAGTTCATTAAATAAGTTACTGTTTTGCATATGTGCATTGTTACAACCTGCGTGTTTTTGAGCATGAAATGATTTTAGCTCCCATTGTCGGCAACCTTTGAGCGACCTTGAGCCAAAAGCCAGAGCTCTTATCCGGGCACCCAAACAAGAACATCTCCCCCAATCCCCCGCACCCTTTGTACATGACTACCTACATTACATGCGCTAGTTACTCCGAAACATATTACAAAAAATATTCCTTCCAAGTTCTTCCTAATGTTTCTTCACAATATCACTGAAGCTGTAACTTCTGGTATGCTGAAGTTTTATTGCGAAAGCAATTATATGGACACTCCAGGCGCATTTCTGCCATCGCTGTGAAGTTCCATAATGAGTGAAATCGTGCGAGGGTGAGCCGGCGAACGCGGTTCAATCTCAAGTGCACGTTTGAGGAACGCCGCCTAGATGCGTGCTCTTACATGTGGCGCGCGATGCTGGAGGGTCAGGCGAGGGAGGAGGGGCGTTCTTCTCCGGCGGCTGCTAGGGTGCCTCGATGTCCTCATCGCCTGCCGCTCCGTACAGAGTGGAGACAACTACGGCGTCTACTACGGCGTTGGCCACGCGGCCACGGATGCGCTGCCGGCGCTCGTGTGTCTTGAAAGCGATCTGCGACGTGGCCAAAGTGCACGCCCGCGTGGGCCTCATCTTCAAAGCGTACTGCGATGTTTGCAGAGTGCGCATAGCTCAGGTAGCTTCGTATGCATTGTGCTTTCGACGTTTCGTTCGCGTTGAAGCGACTGATGCATGGAAGTCAATTGGCTCACGGCTGCTGTCGCAATTCCTAACTCCAGCGTTTTAACAGACAGTTTTCCCTGTCATTGAGCGAGGTGTATGCATGTTTGCCTGTGCGCGCGTGACACCGTGCTGGTTAACTTAATTAAAACATGTTGACGGGCTAGTTGGTTCGAATCCATGAAAGAATGTGTAAGCGCGACTGAACAGGGATGTAGAAGGAAGACACACAAAGACAGCGTTGTCTCTGTGTGTCCATTTCTTTCGACGTCCTCGTTGAGTCACGCTTACATGCTCTATCATTGTTAATTTAGTTCGTAAGCGAATGTTTACCTGTGTATACGTCCGATAAAACTGATATCCTTATTTCGTACAGCTATCTACTACTATGCTATCGCAATTGGTGTTTCGCCTTGTGGGCGGAACTGCAAATTTTAAAAGGCATATTATACAGGACACCATGCACTTTATTTCTGGGAAATGGAATTTGCTGCGGATCTACTGCACTTGCCGAGCTGCTGTGTGGTGTGGCGCACACGTTGGCGGGCTAGTTGGTTTGAGACCATGATCGAATGTGTAAGCGTGACTGAACAAGGACGTCCAAAGAAAAAGACACAAAGACAGCGCTTTCTCTGTGCATGTTTCTTTCTACGTCCTCGTTGAGTCACGCTTACATATTCTATGATTGTTAATTTAGTTAGTAAGCTAATCTTTAAAACTACTATCCTTACTTCGTACAGCTATCTACTAATCTGATATCGCAAATTAGTATCGCCTGCTAAGGCTGGCTGCCTTAGCAAGCGAACGCTCCGTCAAGCCAGCTCAGTGGCGGCCCAACACGTGACCTCTTGCGCCGAGATCACGGAGAAAGAAGAGATTTGCTTAGACTTTGCTCGCGCCTCCTTCAGGCGCTTTCTTCTCGCTGGGCAGTGCGCTCGGTCTCCCTGGCGTATTTCGCTGCCTGTCGTCAGCCGCTTTTCTTGTCTCAGCCGGGCAGCGTCCATATGGACCAGTGCACAATATGGCGTGATGCGATGTGGTGTGCCGTTGCGAGCATGCACTACACCCATTTTAATATTGTGGCTGTCAGTTCCAACCAATCTGCTTTTCCGGTTACCATTTTATGCTTACGTCTGCTCTCGATTTTGGCAGAGCCAGTAATTTTTGAAGCGAAAAGCTTCACTACGCTAGTCGAGACCGCGCTTTGCGCGAGCCGGCGTATGTCGGAATTAGCTCAGTCGGCGCAGGTGGCCGCCGCCGGCTCCGTTGCCTGACCTTTCGCCGCTGCCGCGCGCTATGCGTCATCGTTTGACGTTCGCCCTAAGCGCGTGTTTATCGTGGAGGCCGACTACATAACCACTTGCCAGAGATTAGGCGCGCGCATTCAACATGCAAGGAGAAGAGAGTGATAATACCGATACAGAGAGCTGTGTTTATGGCTGTACAGAAATCGCAAGACAGTGTGCCCAACAATGTTGAATAAAGAAGTTTAGTAATCCAGCATAACTTATGGTTTATATCATTGATAAGCAATTTGCATAACTACACAAGGCACACGTATAGCATAACCATAAGCTAACCAAAGCATAACCATAAGTTAAACCGCAAGCATAACCATAGGCTAAATCATAAGCATATCCATAAGTTAAACCGTAAGCATATCCACAGGCTAAATCATAAAGCATAACCATAAGCTAAACTGTAAGCATAACCATAGGCTAAACCATAAAGCATAACCATAAGCTAAACCATAAGCATCACCGAACCTTTTCGCTTCGAGATATTCAGGCTTAACCTTAGCTAAGCCCCAGCCAATTTTTTGGCAAACAGATCTGTGGCACTGCATAAGCTGAGCAATTTCTGCGGAGTGGAAAATACGCCTACTTTAACCTTTCGTCCAAGTTTCTGTAATGCGTATGCTGCGTTATGCAAATATGGCACAACCACCTGTTTCATTATGTTATTACTGCTTATGTGCATGCCATTCTATTTCTTTAAATTATTTAGCGCACTTTCTGCTTATACCCACCCGGAAATTTCAAGTTGACCCACCTGAATATTTAAGTTTGCCCACTCCAAAATTTAAGTTGGGCCACTCTCACACTTCAAGTTGGCCCACCCCCAAATTTCAGTTTGCCTGCCCTCAGATTTAAACTTGGCCCACGTTCAACTTTCAAGTTTGCCCACCCCCAAAACTTCAGTTGCCCCACCCCTACTATAAGCTTCCCCGTGCATTTTCTAAGGAGCCCTTATCGCTTAAAATCTTCCAATCATCGACAGTTACGCTATCAACTATCAAATGTCTTAGCTTTGCAAATTACGCATTTTTGTGCAGATACAAGGCATTACACTTTTCGCGTGACAGGGCTGGGGAGCTCGCCAAAGAATGCTTACGCACTAAAAGGTAGATCAAGCGACGAAGCCGTGCCACTTCTTTTTTTTTTTTTTTTTTTTTTTGCTAGTTGTTTCGCACGGCAGCCATCATGATTCATTTTCGATCCCCTAGACTCCAGAAATCACTGGCTGAAAGTGAGTTTCTACGATTTGGCTTTAAGATGAGTATCGCTGGCGCTAGTTGGAATCGGTTGGCGGAGGACAGGGGTAATTGGAGATCGCAGGGAGAGGCCTTCGTCCTTCAGTGGACATAAAATAGGATGATGGTGATAACGACGACGACGAGTATCATAATTTGTCTGAAGTCGGGCACTACTAATCATCATACCAGATAGTGATTGACATCATTGTCATGGGAAAGGCGACTTCTTAAGGCGTGTTGACGAGCTTGATCCCTGTCTCGACGCCAGCAGCTGCTTTGTAGCTATAGATTTCACTATTTTTCTGTGTATGCGTACGAATATGGTTTGTTCCTGCCTCCTTGAATTGTGGCCTTCGGCGTCATTAAAATCCTTGCATTGGTATTGAATTTTGAGTCAGTTGTGCCGCAGGAATCTGTAGATGAGGCTCTCACTTCCACTAATATTCATTATCTACGAAGTTCTTTGGCTGGGCAAGCAGTGGCAGCGATAGCGCTTTTTGCCAGCATTAGACTCCTGCTATGCTGAATTGCTGTTGCATATGCCTAAAGGAAACATGAGACCGCACAAGCATTGTGTGTGAGATTCTGAACGGCGGAAGCAAAGACAATCGCCGCTTACTAATGTCTACTGCGGACATGTTTCCGCTTGCTTTCGCTGAACCCAAGGGCTTCAAGGAGGTCAGAGATGCAGTAAGATGCGAGCGCAGTAAACCTTGCACGAAGGTCGGAGCAGACGCCCCCCTCCGTAGCCTCTGTAGCCGCAGTACTGCGATCAATCGCGCTTGTTGAACACTGTGCTTTTAATTCAGCGGCCGTGGTAGAACGATGGCGCCGCCACCTAATAAACTCAGCACCGCCAAGCAAGTTTGCTGCGTTTTGCGGTGTTCATTCGCCAGATGGAGTTCAATTCTTAAAACGCATAAAGCCCCTAAGGGACCTTAAAAACGCATGGCGGCATGACGACCGCCATTATTCGCCATGTTGACTCTCTGATTGGCTGTCGAGAGGTCACGTGTTTTGACATTCGTGCCCGGAAGCGGAAGTTTTGCGAAATGTAACTTTGTGTTTCCATGAAGATGATGAAACGTAGCGCGGAGCTGCAAATTTTATCGACTAATATTTCGTTCTGGTCCTTGGAAGCTATATCGCGACATTAGCGGTTCAAAAAGAAAGTGAACGGTAGCATACAGAAGTCCGTGCAATGCATCTGAAATTTCATGTGGACGCGGTCCAAGTTAGCTGATGTCAGCTTGCTGATTGACTGAAGGAATATCCCGTGACGAGCGTCACAGTAGGGTCGTTTCGTTGACGTCAGTTTGACGTTGCGTGACGTTGCGCTACGCCGCCATTGTAAAGCATATGCGTATCGCCACATTTTCCCCATCGTGTGGGGCCATAAAAATATTTTGTTCATAACGCGTTCTCATATCATTTACATCGCTCTCGGCTGACGTTAGCGGTTGTGTTTTGGGCCATTACTCCAAGAACGCGTTTATTTGAAATAATATTGGTTGAACATTACAATCCTGTGACTTCTTGCATTTTTCACTGCTTCGTTCGTGCACATCATCAGAGGTCATGAGAACGGCGGCTTTTTAACTTATAAACTGAAATCTACGCAAGGCGACGCTTTGACGTTTCCTCACATTATCCTCACGCGGTGCGACTAAGCAGCGTAGTACGTGAACGAGAAAATGCAGAGCCGGCGCGTCGCGCACCATGCAATCGGTGATATTCGGCCGCTTTTCAGCCGGCGGACTCAGGCTGAGTCACTTGCGTTTCACAAGATAGCGATAACGCGACCTAGAACGTGCGCTTATCACCAATGGTCGGTCGCGTATGCTGTCCAAAGGTACAAAACAAGCGCGTTATACCATGACTCGCTCCGTTTCTCCGAGACACGCATCTTGGCCAATGAAGCGGAGCACGTCTTACGTGCAGCAGGATCCCCAGCTGAAATAATGCCTATTGACCTTTTCCCAGAGCAGTTTCTTCTAGGGAAACTGGATGGCACTTATGGCGGCGCGCCGCACGTCTCCTCAGCGACAGCGCACGAATGCGAAACTATTAACGCTTTTACCTTGCTTCTGTGCGATCAGCTGTCGAAAATGCAACTGAGTTTTCGCTCGCGCACTGTGCTCAAACCATGCTGGATTGAATCATGTGGATTGAAGACGTGGGCAGTCGTTGGCTGCAGAAATACTAATTGGAATATTAAGGAATGGAATGAATCTGTGTGGCCATGTTCGCGGACCACTGCTGCAACTCCGCACGTGTTACCGGCAGTTCGAGATGTACGGCTTTCCTCGATGGTACAGAAACTTGCTTCTCCACCAGCGTTGTATCGATTACCTTCAAATAAAGAGCTTCATCCCCGGAACGTCGGCAAGAGAGTGCCGATCGTTAAACAATGACAAATGGATTAGCGCTGCTTCCCGTGATTGTAAGCTTCGCACACAGTATCTACACACGTCTACCCCGACTGGCACGGAATCTTACGCCTACTCTATTACCAACGTGTCAATAAGTGAATGGACGCACACTTGCATGTATGCGCGCCATATATGCAGAATAAATGACTGACTACACAGATAGCTCACGAATAATCGAAGCTGAATGTTTCGTGAGGGTCCACAAGAGTAAGCGAGTTAATAGGCATAATACATCTTTGATGCTGCGTTCCGAGGCTTGCACGTAGCAAGAGCAAATCTGTCGGAACTGGGCACACCCGCGAGTGACTAGGCAGAAAATAATCGGATAGCGGCCGCACCGAGGAATCACACTGAGTCAGAAACGTGACAAGGCGCTGGTTCAATATATATGCCAAATAAAGAACGAAGAGCAAAACACACTAATCCTGATTCAATTAATGAGAGGAAAGTTTAAATAGCTTGCTTGCAATACATATATCCAGCCCCGCTTTTGGAACAAGCACCATATGCACTGCTTGCGCCGTTTGGACATAGATTAATCAGCTCCGAAAGCGCTTTTGCGTGTTCTCTGACGCTGTGGCAAAAGCTTCGGGTTGTCCACCCAGTCACCGTCTACGATATCTCTCGAAGGAGAGGTTTGCTAAGCCGGACAGGCGTCATACACGTCCATTGTAAACGCAGAGGCAGTTGAGGCAAGCAATGTGCGCGTCACCACGTGATCAATCTTATATATCGCGCCCTGGTACACAAAATGACTATACGTGGTGAACATATAGAAGAAATGGAACGCTTATTCGCTGCGCGACGATATATGTAGGAGGCCCATGACGTATACGTCACGTGCCTGGAGTGCCGGATGATGTCCCGGGTTGCCAGCTGAAGACACATCATCTTCCCCCTACAGAATGAGGCGCACAGGAGCTCTGCGTTGTCGAGTTGACTTTCGCAGTGACGTCTCTGGGTTGAGGCAAGCAATGGACGCGTTGCCACGTGATAAAACATGGCAGCGCCCACGGTATCGCCGTGAAAAAGGGTCAACAGGAGTGTATGAGATGCATTTACAGCGACAGTTGCAGTGAATAGAACGGTCCAGACTAATTGCTTCGGTATGAAGTAGCACGGCCAGTGGAATCCGTTAGTGCCTCAAAAGTAGATTACGAGACAGTTTTAGCGCCTGTAACAGAGAATACTCCTAATGCCACAAGATCAAGAGGACAAGATCGACCCTATGTTTGCTGACATAATTGCTACGGGTCGTGGAATCGGTATTTAAGCTAATAAAGTGGACTCGCGGCAACTGCAACATGCCTACTGGACCTATTGGCGCAGAACAGCTGAGCAGCTGGCAGGAAGTCCATGCGCTAAAGACAACCATCATTCCCATTGTAGCAGCTGAATAATCCCAGCTCCAGATTATAGAAATTTCGTGTGTGTGAGAGAGAGAGAAAAGACGGAAAGGCAGGAAGTGAAGAAGCTATATATGACCATGGGCACCACCTACGGCCCTTTCCGTTGCTAACTGTGCTACTTCGTACTAAAGCGAGTGGTTCCATGAACAAGTTTTCTACGAAGTAGGAGTTGTTCTTTTTATTAACCTTTTCCCTTCCGCGAAAAAACAAGAAATTGTACCAAATTTACCGGAATTATCTTTCGCTCAGTTTGTGGAGCTTTTTTTTAACGAATAAAACGGCACCAATGTTTCAATTTAATGGGGTTCCTTTATTTCACAAATTGCGTACAGAGCTTGGTTGAAGAAGGCTTTGCTGCATGGCCCTGGTGTATTAAAAAAAAAAGCGTTTTGCAGGGCTTGACACACTGAAAGAAAGCGAATACGAAGAAAGAATAACCTAAACTTTGCAAGAATATGCACATTACTTACTCCAGTTACTTTTGAGCTTCAATGCGTAAAACGTTTTGGCTGGCGAAATCAAGATATTCTGAAGAAGCTAAAGACCGAACTAGTTCGGATAACTTACTTTGTCACAGTGGCCAATATTAGAAAGTGCTTTGAAATTCGTGATGTCCCTCTCGCGTATACCGGAGCTGAAGTGTGGCACGAAAAACAATAAAAAAATAAATGAAGGAGAGTGGAAGATTACTCTTTATCTTCTCATTTTAGTAATCGACCTTTTACCGCAAAACCAACAAAGAGTTCCTTTTGAAAGAATACATAATCATACTAAATTCATTTATTACGCGTTTCTTTGTAGTGGTCTGGATTCTCTGTACTGCTCGAAAGAAATGGGTTTGCTGGAGATGGAGCCCTGAATCAAGGTCGCGTAAGTGTGTGTGCGTGCGTGCGTGCGTGCGTATGTGTGTGTGTGTGTGTGTGTGTGTGTGTGTGTGTGTGTGTGTGTGTGTGTGTATGTATGTATGTATCATGTTCCCCACTAAATGTATCCACACTGAGCAGTGCGCGGCATCATCTGTGAAATCGCAACGTGTGCATTGAAATTATTGCTAAAACATAATTAGTGAGATAACTAATCTTTGAGCGGCTGCGTGATCAGCCCAGTCTCACCATTGTTTCCGCAGCTCATATTATCTCAACGTCCACTGGAGATACATTGATGTATGTATCTGAGATTAGGGGCCCTACAACGTAAAACTATTCCAATATGTTTCTATCCTAATCTCCTTACGTCAAATTTGCGTACGAAATGCGGCGCACGGAGGGGCTCCGTGAGAGACAGCTCGCTCTAAGATGCGCGGCTTTCGGGGTCGAGACGATGCCTACTGCGCGGTGGCGGCGTCGATTGTTTTGAAGAATCGAAAGAATAGAGAGGTCCCACCACACACGACTCATTCGCGTGCAGTTTTCAAATGGTTTAGCGAGTCGAGTCTGCCACTGGCAACTGGCAACCGCGTACGGCGGCGGCAATAAATTTTAACGCTAACGAAAGGCTGATACTCGCTTTGACAAATAATTTCCGCCATGAAGTCGAACACGTGGTGAAATGTATCACTGGTCTCGTCGGAAATCGTTATCGTGCGGTATGTTTGTTTTTGTTGCTTTCCTTTGTTTTTCCGTTGTCACCACATTGACCCTTCCGACCCTGTATTATTTATTGTCTTATACCTTTTTTACATTTTAAATCGAAGCTTTCTTTGTCTGCCATTCCATTGTTTCGCTTGGAGTGGTTTCCCCTGCCCTGTTCCGAAAGGAATAGAAGATGGCTGCCGCCGATCGCACCTGCCGGAGAGCATGGGTTCATTTGTGTACAATTTCGAGCACTTTCGGCACGTTTACGACCTCGTTCTACCAACTCTTCCTTGCTGAGGATCCGTTTTAGCGGCATTCTTAAGCTTCCGTTGCATGCCGCCGCGATTTTCGACCAGCCACCGATGGCTAAGTAAGGGAAAGCGGACCATTTGCAGACTCGGGAACATGGATGAAAATAAATGGGCGGCTAAACGGCATAATTATCTGTACCTGAAAAGCGTGGACACAAACTGGAGGAAGAGGTCAGGAAAGTTGGCAAAGCAAGTACAAAGTAATTGAAACTGTAAATAGGCAACCAGGAATCATCAGAAAGAAAGGGAAACAGAGACAGTTAATAGGATACAAGGACTGGAAACAAAAATGACCATGGATATAGACTGGCCCTGCGGTCGAAACTTCAGTAAAAACATACCATAACGTTCTTTTTTGAACGTTATATATATATATATATATATATATGATATCCCAGCTAACTTTCGCCAGAGTTTAAAAATATGCAAAGGCAACGTAGCTGGACAGAACCAAGGTAATGTTGCTTGCCGTCGCTAGGAGATACTCAAATTATTTTTTCATTCCACCTAGTTAGATTAGTCTTAATTAATTAATCAACTTCTCAAATATTATAGTTAGATTAAAAGTGTCAATGAGAAAATTGTAGAGCGACATGATAAACTCCCGATACAGCCTTCTGTTGCTCAATAAGTGCTACTTAAAAGTGGTTTTCCGAGAGTGAAATAAGCCTGCAAATGCAAGCAAAATTGCCTAGTACTGGCCGCCCGAGGCACAGAAGTGTTGATTTGACGTGTGACCGCTTCCGTACATAGTGTCGTCGAGACCCTACGGTGCGCTTTAATGCGGCTTTGCTTCTGCACGCTCTGCGTCTTGACAAATTGGCATGGCGTTTAGTTTTCAGAAATATCAGAAACGTACCGTATACCGTGCCTTCAACTTAAATTTATCCCATTTGCCCGCAACCGCTTTTGCGTATATAGAAGTTGCGTTTCCTTCCCTTCTCACGTCACCTTTAACACACCCCCCCCACCCCCCTGTATGGGTACTGCGAGCGAAGTGGCATGGCCGTTCGTTGTGCACTCGTTTCGCGATTGCACGTTAGTATAAAGGTAAGCACTGCAATTTCTGCAACTTTTTTGCGGCTGGTCACGGATAATTACAGCTGTCAAGAGGCTAATGTGGCGTCGCCCAGGGAGCTTCAGAGGGCATTGTGTACACTCGACGTGGCACAAAGGTCCAAACGAGTTTCTCGCGTCGCTTTTCTTCTCTGCCGCGCTCCTGTCATGTATACACACGCTCTGAAGAACCCCCCAACGCGGTGTGCTAGACACCAGCAGCAGCAGCAACATGAGCAATGGGAAAGTCAAGGGAAGAGGTCAAAGAAAGCTTCGCTTTAAAAAAATGAAAAATTAAGGGAATGTATACAAAAATGCTAGATAAATGCATGTATATCATAAGTGATTAAATCAAGCAGGCTAGGTGACTTTTTTCGCCGCCCCGTTTCAAAGGGGATGCCATTAAATCATCATCAGCATCATGGTAATGGTTCGAAAAAGGAAAGAAACCTGCTCTTAGCCATCACAGCATGCTCCGGTCTGTCCCTGCTGC
Organism: Dermacentor andersoni; assembly: GCF_023375885.2. Lineage (NCBI taxonomy): Eukaryota > Metazoa > Arthropoda > Arachnida > Ixodida > Ixodidae > Dermacentor > Dermacentor andersoni. Next base: position 35,283,656 of record NC_092819.1, on the reverse strand, counting down.
GACGCTGCGACAGGTGATCTGTCTGCAGTAGTTGAGAAAAGTGCTCCCTCCCCCCTTCTTTCCAGGACGAGCTGTGCCTGGCACCATTGTTGTTTTGTTGCTGGGCGTTGGTGGCCTTCTGACCGCTGATACTTTCAAGAATGGCTCGGTCAAACCTTTCTCTACGCAAAATGGTCGGTGCCACTGATTGATGGTGGCTGTAGTCGCGGTAAGGGGTTCGCCACTGCCGCTGACGCGGCTGTCATGTGCGTGCGGACCGTTGCTTCGAAAACCGTCTCGGTAGATGGCCTGCAGTACTCACTACCTAGGCGGAACATTTGTAATACGAAAGACAGGTTGAAACTGAAATGGACGGGACCTTGAGCGACGTTGATCGTCAATTAGTTTTGTTTCTTTTTCTTCCTACTGTCTGCTCTTAGCATTCTGCTAACTACGGGCCCACTACAGGGATGTTCTAGGCTTGAAATGGTAAATGTAGCTTTGTGCCTAAACACATAGGTAGAAAGAAAAGGAAATTGCTATTGACCGCAGTAACTGTCCAGCGCAGTCTGCTGACACCTGACGAGCAGTCAGCAGTGGAGAAAGGGTGGCGATAACAGAGTAGGCGTAACGGTTAGTAGATAGTTTAGAGTAAAGATGAACTATTTACAACAGAGCGTCTAAGTAAGAGAGAGAACGAAACTTTTATTTGAAGTAGTGACTTGTCAGTCGAGGTGGGAGGGTCCCTTATTCCAGGAACCCTCTGGCTTGGATCGCCCTCCGGGCCCGGGCGACGAGTTCGCGCTGGTCGACCAGGTCCGGCTTGGAGATCGCAGCCTGCCACGTTTCAGCCAGGAGGTTTGGGTTTGCGTCTGCTACTATTAGTTGTGGCGCTGTGATGTTTGCACGGGTGTTCTTGCATTGCAGGAGGAGGTAAAAAAAAAAAGTTCGTTTGCGGAGTGACTTCTTCAAGAAAGGTTGGCACCGGCACTAATGTTAGGTCGCGCGGAACAGCGGGGTGGCGAGGCCCGACTGCTTGAAGTCGCAGTGCTTTTGTAAGCTACACTGGACCACGTTCACGTGCAAAGAAATTAGTTGTGTGCATCGCTGACACCAGTTTTGTTTCGACCGCATGTGCCTCACGACGTGATACCTATCCCCCTACGTTCAGAAACCGCCCGGCAAACTCGTTTCCATTAATTCGGTGCTAACAATACGCAGAGCCCTTTCTGTGCGCAAAAAAAAAAAAGGAAAACATAATGGAGGACGCTGAAGTTTCGTCTTTACTTTATCTGCAATTCTCCTGGGCAAAATGGCACAATAGCCCAACCTGCTGGCTATCTGGCAGGTTCTCTCAGCAGCCACAATTGAGCGAGCTGTCTTAACGTTGCTGGTCGCACGTTGTTGGACCACGAAGGCCTGGTTGCAGACACGTGTGCTTGAAGGAATGTGGGGTAGGCGCGACGACAAGACTGAGTCAAATACTCAAACCTGGAGGAAGAATCGATCCGCGTTTTGCTCACTTTATAATGTTTAGTGGTTTACTTCCAACATTACACAAATGTTGGAACTATGTTGGAGCGATTTAGGGATGGTATGGCAAAGCTTTTTTAAAAGACGACGGCTCATCGGACACACAAACAGACGTGCTCGTGCGCTCGCACATACAATGTGTGCTGCAATGAATAAAACGACGTTTTTTTTAAAATAAGTAACTGAAACGCTAATGCATTTCTCCGCAATGTTCGGGAATTATTATCTCGAAACTGGTGTCATCCTGAGAATTCGTTCTAAGTGAATCCGCCTTGCGAGTTCCAGTGCACGGCTAGAATTTGTACGGAAGGTGGGAGGACTCTCCCCTCCTTTACTTTCCCCTCTTTTCTTTACAAAAGACCCTTTAAAAGCTGCACACCGCCACCCCCGAAGAACAACCCCTGAAGTAGGAGCCGAATGGGCTCCGAAACGTCGGGCTAATAAAATTCAGTTATGTGGTTGGAGTCAGTCTGAAAGTCCTAATCAGTTTCCCAACCAGACAGGCAATTCTGTCGAAATGTTTAGCTTCAGGGTAAGAACAGCAGTGAGCCGGCTTCTTCAGCGAGGGAAAGGCTGCACATTACGGTGGGCCCTCCGACTGTACCATGTTGCCGCCACTACGGCGTGGCTCATAATCCGATTGTGGTTTTGGCACGTGAAGTCCCGTAATTCAAGTAAAGTTTGACACTTTTATCACGGTGCGATGTGCCGTGTGATGACAATACTAACTTTCTCGGAGGTTATGATCAACGGGACACAACAACGCCTTAAGCAAATACGTCTCGCTGTGTGTTATGTGTACTACGCAAGCAGCAGTAGTGCACGCAAGGCAACACTTACCATCAACTCACCGCTCTCGCATTGCACTAAACGCTGAAGAAATGAAACATTCGCCGTCAACATCACCCGTAATTATCGTCAATCAAAGCAAACGGCACAGAAAGCTCCGCTTACGTCGATTCCCACACTGCGTTGAATCCACTTTTTTTTTTCGCTTTTTGAACGCATTGAAGAAAAAAAGGTAACGTTCTGTGATCGAGTGAGACAGAAAAGGCCGTACACGGCTGTTCTACGCAGTGCGTCTCAAGTGGATGGTTCACAAAAGGTCCGCCTTCAAAATGGTAATCGCATTATTTCGAGTCTCAAGCAGCGGAAAATTATTTTTCCTACTGCTATCCGTCCAGCGAGCCGAGGAAGCCGCTTCGAGTCAAGGTCTCGGAACCGCGTCCGCGGCGAGTGCCCAGACCCACTAAAACGACGCCGGACTCAAATCTTGTTGATTTGAAAATAAAAGTTTACGCTCCGCTGTCCACATTATGCGATTCTGCCCAGCGGAAAATCACGGAAATCACGAAATAAGTAATACTGAGCAGTGGGAGGCCTTGTTGCTTAGCTCCGACCCTGACCTGCAGGCCAAGGTCATCAAGAGAGCTGAAGAAGCTAATGGAATGCATCATGTAACCGCACTGAAAAACAAGGGACAAGGAAGGAACACACAAGACAGGCGCGGAACTTCAACTGTCCCTGTTGAATAAGCTGAAGAAGCCGCCCGGGCCCACGGGTTCGTGGCTGCTTAACCACAAGGTCACCCGCCAATACCTAGTTTTCCAATAAAGTCTTTACTCACTCACCCCTATGATCCACGACCTTCAGATCTGCAGCCGCTGTGCACCCTTTTTATTTCTTTTGTCTAGTTTACTTGCTGATGGTGCTGTTTTTATCGTCTCTACCCATTATGTTCTTTTTCCTTGTATTCCTCTAGGACCGAAAACGTAGAATCGAAACGAGAGGCAATGTTTCTTAAAAATTACTAAGGTATTTTGACCTTCGGCTTGTTTTATTCGCTGCTGACCGAATTTTTGTCCGAGTCTTTCGCTGTTTCCTGATAAAAGCAACGCAATAAGATCATACTGAGAAAAATCCGATATGTCTTCACAGTCGTTATTCCTCTTCGATTGCCAAGTGCAAAACACAATTGATCATGTGTAAAAAAAAGTCGCTGCGCATGCCCGAGAAAGGCATTTTCCAACCTAAATACTCTCGACCACAAACTAGTGGAACGAAGTATTGTTCCCGTTCAAAAGCTTCAGCTTTATTCTCGTCGAAAGCTGCACATTCCTCTATTCTGCGAAGGTTCAGCGCTGGTTAAGTGTATTGAATGGGGGCAACAATGCACTCCCTCTCGACGGCTACGGGTGAGGGAACTATGCGACATAAAATGTTCGGAGTGATCCTGGCAAAGCCTTTGTGCTCGCGTTTCATCCGTCAGTTTCTTCTTTCGTTGAGAAAGAGCTTTGCATGGCAAACCGACTTGAGAGTTTCTGCAAATCAATTTTGCTTGATGTGCGGCACCGGAATGTCAAACGCGATGGGAATGGGGTCGCGAAACTGCAGCAACCGCACTGCAGCCGACTCGGTTTTGTTTGAAACACTTGTTTTGCAACCACTCAGCGAGGTGCGAAGTTGGCGACTCTAAGGCTAGAGGTCACTCCAAGTTTCTCAAATTGCCCTTTCTTTTGATTACTTTGCTTACACGAGCGCAAACTCCACTTTGTCCTTTTCACCATCAATTCATGCTCCTGATGCACTGCTGCGATAGGTGTCGAATTTAACAGCCCTCAAGCGACACTGGAGTTAATTAAACGCTGTGCTGCGGAGCACAGCGCCGGCAAACCCACAAAAAGCGCGTCTCCGACAATTTTTCTCATGTTGCGTAGCCGTTCGCGCGATCATTTCGAGCTTTGGGACAAACCCCATCAATGCTTCTGTGCTAGCGACGCGACAGGCTTCTGCTGTTTGCAGTATATTTACAACTTTGTACGTCTTTCTGTGGGCCTAGGAGTGAACTTTCAACTGCATTAGACAGACTGGACGATTGCTTTTTGTCAAGAATCATAATCGCTGGGAACTGTTCCGAGAGCATCCGTAGCACAAAAGGCGCTGAACGCGTTGCACTTTTTGAGGAGAAGTGTCGCGCGCCACATGGCAATCATGTATACGTTTTTTTTTTTGTTCTCTTTCTAGAATCTTTTTTTTTTTTTACCCCTTAGCCCAGCACATGTATAGCCAGTCGGTCAACGGTGGCTACCTTCGCTGCCTCTTGCTTGCATGAATGCGGGTGCGTTCATGCATCTCCAGTTATGATCGCTTCCCTTCCTGCGCAATAGCATACAACTGCATAGAACTCCGCATTTCAAACGTACATGTTCAGGGAGCTTCGCGATCAGCTCAATGTCGGGTATGTAGGACGTACGGCCATAAAAGCTATGATTGTTGCCGGTGGTTGGTATCGAGCTGGCATGGTTTACTTAGTAGATGTCGTCTATCTTAGGAAAACATTCTGTGAAACGTACTGTAGTGCTTTACCTATAGACATGGCAGGGATTTCTGCCGATGGTGAGGCGCACGGAGCAACCAGAGCGAGTCTGGTGCGTGTATTTATGAAGTATTCGTTTCACGAATATGTTCCGCGGTTTAGCAGCCATGATCAGTTCGATAAACATACGAGACTATTGTTAAATTGTAAGTGCATTCCCCTATTTGCTTCGACAAGTGTTCGAACTGTTTTGTTTTGTTATAGATACTCGTACATTGCACAACTCGTTCGTTTGTTAGATGCAGTTTCTGCCACCGAATAATGTAGTTTTATTTAGGAGTAACAACATGCCGTACAAACCGCAGAGCGATGGCAACGAAGTGCTGATCAAGCGGCAAAGGCGGTAAGCATAACTGGACATAACAAAAATGTGAACAGGACGAAGCTGTTCTTCCGCGGGGAATTTTTTTGTCCTTTTTAGAAAATCCCCGTTCAAGTAGGCACTCGTCTCGTGCGATCGTGTGTGTAGCAAGCAAGTAAAACTTGTTTGCTGCAAGGTGGCTCCTCATAAAACCTGTCGGAGGCGATATTAAGTGTGAAGCACCCTCCTTTCTGCCCGAGCGATTTATGAATGTCGCCCCGTGACGAGGAAAGAAATAACCTGCGCCTACAGAAACGTACAATGCCCCCCCCCCCCCCCCCCCCCTGCAATTCTGCTGAAGCTTAGCCGTGGCACCGACAGGGCCTCCTTTGCACTTTACCCTTTTGATGGAGTTTTTTGAAGAAAAAAGAAAAAGTGGCTCTTCGGCATGGGAGCTATCGACATGAACTCCTGAACACGGTGGGGAAACATTCTTGCTGCATTCGTCACAAGGAGGGGCCACACCTTTTGACCCACCCAACTTCCTTTATTCCTGAGTGCAGATTGACAAAGGAATCGCCAGACAGAAGACCCCCTCTTGTGTCACCTGTCTCCCCCAGCAAACTAACGAAGTTTGAGAGGGTTCACTGCAGACGCTTCACCTTCTCGCCACTCCCGGGAAAGAGTTTCTCGCGCCGAGCGATCACCATTCGAACCCCTGCTTCTCTACCAGTCTGCAAACTGGGTCTCTGACGAGAGCATTCATCTTGGCGTCCACCGCAGACACTGCTTCAAAGTGAAAAGTGCTCGGACTTGCTCGACTCTGCGCTTCGGAAACTGCAGCCATGAGAAGCCAACCGCTGTTTGTCGCTTTCGTCATCCTGTTTCTGCTATTTTTGGACGCTGCCTTTGGAAGTAAGTGTTTTATGCTTTATTTTTTAATGGTTAATGTTTATTTTATGCTTTTTTGAACTCCTTAACTCGTTACCGAGAATTGCATATGAGCACATGGTTATATCTATAGGTGAGAGTTTTTGAAAGTCAGAGGCCTGGTTCTAGTGAGGTGATCAGCAATGCCACCGTCTTTTGCGACTGGGTAGATGTTATAACTTGTGTACGCGTGTGTAACAGGTGGTCTGGCAAGTTTACTGCTGCTTGCGCATTGGTTATGAATTCCTTTCGGAGTTATGTTGTCGTGTTGGATGATTGCAATTTTCTGTGACGCTGCCGGCACTTTATGCAAACAGTGATGTGCTCTTGAAATGCGCTAGATGATTAAGGTTGGTTCGCGTACCCTGCCGGGATGGCAAAGCGAATGCAGGGCTCTGCTGCTGCAATGCAAAGTTGTTCATGCATTCATGTACGGCATGTAATACGGCCCAAGTGTTACTTAGTGGGTTGGCTCTAGCGTGTCTCCTTTTATTTTATTTTTTTTCTCCTCGTGCCTTTCTACGCTAGGAAAATGTTTACTAGTATGGCAGTACAAAGAAAACCCGCTCACGGATCGCTTAGTTTAGCTGTGTGCCTAACCAGTCTCCAAGTGCTACCAACATTCTTGAGCCACGCACCGTGTATAATGACAGTACGTTTATATCTGCATTCGCATCAAACAGTCGCTGGTCAGTTTGCTCTATGTAAACCCAGCGACGGCTGTCTTCTCGTTTTCACCCGCCAATCTTACGTAGCATGGGTTGGCGATGTCACTAGGGCGGGCAGTCTCACAGACTTTACGGGTGATGGCGCCAGCAGTACGGCGGCGCACGTGTTTCTTCTTCTTTTCTGTGGCATGAATATATTTATACATGCGTAACTTTCCGTACTTGACACCGGCGCGTAAAACGACGGCATCGCGAATCTTATTATATTGGACGAGCGTTGTCGAGCATCGACAGCTTTCGTCACGTGTCATTATTTTTTTGCTTGTTCCCTTCTGTTTGACGCGCTGGTTTCACGTATACATCCATTTTCAACTAGCCCGATTTGCAACCTTTCTGAAATAATTGATTTTTTTTTTCGTTGCCGAAAAATATGCCAGTAGGTAGCTTTTCCCGTGTCCTCGAATTGCGTGAGTTGCCTGTAAGCTAGAGAGGCAAGCTGAGCGTTTGGAACAGAATCCTGCCATCACATGCATCCACCTTATTGCCATATGCACCTGTCAGCCCTTCTTTATGAAAAGCAGAAGCTGTTTTGTTAGCAACGGAGGGAACGTTCTGTTAAGCATTCCAGCGACGTATAGAAGAGGGCACGACGGACGAGTTATACGCTCGGTCCTCTAATCTTGTTAGCTGAGGGGCCCGGTGGCTTTCCATTCTCTGCCAATTAGGCAGAGGTCGAGATTCTTGACCGTGACCCCCCACACAATACCCCGAACTCCCTGGAAGCTGTCATTCCTTGAAACTTTCATAGACTTACTTTTTAGCGCTCTGCTACTTTCAGCTGCAGCTTCCGAGAAAAAGCTGCCGAGACGTCTCTACGGCGTTTTCATTGCGCTCCCCGAACTAGGAGGGTTGCTTTTCTTTTTTTTCGACACTAGCCACTGTCTGCGTGTGTCTAGGAACTTCTCGCCGTTTCTTTATTTGTTTGTTTATTTATTTAAACTTCTCTCAGAGAAGCTAAGGACAGAGTTGCACATTTATTTCTCTTTTTATTCGTGCATGTTTCAGCGCACTTTTCAAAACTCGCACGCAAGCTGAACTTCGGTGCTGCTGAGACGAGATTGGTTTCTTTCTCACTTGACTAACGTGAGGCTCCATGCTGTCACTATTTGAAATGTTCAGGTCTTGTGATAAGTCTCTTTAGGCTCAGTCGCAATCCGCCTGTGTCACACTCACGTAGATATCAGACGAGCCCAATGGCGATGTAGAGGCGTGCGTTTATAAGCGGAGAGACCATGCACGCGTTGACCGCCTGCTCGCTGGAGACTAACTATTTTTATCGTATTTGACATGATCAGGCAGTACAATCACGCAGATTTATCTATTGGAAATAATTCGCAAGGGCATGAAGGCATTACAAGAAAAGCTATAAACAAGCATAGCATGTCCGGTGACTAAGCTATTATGTTACTATGCAGTGCGGCAGGCGACTGGGCACGAACACATGTTTAGGAATTCTTGACATTTGCCCCCTTCGTCCATATCCTGAACTTCACCGCGATGAAACAGAATAACTAAATTGGCAGAAATTTCAGTCTAATAGGTGACATTTCATAGCCGTGTCACTGATATGAAATACGCAGCAGCGAAGTTACGGCTAAGCGCCGTAAATGTGTATGTTATAAGGCGTACTCTTTCGACGTTGCAAACTGAAAGTTCGTCAATATATATAATATCTGCTGGTGTCCATAGATGTCCGGAATTCGTGGGTACGAAATTAACTAGGGGTGAGTGAATGGTAAATTTTTTACTAGTAGTTCTCACTATTATAATATAAATTTTCGTATCCTGGTAATCACAGCACTAGAAATGTTTGTCATTACACAGCACGTTATAAAGCATGGTTCATTAGTAGCACAAATGGATCATTGGGAACAGTTAGCCAAGTAGTTTGTTCGCAATCTCAGAGCTATTCGAAGCATACGTGGTCATGCATAGCTATACGTATAGCGTTTATAAAAGCAGCCATGTCAGCCAAAAAATATGTGTGCATACCTCCTTGACTAAATCAGAAATGTCTCCTGCTGTGGCAGGGGGTAAAAAAAGACGATTTTTCCTAGTTCAAATGGTACGTCGTGGTAGATGGTGTCACTAATGCATAAATTATATCGCCGTGAAACGTATTCTGACTCCATCCGATAAGAAACTATTATTATCAATGTGACAATCACTGAGAGATTACTATCACTAAACAATATCCACTGCTGAATGCCATGTCTGAACGACATCTTATTGCGAGTGATCGCGTTTAGCCAAAAAAGACCGGCGGTACGAGCTACTGTGTGTTATGCGCTCAAGTTTATTACGAATGGGACGAAAGTTATGCATTTTATTGCTTCATTTGAATATTTCACCGTATATGCGGTCGACGGCGTGGACAATTTGAAAAATCTTCGCACGCCCCTAAAATTAACTTTGGGAATGGAAAAGCAGTGCGAAAGACATGGACAAGGGTAGACGTAAGACAGATACGTCCCTACGTCCATGTCTTTAACGCTGCTTCAACAACCGTTCCTAATGTCGAACTAACTATAGCATTCATTACGGAATAAATGTAAGCTTGAAATTTGTTCGTTACCAATCCTCTGCCGCTCTCTATCGTGGCAGTTTGTAATGATGCCGCTGCGCATGCGCGAGACATTTTCCTGCGAAAGCAATTTAGACCGCTGTCTGGTAGAACGAAGTATTGTTACACTTCAACAGCTTCACATTTACCGCACCGGAACCCTGCGCATCCCTCTACTCTGCGAGCGTTCAGCAGTGGTAAAGGCTGTTGAAAGACAACAATACATTCCCTCTCGGTGACAAGGTTTGGGGTGATGACTATAAGGTCAGGGACCTTCTGAAGTAATCATTTGTGCTCGTGCTTACGCCCTATTGGGAGCAGGAACCGCCCTTGAGGCAGAAATGCCTGTGGGCGGTATGTTTTCGTTTGAAGACAGCCTTGAGTGGTTAGAGTCTACAAGTTTCTTCTTTTCTTCAATATCATGCTGGCGACATGGAAGCATGCTGATTAATCGTAGTGCACGATAGTTCAACATGATTATGATCCGAGCGAGACTGAAGTTTAGGTGGGGCAAGAAAACAAACATTTGATACAGGCTCTTAATTTGAAATGGCGATACGAGCATTACTAATTTATTTATTGTTCACGAGACGCTGGCATCCATGGAGGATAAAACGAGAAGCGCTGTTTTAGAAGTATTCGAGGGCGATGATAGTGAACAAATGACTCGAATCCCAAAAGGCATGCTAGTGTTTTGTGTAGATTTAAATTCCGGTGGCACGCTCGAGTTTCATGTTCGACGGCATACTCGGAATAGTTCAAAATTAAGGCCGTGGATGCGGCTATATACTGATAATTCCGCCAGCTATACCTCTAAATTACGTCTGCTAACAACGGCATCCATCTCCTTGTCTCCTCGCAGTGGAAGACGTCCTGGGCTTGCTGAACGACCGAGTCGACTCAGTCACCAACATGGCGCGCGCTTTCCTGGCCGTCTTCGTCGGCGCCTTCACGATCAACGCGTGCGCCGTGGTCTTCATCGTGTTCGGCGACGGTCGCTCGCGCCGGTTCCTGTTTCCACTGGTGGTGGTCTACGCGGCCCTGTACCTGGTCTTCAGCGGGATGGCGTACCTGTTCCTAGGACTGAGCGGGAGCGTGGCCAGTCGCGTGCGTACGCTGGGCTCCATCATGGACGCCGCCTCGGTGGTCGACATCTCGGACTCCGCCTTCTCCTACATCAAGGTGCACGAGCAGGAGTGCCGGCTTCGATTCGTGTGCGAACTCTCGGAAAAAGCCATCGAGCGCGACCACATGTTCGCCCTGGTGCTTCGCGTCGTCAGCATACTGGGCAGCGCCGGCGGACCGTACGTCGAGGCGGTGCTCGGGGGTCTCAGCGGCCGCGGCTGTCACCTGCTGTTCTCGGAGTGCGATTACTCGCCGTTGAGAAGATCCCTGCCGTTCGTCGACTAGCTCCCCTACCCCCGATGTATGTACATAAATGCGCTCAACCGATTAGTCGTATTACCTATTTATGCGAATAAACAAGCCCAGTGAAATTCTCGTCAATACGTGGTTGTCTGTTCTTTCTTCGCTCAGTCGCACACACGATCACGCCTGTCGCGACAGTGCGGACGGTTCGTTGTGTGTCGCATTGGTGTCGTAGCTTACGGGTTAGTATAGCGTGCACCCGTGAGCAAAAGTATGCGGACCAGGGATTGCGCGATAAAACTAATTTTCTACTGTGTCTGGAAATGCAACTTGAAAGTAAAGATTGCAGCCTAAACTTCGCATTTCTAGTGTACTCGTCAGTTTCCGTTTATACGTGTTAATTATGAATAAATTCTGTTTTTTCGGCGACCCTGTGGTCTGTATACTTTTGCCCACGGGTGTACGTGTCACGCTACGCGCAGTGAAATAGCGCGGTCAGACTGCGCGTGCGCAGAATGCTACGGCAGCTTTGCGTGTTGCGTGCCTCATCTAGTGAGTTGGAATTCAACGCGACATGCTAAAGGTAAGAAAAATTGTTTAGCGTGAAAAAAGCTGACAGTCGCCCCCTTCGAATCAACCAAGTCGTCGTCCAGCACTGTGCATTCGTTCTCAACAGAACCTTGCATTTCCTTTAGCTTTTTTAGATTTCTGTCATTATTATTCGACAGGAAAGCGAATTTAATGCAACAAATATTATAAATCAGCAGCGCAGCAACATCGCTCGCCAACGCAGTTTCCTTTTTTCTTTCGCTTTTCCTCCTCACTAGTCAAACACAGAATCGGGTCGAGTTAACGCGATGCTGCAGCTTTGACCTGTAGCGCATCCAGCCTCGCGTTGTATACACGTTGACGGCACGTTACCCATGTGCAACAGAGAGAGAGAGAGAGCACCCCACACCTATAGAAAGCAAACTGCGACAATTCATTTGGCTCGATTCTATTCTTTTCATAACAGCCAGCGCTCATGACGTCCTCATCTAGATGATATCGTAAAACCAGTTGAATTCTGGGCTTTTACCTGCCAGAGCCACCATATGATTATGAGGCACGCCCTAGTGGGGAACTCCGGATTCATTTTGGCCACGTGGGGTTCTTTAACTTACACCAAATGCACGGTACGTGGACGCTGTTGCATTTCGCCCCCATCGAAACGCTTCCGGGCTTTGATCCCTCGGGCTTAGCACAGTGACAACGTAAGCAGTGTGTAGGTCTCACTAACTGCTGCAAAGTGAAAACGACAACTGTGGCTGCCAGCCACAGTCAAAGAAACAAGAGGATCCCGAATGATTACCGTTGAAACGGCAGAAGGTGAGCTTCAGCGTCACATAGATCAAGTCCGTCCTCGATTCAGTCCTGTGCCAGCACAACCTTCACAAGATCAACCAGCTGGTGTACCGACGCTACCAGAAGAGGCTCAACCAGCTGTGCTTCGTAGATCGACCCGTATACGAAAATCCGTACAGCGGTACTCACCTTAAGGAGGGAAGAGTGCTGCAAAGTGAAAACGACAACGAAGACAGAGAAACCGCGGTCGCCGTGACGCGAGACCGACGCCATGGCACGTGTCGGAGCGGCTTGAGAACGTCTGAACAAAGGGCTGTCACTGAATAAACGGGCGCAGTGTTCCCGCTCTTGTGTGGGCGTTATTATGCTCCTGGCCGTCCGGCCGGATGCCGTTCCCGCCCGGTAGCAGTCATAACAGTTGAGTTGTAACACTAACAAAGCGCGCATCTTCATAGGGGGAAGGGGAGGGGGGCTTTTCAATCCCACTCTTACCAGAGAATCTTTCGCAAAATTTTTTGTAAATATGGCATGCCTTAAATGAAAAGTATGCTTCCTAGACTCACGTAAATTTAACCTTTTATCTCAAACGCATCAAATTTTGATTCAAATCGGTACAGTGGTTGTCTTATTAAACAATTTCCGCGCTTTACATGTATTTGAGTAGGGAAATGGGAGTTGCCCCAACTAAAGCTTCTTTTTCAGGATGAGTTCTTTTTGTACCTTTCCGTAGCTTTCTCAGAGCTATTACTACCGGCATCCTTTGCAGCAGCGGTGCACTATAGTAAAACTCGTGGTAAGATCGGTATAGTTGGACATAATTCGTATTGTATTGTATTGTACACGAGAAAACTTGAACGAAATGACTGGCACAGCACTTCGGCCGTCACATTTCTTCCTTCAATCCAAATCTCCCCCCCCCCCCCCCACCCATGCGGGCAGAAATCAATATAACATTTCCGAATTTTTTTTTTCGTTATATCTTAGTCCGAATCCTACAGAAAGGCCCCCGCTGATTCCAAAGATTCTGTATTATATGTCTCTTTTGCGCATCATACGTCACATCAGTATTCACGGCAACGCCGATACAAATATAAAAATAACTTCGGAGTGATTCGTGCATCATGGTTTACCCACAGGCACGGACAGATACGTTCAAGAAAGAAAAGAGCGAGATGAGCGGCCTTCTTTTCATGCGTATGTCATTGTTAAGCGTGCCTACTCGTGCCTCTGGCTCTGTTTATACTACCGTTGCAAAGAAGGAAATGCGGAAGGAGCTGGCCACCGGAAGCCGCAAGAAAAATGTCCGCGTGTGACGTCGAGGGGGTGAGGGGACGTAAAAGAATGCGGAGAAAGGGAAAAGAGCGGAGAACGGGAAATACACGAGGCGCGGTGAGCGATACGACAAGATTTATTTATTTTATTTATTTATTTAATATATACTGCGGACGCGAAGTCCATGCAGGGTGGATAATACAATATTAGGTCACAAGAAGTAAAACAATGCCAGTACAACAAAATGATGCAACAGTACGACAATAAGGCTGATACAAAAAGCAAACAATCGTGATAAAAGTTTCATAAAGGCAACTCATTCCAGCCATTAATGGTACGTGGAAAGAAGGAGTACTTAAGTAGGTTGGTCCGGGGGCAAAATAGGGGGTTAGTGCATTTTGGTGATGTTGGCGAGTAGGTCTCGTTACCAGTGGATTTGCATACCCAGACCGAGTGACAATTTGTTATTAACTGAGAAAGAAAGTCAAGCCGTAATTTTTTTACGCAATTAAAGTGTAGGAATATTATTAGACCTCATTAGTTGAGTTGGTGGTGATTAATTAATTAAAGTCAACAGAACACTAGCTGAGGCAGAAACATAACGCGAGTTTCGAAGATGTCTGCAACGAGGTTCCTCGTTACGCTGACACACGGTGACAGCTGGTTTACGCGTGAATGCAGCCGCTACTGAGCGTTGACCCCCCTCCCTTCTCGCGGGTGGTTTAGGCGGATTGCCGGATGGGCAGGAGTGTAAACGTCAGCGGCCTGATGTGGTGCAGCGACCTGGCTGCAAGACAAGACAACATATGTTGGCGCATGCCGTGCCGACTATGTTCTTTCGCTTTAAAGGCGCATTAAATTGTTTCACTGCTGTTCATCTCTGGTAGGCTGCACATTGCCATGTGTAGACAGAGTGCTTCCCTGCGTTCCGACAGTAATTTTCCGCCCCGTACTTTTCCACGTTCTCGCGATGTGGTTACGTAGTATGATTTCGCAGTATCTCCTTTTGTCTGCCCCCTTTCGTCACCGCGAACGTATACAATGTTTCAGGGTGCTTTACGGGAGTGTGACGCCGTTGTCTGTCTGACTCTTTTTGTTTCGTTTTATTACTACTACTTATTTTTTAGGTCTCTTGATGTCGTGGTGCGCATTTCCTCTGCGGAACTGAATGTCACGTTCTGCCATTTCTCTGCCGGCACGGCTTGTTCGGACTCTTCCGCCGTCAGTACACGGCGGGCTCTCTTCCACGAACAGGATCGTGTTTAAACACAAACGAGACAAAAAGAATTGCCGCGCTGCTTTAGTAAATTACCCTTCGTCGATAACAAAAAGGAAAAGAAAAGAAAGAAAGCCACTCTTAGCTTGGTAAGTCGGAAAAGAGTGAAAGACGCGTACCGCGACGCCGCCCCTAAGTTCTCGCACCCACTCGGTGTGACGCACTGATTCTGACGACATTTCCTCGGGCTAGTTAGTTCGTCATAGATATAATTAGTTAATTATAGTTAGTCATAGTTATAGTTAGTTCTTCATTCACAAGGATGAACTACATTTCATTCTATAAAAGATCCATAGACTGAAATAAAGGTTTTAAAGAACTGTTACTGGAGCCGCAACGGCGCTAATACGAAACGATTCCTTAGAATCCCTGGCGCCAAACTGATGTTCCGCGCGCTGGCATTGGAACGTAATAGAAGCATTGAAACTCTCACTTTGAATTTTTCTGTTTCGAATACTCACCTTATGTGTGCCTATATGTGCCGTATACAACGTGTCCCATTTAACGTTTTCCACGCTGTTCAAAGAAGAAGAAGAAAAAAAAGAAAGGAATCGTTGTGCAAGATACGATTATAAGGCAGTCAGAGGTGGCGATGAAGGTGGCAAGGCGAAGCAGTTGGGATTAGCACGTCTACACAATGTGACGTATAAGGCGCACGGAGAGCGCGTCACGCCAACATGCACAGAACTCCCTCGCAAGGCGGTGCGTACATCCTAAGTAGCCTAAGGAACGCGGTGGCGCGCCGACAGGGATCACGTACAGGTTAAACCAGGGGAGCTCAATTCGTAGAGCACCACGCGCATAATGCGAAGACGTGGGATCGTTCCCCACCTGCGGCAAGTTGTTTTTTCATCCACTTTCAGTTCCATTAGTTTATCATTTCTTTAATTCAATTAGTAATTAAGTACAAGTAATTTCCCCTGTGTTGTCTTTGTTCGTGGGCTTCTTATGATATGATTAATAAAAATCGGACTCCTCGGTTAACCCCATTTCGGTTTGTATTTCTATGCGAATGAAATCATCGCAATGGCTGGTCGTGATTGGTCGAGTTTGTTTGTTTTTTATTCTCCCCCCCCCCCTTTTTTTTTTCTTTTCGCACTCCGCAGTCACGTTGAGCTGCACCTCGGTGACAGCACATTGGCTATCAAACTTTACTGCGTGGTTATGTTTTAACTCCCCACTAAATTACTATGCAGTTTATTTTGTTTGTTTGCAGTCTTTGACTCTGGGACCGTCGTCTGCATGTTGTCTCTTACCCATTCATTGTGTGTAAAGAATAAAAAACTGAAACTTATATTTCTCAACATTCCTTTTTATATCCTTCAACTCTCCAACCACACGATTATGTGGTTCCACCCGAGGGCTGTGATTTTGTAGTGTCAGACCTGAGACGGATGGGGACACGTCGCTCGTGTAAAACGAACATCTATAATTGAAGAAACACGCATCAAACAGAACAACTGCAAACAAACAATGCGCACGTGTTGAAACAAACGTAAGAGGTATATGCAGTCCTGTGCTGAATTCAAGGTCCTAACCGTTGACGTCGTAGCTCCCTTGTAGCGATGTCCGAGCAACCACAGCGACACAAGACGAGTCAGGTTGTCAGTTGGCTGTCGTCGTGTAGGACGGGGGCCTCACGAATGGATGGGTAGTCGTAAACTGGCATACATAGCGCAAGAACGACACAAGGACGAAGCAGGAACACGGGACGAACACTAACTTTCAACAATTGCTTTATTGCAGCTGGTAAGCATATATATACTTACAGGGAAGCTACTGCAACAGACACACTGAAGGGAAAGAAGAAAGGAAAGCAGTCATGTGGCTACTATGCCAAAATATTCCAGCTCTTTCTTAGATAAAAGAATAGACAGCGTGCTAACGCAGTCGTCGCCTGCTATAGCTATCTCAGCTGCTTCGGCAATTTCCCTCGTTATCTTATTCTTGTAGTGATAGACAACAACAGTTTGTTTTAAGAGAGGGTAGCAGGGTGCCTTCAACGTCACATTTCCTAAAATGAGCAGCGAGATGCCCATGTATAGCGATACTGTCTACTTTATTACTATGCTCCTTCTCCTTACTATACTCCTTCTGCCCTGCTAAAATTGGTAGTCGTAGCACGGGACGGGACGCGTCAGCGCATGCGACGTGCTGAATGAACTCGGGGCTGGCCTCCGAGGCACAGGACGGGTGCCGGAACTGCAGCCAGAACCTGGCCGGGTACCGCGACGCATCGTCGCAGCATTCTAGGGGGCGTTGCCGGTGGGACCCCTCTCCCGGGCCAGGTCTTCTGAGCCACCCGCTGCCGTCTCCAGAGCACGGCTGAAAGACACGTCCGCTCTAGCCCAAGGCCACGTCACTCACTGACCTTGTTCTTTTTCTTGTTACTCAGTGAAATGGCGCAACCCACTCTGGGGGATCGGCCATGAATCGGGCGATGAAAAGACTGTTATTATCGTTTTGTTTGCGGAAAGTAATGGGAAATGAAATAAGTAACTTGTATACATAGTGAAATTAAATGTCGACTAGCTGTTATGGATATGAAGGCTAATGTATATTGCGGTGAAAATTATGTGAGCACGATACATTAAAAGGAATAACATTGCAGTGAGAAAAGGCAAGCGCTAAGAATTTAGTAAAAGTTATGTTAGCATAAGAAATAAAAACAACAGTTTTAGCATGCAATATTTTTTTGCCTCGCGCAGAAAGAACTTCACAAATGCTCCTATGGATATACAGGATGCCCCACCTATCATGCACCAAAATTTAAAAAGATATGCAAATGCCGCCTAGCTGGACAGAACCAAGATAATGCTGTTTGCTGTCACTTTGAGATACTCATATTATTTTGCGCATTCCGCCTAATTATATAATTAGCCTTAATTAATCAATCAACTTCTCAAACGTTACAGTTAGACGAAAA
Source organism: Dermacentor andersoni (assembly GCF_023375885.2). Classification (NCBI taxonomy): domain Eukaryota; kingdom Metazoa; phylum Arthropoda; class Arachnida; order Ixodida; family Ixodidae; genus Dermacentor; species Dermacentor andersoni. The sequence continues at coordinate 35,266,060 of NC_092819.1, read as the reverse complement.
GTGTGAATGAGGCAATTGTAGAGCAACGTGAAAAATTCCCGATTCTGTTGCTCAATACGTGCTACTTAAAGGTGTTTTTCCGAGGGTGAAAGAAGCCCGCGAACACACGCAACGTGCCTCGAGCGGCCAGTCCTCCCATTCGCATTTTCTTCTTAACCCGCCGTGGTTGCTTAGTGGCTATGGTGTTGGGCTGCTGAGCACGAGGTCGCGGGATCGAATCCCGGCCACGGCGGCCGCATTATAGGGGCGAAATGCGAAAACACCCGTGTACTTAGATTTAGGTGCACGTTAAAGAACCCCAGGTGGTCCAAATTTCCGGAGTCCCCCACTACGGCGTGTCTCATAATCAGAAAGTGGTTTTGGCGCGTAAAACCCCATAATTAAATTAATCTAATTTTCATCTTCCTCTTCCTTCACGTTGCGGCCTCGTGACACCCTCTCCGTTTCCAGTTCCACTTTTGCATGTCTCGATGATTACTTGGCTCCCTCTTTGTCTCGCTCTTCGTTATCTTAAACCCACACGCAAACTCACGACATGCAGTGATGCCTTTTCCGCTGCGATTCCTTTTCGCGCTTCGTCAGTGGTCAGAGCGACGTTCCCCCTGCGCTATCACTTGCATCAGCCGGCCAGGAACGGTGGATAAGAGTGGCATAGAATCGAGTGGAAGGAATTGCTCCAAAATCGCGGCCAAGATTGGGTCAAATATCCAGGGCGTCTCAAAATGCGCTGGCTTTTGAGACACTCCATGGTGCCTCAGTGCACTGCATCCCCTTCTTGTCCGGTTCGATCACTGTAGCAACTTTAGAACGTCGTTTAAATGAATGCGGCAAGTGGCGCATCGCATTTATCGTGCTTCGCACGCATGTAAACAGTCGTTATGCGATAGCAGTGAAAATCAAAATAATGCGCCAGGAGAGGGTATATAGTTCGAGACGGAGAGTAGGTCGCTAAACACACATACGATGCCCAAGCAAGAGTTTTACGATGAGGCGATCGAGCCGACGTGTGCCTCCTGTCACGATTGGCGTTTAGCGCCCAGTCCTATTATTATCCAAAATCCTTGCCGTGCCTAATCGGAAAGCGCAGGGTATAGCCCAAATTCCTATGGGGGACTCGGTGTCAGTGTTTGTTGGCTTCTTGTGATATGGGGGACTCGGGCGGTGGCCGGTCTGGCTGGCGCCCCGCAGTGACTGCCAGCCCCTTGGTGCGTGCGCGGGAAAAAAGGGAAGGCACTCCTTCTGCGAACTGTCATAACTCAACGAGTCTACCACCCCGGAGAGCTCGACGACCCGGAGGGAGAACTGGACGATTAACGCCAGCGGAGACAAGAACTGACAGCTCGAGAGACTATTCTTCGCTCACTTCTGTTTTCTTTTCTCACGTGCGTGTCTCCTGCTCCAACCCGAACCAAGCTTATCTTGGAGAGGGTCCTCTTTCGTTTCCTCTGGAAAGGGACAACCGGTTGTGTAGCCCGACAGGTGCTCAAGTTGCCCAAGAATAAGGGAGGACTCGGAATTCCCGACCTGGCCATCGTGGCTACTGCACTACACGTCAGGTGGACGCAGGTCGCTCCTAACTCGGATATGCTGCAGACTCGAAGCTTTACTTCCTTTTTTTTCTTAGTACCCGACTCCGTTTGTTTTCGCAAAGCACACTTTCCTCACTGTGTGTCTCACTCAGATTCCCCGTCCACCATTTATGAGGCAGCTGCCGACTCTCTGGTATGCCTCCGCAAGGTTCACCCCGTCATCGATGCAGTTTCAACTCCAATCCAAGAACTAGTCGATATCCTGACCCCAGGTCTCATCCCGCATTGCCGAAGGTACGATCTGTCCATCCACAGGCCAAGCTGGAAGCTCATTACGGCCAGTTTCCTCGACACCAGGTGAGCTATACGTTCATGTACCGCCTGGCGCGAGGGTGCCTGCCGTTGAGTTACAGGAGCTTCACAGCCATCGCAGCTCGTGGAGTGTGCCCTTTTTGTGGCGGTCGTGAGGATTCGGTTCATATCTTTACGCAGTGTTTGCTTCCCGCAGCTCTTCTCCAAAGGATTGCTAGTCTCTTTAGGCTTCCAGGTGTTCCATATCAGACTGTTCTATTTTTGCACCATTTGCCTAAGCAGGCGATCAACCAGTTCGTGCTTCTTGTCGAGTGCTCATACCAAGTTTGGTGGCATGCTGTGAAGCGGTTTTCGGGCGGCGGGCGCCGGGCCTTCCCGAAGTGCTTGCGAAAGCACGAAAGGAGGTCTGGTTCCATCTCACCCGGGAGCGGCATCACTTGGGCGACTAAATGTTTCTCGAAAGTGGGCCCGCCCTGCCGTGATTTTTAATGAGTCAGGTGGGTAGCTCTCCATTAAGTTATGATGCATGCTTCTAAGGTCGCTCGACTTGGTCGTGTGTGCCACTCGATTCACGGGGTTTTGTTTGGCTCAGTGGAACCCGGAGCCGGAACCGGTTGTGGCGCACCCCCGTGCGGTCGCGCTGCTCCGCGGATGGCTTTGGTGTTCTCCGTGGTTGTATGCCTTGACCTCTTTTATGTTAAGGTAGTCCGGGGGTCTGTCAGGCTCGTGTCCTGTATCACCGACATGGCTGTTTATGTGTTGAGTGCAGTAGCTCAGTCACGCTGCACCACAGCAGCCTCCTTGTCCTGAAAGGACCATTGGCCCGAACCAAAGCTCCCCGCCCAGTCAACCCGGCTATAGGGGGAGTGCCGGGGTCAGTGTACCGAATGAGGTTCCGTTGAAAAGTACATGTAAGCTCTGGGACGCGGCAGCTCCGGGCGCCAAGTCCTCTTCACATCTGACAACGGCACCGCGCGACGTTGTCGTTAAAAAACGCCCGCCTATACGATTCTAGCAAGCCTATTTAAGCGACCCCGCTGTGTATCGTTTTGTATTCTCGTCTCTTCTTTCCTACTTCGTTACGATAGAATAAACAGTGTAGGGTTCGCACTAGTAATTGTCTTACCCCCGCCTGGTCGCGATGGTCTCCCGGACTGCTGCGGCCTGCCGACAAAGCCACGCTACCCAGCAGTAACGCCGGTAGAAGTCAACCGAGGTTCTAGCAACCGGCGTCGCAACACTCCTTGTGCACCGGCTGGCGGCATATGACGATTTGGAACAAGTTTCACGAGCATGCATGCAAGGGATCGACGCGTGTAACTCCGCCTAGATCCGGCGCCGCGGCACGCACGCTCGAAACACTTTGCGTCGAAGAGTGCAAACAAGCATATTTGCACGACACTGCTTCGTCTTGCCCGAATATCAATGCATCACAACGGCGGCGCATTCAACTGACAGTGACCGATGGCGCCGTTCTCTCAACGCTTAGCAAGTCTCACGGTGACTTTCGGCCTTATTGCGATCAGAATTCAGGCAATGTAAGCGACACACCGCGTATTGCTGAAGACAATCTTTATTTAGGATTTGTAGTGGTCATTCTGAGACTTCCACTGCTTCGGAAATATGCGACACACACTGTAAGCGTAGACCAGGCGCATGCAGGCCATCGCATCTGTCAGGCCTGTGGGCAGCATCCTGATGCGGTATACACGCGTTCTGGTAATGGAGCGTTTCTTTTTTTCGAGGAGGCAAGCGGTTTGCGTCCCTTCACCTAAAACTCTCTAATGTCTCCGCGCCTTATCCCACAACATCACATGCGCTTTGGCATTTCATTGCACTGAAGTCGTCTCAGAACATTGGCTGCAGTTGACACACGCCTGATCCTATTGCGAATTTCTGCTTCTCTGTGTTGTTGTCCTGAGGCAGCCAGCTCGGCCTTCAACTAGCAAGGTACTGCCCTATGTTTTAGCATAGAAATTTTCTCTCACGATTTCTTGCTCGCCGTCTTTGAACATCTCAATGAGCTGTCTTGTTTCCAACCATTGCATTCAATTTACTGTTTCTCTAACTTTCTTTGTGATGCGTGGGATGCCGGTCTCCCTCCACACTACACACACGCACGCACCGCTTCGCCTTCCCGTCAAAGCGCCGCGACAGCGCTTACTGTGCACGCACAACGTTCACCTACATACAATAAATAAAACATGATAAATCATGAGACTTACTGACGGGAATTGTCTCATAAATAATGACATATGAAAGGACCTCTTTTCCACATTAGCATATGTCACATTTTCCTTCTTGGATTACGGCTTGTAGATTCTACAAAATTTAACAGTAAATGCCAGGTTATATATAGTCAGCGCTGTCTTGTCAGGTCTATTCGGTTGCAGCGTCTTTGTGAATGAAAGAAGCACTCCGAAGGCAACATAACTGCACTTGGCCGTGTTCGCAGGGTCTACATACTTACTCGGCGCAAAGATGATTGTTCAAAGCGGCGAGATGGTCGGCTCGTTCCGCCTTTACCATACCCGCTTGTTTAGAAACAGTCAGCGCCTCCATGTTCCCGCGCTTCTTAAACTGCGAAGGTGAAGCGGAACCGCTGATCCCATGTTGTTGTGTCCCTCGCGCATATCAAGTGCCGCGGTTGTCCGAAGCACTCCACCGCGGCCTTTAAAGATCCCGCCTCATGAGCGCTACCTGCCATGCTCTGATTGCGCAGTTCATGACGCAGGTGCTGGCGCTGCCGGTGCCCTGCCCTCCGGGCTGACCCCTTCCTCGCTCGGGTCGAGTGTTCTAAAGCGATGAACTCATCCGTTCGCTATGGCCGCTGCGATGCAGGTGGCAGAAACGCGAGCGGCGTTTAGGAGCCGCAAAACGGGGTCGCCCGCGCGTAATGAGACAGCGGGAGACGTACAGCGCGCATTAATGAGACGAGCGCGCGGCCAAATTGTCCCCGCCGGAGACATTAATCAGTCGCATACCGTGAGAGTGCGTTGCGGGCGCCCGACGGATTGATAGCGAGCGGCCCGTCCCGCAGAAGAGGTGTATCCGCACCCCTCCCCCCTCCCCTACGTAAACTGGGCCAGTCGAGCGCGGGACAGCGCGGACGAGCGAAGTCTTCGGAGCGTCTCCGCAGAGTGTGTGTGTTGATGGTGGCACCACGCTCGGGGGGGGGGGGGGTCCCATGGCTATCGAGACCAGCACGTGCGTCACTCGCACAAAGCTCGCACGACAGTCGGATCAACAAACAGCTTGTTGAACGCACGAGTTGGCGAGCATCTCGTGTCGGTCACGCGAGCACGACGACTTCGTGCCCGTGAGAGCTCGTGCAGTTTCTGCCGAAAGTGATCGGGCCGTCCCTGCGCTTCACTGCAGTATCCGATGCACGTGCGGCTGCGCTACCCGTCTTCATGCGTGGATGCGGTTCCCATTGACAGAAGGAAATAAGAGGCTCTGAAAATTGACAATCTGCATGAAATCTGCACTCATATTCAGATTCGGACGTTTGTTTTTAAGCTAAAATGTTTTGTGCGGCTGAACGAGAAATAGCAGAGAGAACTAAGAATTACCAGTGAAGTGTTTCAAAATATGTAAAAAATTAAAAAGAAGGCTTTAATTGTGCAGGTTGTAGCGAGCGCGTGGTACCTTAAGTTTTTGTAAATTCGCACTCATGTTTGCGGCGAGTAACTGTAACGTATTTGACTTCTTATACCTACCCTAAGTGTATGTAACATGCCTTAGATGACACCTATGGGCTTTAAAGTGCGCGGCACAGAAGCGCTTGCCGCAATGTGCAAACATCTGCGAAAGTTTGGGTAGTTTGGTCATTGGTGTTCGCTTTTTGCTATTCTCTGCGTCAGGTCCTTCAAGGACATCGTTGAACGTCACATGGCCAAGTCAGAGCAATCACAAAGCAGACAAATAAGCTAAAATGCGAAAGATTACTAAAAAGGACCCGGATGTGCTGAGAAGCATGTACGTCTCTCATCCACAATTGGCACGCGTTAAGGGCATGGAATTGTGACTAGAGCCAATAAACATTCACATTCGGATGGTTGCGTAAGAATTATAGTACATCAAAAAGAATGATGAATCGCACATTTGCCTTTGTTTCAGCATGGTCAGTACGCACTTCGTAGAAGTTGTGGCCTGTAGCAAGCCAGTGTTCGGAGTCGGTCCTCCCACCTACCGCTCTTACGAGCTAGCTTTGTTTACAGGATCTCGGTGCGAGTAGTTCATGTCAAGAAACGGGCTGACCCAGGGGAGCGACTCAAACGCGTTTACATACATTTCGTCAGCCGAATAGACCGAATAAATCCGCTACTTGTATCGGTGGTTCTGATCCAACCCGCCCTGACGCTATACCTCGGTCCAGCCGACCCGCAAAGGTTTAAGCGTAACGAAAAAGCAAATAAACGAGCCAACTCGCCGGTACTTTGTCCTCTTCATGCAAAAACTAGCTCAAAGCAACGAGGTAGCTGTGTTGGTGGGTTGACGCAATAGAAAACAAACAGCGCCAAGAGAACAGTGGACTAAATGAAACAACACAGACTCTGCAGTAACAATAACAGCGCCCATATTGTCTGATCTATTCATTCTCTGTTCCTGTTGCACTGTGTTTTTTACGATGACAAAAGATGAGGTTGGGCCAAAAGAATGTAGGCTGTTATCGTTATTCTATCAAACCTAAAGAGCGTCGAATTATATAAAGAAGTGCAGTCGGCGGCAGAGAAGATTGGCGAGAGAGTGCGTGCACATTAATTTTGTGAAGAACGCGAGAACCGCGGAATCCCGAGATCTACAAGAAGACGAAGAGGAATACGAGTGTTGCTATATACAGCTGCAGGTGAAGCCCTGCGCCTCCGTTTAGATTTGCCAGATGCCGCGAGGTTGAACAAGGAATAGCCCAAGTATGTCGAAACTTGCATCCACATATCTAAAAACGGGTCGCAAGTCATATAAGGCATTTCTGTAGGCTTCAGTCGGTGCTTCTCTGGGACACATATAGAGCGAGGACCGCTATCCGGGACACTAAGTACGGCAATCGTTATTTCTATCTATAGAGTTATGGCCAACAAAGAGTATACAACAGCAGTTCACCTGTCCGTCCTATAACGCTGTCACAACGACAGCTGACGGAACGACGCACAATAATGGCTCGCGCACTTTAGACAAATGCCGCACCGTGAACGCTCTGTACGTGAACCTAGCGTGAACAAGTTAGACCGACAATGTCAACAGTTAGACCAATGGTTCCCCATCGAACATAAGTTACACTACCACGATCTTATCTGAATAAGGTAGCCGTCAGAGATGACGCTGAAATTTGCAAGAACGCGCGCCGTCTCGGAAAGTCTCTAAACAAGCGAACTGGCGAGCGCCGCGCGTGAGGTTCCAATGTATGGGCGGGCGAGGCCCGGACTGAATAGGCGAACTACTTCCGCGAAAGCAACTCGATGCGATGCGGTGATGTCCGCCGCGTCTCGCGGGAGTCGCGGTGGCAACAGAAAGTGCTTTGCAGCAGTTGTTGCGGCACGGTGATGCAACCTGGGGCGTGCGCTCAAGGACTGTATAACAATGTGGCATCGTGTACCCCCCCCCCCCCCCCCTCATTCTACTGATGACGGGCGTGATAGCGCAGAGGCGACAGTATATAATAGTGGCGATGCCGCCAAATCACGTGGCGCGAGCCAGTCGATCGGTCTCTTGCGTCGATCGATATAGGGAGCCGAAGCCAGAACGACCAGCGCAAATGCCATTTTACTCGAACGCCACTGTTAATGGTGGCGTGAGGATGATGTCGCCGAACTGTATACGCCTACAACACCGGTGTGCGACGCAACAGAACACGCGTCTACGGATGCCTTTGAATCCGTCCGCTCTTGTTGGTAACAGTCGAGGAGGATTGCACGCTGGCGGAAAAATGCATTGTCTGTCTCGCTGTAGTGGTTGGACTTCATCAACTTTCAATTATATCGCCCGCTCAGCAAGCGCTCATTGTCCGGCCAGCGGTTGGGTAATACGTCGCACAGGCTGTATACGTTAACATTCTCAGGACGCACACCTGCGCCTATACTCGTTCGCCGCGACCTTCAAACGAGAAGTTGTGAACTTTTATGCACTCGCTTATTTCGTGTTGCTATTCGTGTTTCGTGTTGCTATTCCAGATCTCTGTTTAAATGACCTTCTCTAGTCATCAAGGAGACCACCGGGAATATAAAAGTTTCCGAACTGTCGCTCTATTTGCGGTCCACAAATGTTTCTAAACGCTATTTTCGCTGTTGTCAAGTTAATATGAAAACAAACTGGACCAAACCACAATAGATCAGCCATGTTGCATTGCCCGGTCCCGTAATATGCATTTGCTTATGACATATATCATAAATCTACGATATGCCATTGATCGATTGTTCTTGCGCCTGCGCCTGCGTGTCTGTCCGTGCGTGCGTTTCGATGGCCACGCGCAGAATAGCGTCATCTGAACCCCCCCCCCCCCCTTTTTTTTTCCTGTTAAAAATAGCATAGAGTTACCTAATGCACTTTTTTATGCGTTCGGCCTTTTGAGTCACGTGCGAGTTTCAGTTCCCTGACAGGAAACAAGAGCCAAGCTTCGCCGGTTCTGGTCGTTCTAAAGACACGCGTCCGGCACGAGCATCAGCGGCCCGTGGCAGCTATAGGCAATGCGCGTCATCGGTAATGCAAGCCTGTCCAATAATAGGCAACGCTTGGAAAAGAACGGAACGCCTCCTTCAGTGCTCGCTCCGGCCGGGACCACCAAAGACAGCAGTCGTGTGCCCAGTGACTCCATCCTCGTTGTTCCACCCTGGCTCCTCTGCGTGACCCACGCCTAAAAAAAGTCGAGGCATCCGTGCTATTTGCCCTTGCACCAATCTGTGCGACGCGACGCCTCGCACGAAATTACACCCGCGGCCAACAGCAGCGACAAACAGCAGTGCTGCACCTTTCGCATCTGGTCGTCATGTAGGCCAGCGAGGTGTATTCGCTTACGCGGTGCAAGCCGCCTGTGTACCGCATCATGGCGAACACAATCCACCTCTGATGCTAAACGACCGTCTGCTGAACTACAGACACGTTCAGCTGACGGGCGTTTAGCATTCCGGCTGACGAGAGCCGCCGGTCTGCCGAAAGCCGCATTTCAATGCAGTGAAAGGAAATAAAGTAGACCTTTAACCTTTGCACCTGCACCATAAGCGAGCATCGATTAAAAAAGGAAAAGAAGAAGAAGAAAACGGGGCACGCGCATTCGCAAAACATCTTACGTAAGAGTCATCGACCATTCGTCATTACGGCGACGATCGCTTCATTACCATAGCGATCGCTGTCACGAGTGGCTGGCGCCCGAACGCCAGCCAATCAGGACACGCTCGAACGTAAGATAAAGTATGGTGAATATACGAGCCCGGCTATCTAGGAGAAAGAGAAACGAACAGAAGATCGTGATGGCGGCGTTATCCCGTGGCAATACGGGAATAACCCCCAAATCCACTTGCATATATATATGTCGATTTGTCTTGATACCTTCGCGGCAGCGAGCATAGTTACGCACGATCGTGTACGTAAGGTCGGGCACGTGCTCGCTATCACACCGCTAACGTGTTGTGGGGGCGCTCGTGATGTGAGAGAAGGAGAGCCGGGAAAAAGAAAGGTTGGCGAAGCGAGTCGGTCGCTGCGTCTAGTAGTAGTAGTAGTAGGTGGTTGTATTATTTAAAAGGACAGAAGCTTGAGATAATTGGTAGGAATTCAGGTTATAATTTATTTATGTATCGATTCATTTTCTTTTATTTATGTATCAAATGTGCAGGAAATGGAAGGAGAAGTTGATGCTGACCGCACTGTAACTGTCTTGAGCTGCTTCTGCTTACACGTGAACAGCAGTGAGGGAGGGATTTACGGGTGAATGAAGAGACAGGATTAAAAGATAAAGCTGAAAGAAGGGATCTACAGTACAATGCGATAGAATACAATACAATACAATACAATACAATACAAATTCATTCCATGTTTGGTACAAAACGAAGAATGAGAGAGTGAGCCGCCGTAGGGAAACTTGACTGGACCTCCAGCCCCTTTGACATGAGCAGCCTTGAGTCGTTCAATTCATGTCGCTAGGAAAACCATAGTTCGCTTGTAATGTCACCTCGAAAAAGTGTTTGCAAGGCGGCTCCGCACACCGTAGGCGCTGTTTAGTAGTAGTGTTTAGTAGTGACTTTAGACGGGGACGCCTAAAACGCGCTTTAATACGGTAACACGAGCGGACCACCGAAGTCTAGCGCTTTCATTAGCGCAACGTCGTGTCGTCCCCACGTGCGTCCACGCTGCTTCTATATAAAAACAAAAGAGAAAAATTGCGATAGAGAGAGAGAGAGAGAGAGCGCAGTCGGCCACGCTGGGGGGAAACTTCGAGGAAGCGGCGGGCGACCCGGAGGTCTACCCTCGTTGCTCTTTCCGTGGCGCATGAACGGAGTGGGGGGGGGGGGGGGGGGGGGGGGGGTTATAGCTGTTTCCTCCTGTAATGATGCCGGTCACTTCCACCACCAGCACCACTCTCGGCTGCCGGCCGCTGTATGCTACGCTACGCGTGCTACAAGCGGCAGCAAGCGGTGGCGCTGGAGAAGCGGTGGCTTCTGGCGGGTGCATGCCAGACAATGCCTGCATTGTGTGCCCCGTCCTGGCCGAAATTGAGTCCCGACTCGCCGCTGGGGTCCTTCCGCGAAATTTGGTAGTGGTGGTGGTGGGGGGGAGGGGGGGGGGTGCTGCGATATCTCGAAAATGCACGAGAACGACGGAGGTAGTAAGCCGCGCGATGCTATAGAGCGGCGCTGAGTTTGGGCTGTAATCTGCGGTATTTCTATAATGGGTCAGGGTGGCTAAGGCAAATTTTGTGCATTAGCCTTATTACGATCATCTTCCCATTCAAAAGGTTTCAGATCAGCATAAAAGGATATACAGGTACCGAGGTGACCGATATTGAGTAACAATTGTAAGAAGTCAACAAACAAAGAATACTATCCTAAATTAACTTATTTATTTCGTATGAAGCACTACCAATAATTAAATTGACGCTTAAATTTACAGCACCTTTAAAGCGAACAGAAATTTGAAGAAAAGACAAACTTGCTCAAACGATAAAGCACTGCACGCGTCATGAGAAGGTTGTGGGTTCCACTTTCGTGCATCAGCGGCCAAGTCGTCTTTACTTTATTAATCAATAATATGAAGTTTATCGCAAATTAACCTTAATCTATAATCAGTTCTACGTGATAATAAAATAGAAATGCTATGATCTCTATGTTTTAATTCATCTTAGTTACCTTCATATATCTGGTGCCCAAATCCACGTCTTAGCGACGGATTTCTCTGGACAACAGAACCAAATCTCGAAGGCTGCGTACGCCGGAAGCGATTCGGAAGCCGGAAACGAGTCATGGACGCCATGTGTTAGATATCGCTTATTGTAACTAATAAGTGTTACACTCAGTTTACACTCAGCCCCTCAGTTTTATTGATTGTTCTCGCTAACTGGTACATTTGACTGTATCTATAAATTCCACACTGATGCTCCGTATCGATCTGCTCCTAAAGCCTAACTCAAATTATAAATGTTTATCCTTTGCGCTTGTCCTGGTCTAAGTTATGCAGATACTTCGTGAATTTTAATGTCATCAGTACCAATTATTCCAAGCAACCTGAAGCTCCTTCGCGTAATTCGCAAATTTGTATTCCGCTCACCCCTAAAAAAAAAAAAATGCAGATGTCGTGGCAAGGTGCGTGACACCCGCGACATCGTGCTCAAGCGCAGAACACCAAAGCCACCGTCGAACCCGCAATCCCAAGCAGAAACAAGCTTGAAAAATTTTGGACCAATGAGCGAGCGGTGATGGTCGACTTGGAATAAAAACAGAACAGAATAGTTTTACGTTGTACCGACCAGGATGTGTAACCACTGAGCAATCGCGGAATCTGCCCTCGGGGTTCATTGTTTTCAAAAAGAAAGAAAGAAAGAAAGGAAGAAAGAAAGACTAGTATTCTGTTACCCCTTTTTGTTTTTTACGCGTATGCGAGGTTACCGCTGAGCGTGGAAATGTTGTTTGACCTCCTTCGCCTTGATGTGGCTCACACGAAACACTTTCTTTTTTTAAAAATCCATCTTGCAAGCTCCGCGTCGCGCGCACGTGTGGAGCGGCGGACGAGGACACACGGCCCACGTGTTGCTGCAGGCTGCCCTCCATGTGCAGAGCAAAGGCGACAGCTACGCGCTACACAAAGTCAGGGCTCTAGGCAATCGCGTCCTGACACTTATAACGGTACTTGGACCGCGGCACCCAGAGTGGCCTTGAAACGTCAGCTTTCATCGCAGTGAAACACTTGTTCATTGAAACGGACATGTGCTCGAAATAGTAAGATCTTGTGCAGTGGCCCGCGTTCGGTATTGATGTTCCGTAGTCATCATCATCATCATCATCATCATCATCATCATCATCTTCTTCTTCTTCTTCTTCTTCTTCTTCTTCTTCTTCTTCTGCTTCTTCATCATCATCATCTTCTTCTGCTTCTTCTTCATCTTCATCATCATCATCTTCTTCTTCTTCTCACTCTTGAACGAGTGGGAACGTGTTATAGTGTTACAGTGTTTGCATGTGCTATACTGCCCATTTTTGTTGATTCTTTATTTTAATTTATCCTTTTCAATCAGACCCTATTTATTCCTCCCCACTAAACATTTTGCTTCGTAGATGTTAGCGTAGCTTCTAAGCTGTTAAAAAGGCCAAATGAGAAGATAAAGAGTATCTTTGTGCACATTAAAAAGTGCCAATTAAGGAACAACAAGGTCCGCTACGAATAAAACTGCTGCAACACATCCGTAGGTAAAGGAAAGTTTGTATCTTTCTTGGTTGGCCGTGCAACGCTTGTCCTTCGAGAGGCAGCGCCGTTGCTGGCATGTCAAGGTTGCCGCCACGTGGTGCCCAGAAATTGCTCGACGTCTTCAAGGCTTTCATCGGAACTGCACATTGCCCACTACTCTTTGACCTCGGACAATTAAAGTGGGTGGCGGGATTGTCCCGCTGCTGCCCCCTGCTTAAACATAGATCTCTCGCGGGCGGAATTGAGGAAATGGCAGTGGCGGCCTCGATGGTCGCGACGTGCAATATTTCGCCGATTCACTGGTACTCTCACTTACCTGTCGAGCACAGAATGCATATACGCGTGCACGGACTCCTAGATATGCCGTAGTTCCGCGCGCGGTTGTCTCAAATTGTGGGTGAATCACACATGCATTTCTCACACAATGGCACGTGCCGGCGGCCTTCCACGGAAGTCCGGAACGCAAGGTTCAATTCTGTCAGCGCGCGTATTCCACCGCCGAGAAGAGCACCAAACGTATGCTTTCGTGGGAATGTTAAAATGCCTCTATGCGGTGCCCTTGTTCATGAGGCCGTCTCCGCGCATTGTCTTAGAAGATCCGTGAGATGAGTCAATCGGCTTGACCTGAGTGAGCATCACATGCTTAATCCGCATCTCAACTGTTGGCACCGAACGTGCCGCGATTTGAGAGGCTGTGAACTTGGATGCAAAGCATTACGCATAACGCAAAAATAAATTTCAAATATTCTGACGCCGGTATTTCAAGACCGCCACCTTTAGCGATGGTCCTTTATATATATATTTTCACTTATTCATTCGGGAAGATCTCCAACGGCAAAATAATAGAAATGTGTGTACAACCTTCTGTACGCTGATGGTAATTTGGCGGCTGCCAAGCTTCACTCAGGTAAAGGTGCTCATGTCATCGTAATATATTACTTCTGGCTTGAATAATTACAAATTAGCACTACAGATTTATCACTTCCATTGAAACCAAAGTGGAAATTGCGGAAAGTGGTTCAAGGTTTCTATGGTGGAAAGTGCGTGGCGCCAAACACTCTGCTCAGCGCAGAAACGACCAAGACGGTGGCTATAAAATTAAGGAGATCGTGATGTCATTTTTGATCCCAGGATACAAGTTTTTTTTTTCTTTTATGAACCTGGACATAAGCAGCGTCTTTTTAGAGACCAGACCCGACAAAAAGCAGCCCGGGCTTTCACTGATACACTGACCACTGGGGACGAAAGCTCAGTGTGCTCGTAAGTTCTAAGTGAGGAGAATCGGTTGAAACGAGAGGCTTGATATATTTTTTTAGCGACGTCCACATGAATCCGATAGACGATGCCACCAAGGAAAGCAACAACGAAATTAACTATTTTTTAAAATTAATATGTAGAAATAGCAAGGAAAGGTAAAGTAAGAGACAAGACGAATTGCCGCCCCTGGTAGCCGAATCCACAACGCCTGCGTGACGCGTGCAAGGCTGTACTAACTGCGAATCCCACGCGTCGTACGAATGTAGTGCGTTTGACTCCCACCGGCGGTAAGTTGTCTTGTCTTCCACGTTCATTTCCCTTTTCCTATACTGTTTGTACACTGCAATTAAAAAGAAAACATGGTCAATAAATTTCATATTTGCTCTCATTGAAGTGAATGGCACGAATCCAACAGATAATAACATATTGGACTAGCATGAAAGTTCCTTTCGATGCACACGAGCACAATCCGAAGCACAACGGTCGTGACTCATCTTCCTCTGTGACAAGAGCTGTACGCTCAAGCTCGCGAACTCGAACTCGTCGCGCCAGGACGCGCGATCATTTCGCATGCGTGCTCGCGAACCGAATCCCATTCACATGAGCGCAACCAACGGGTTGCATAATTCTGATCGTCTCGACCCCTCCCACACCGTATCTAAGTTTTCCTTGAAGCCAGGTTGGCTTCAACGGTTGCTCTCGGACTTGCGGCCAGACGGAGAGCCCTCTTAACCAATCATTACCCTGTTACTATGTATACGAGTATCCCAGTACCCTCACAGCGAAACGCCCACGGCGCTTGAAAGGATAACGGTCGTTAACAGCTCATCCCGAAAGAAGCTTCCGTTCGTCGAGCGGTGCGCAGAAAATGGATAGTTTCGCCGCTGTGCGAACGCGCTTTGTGGCTATATGCAAGCGCATGCACCTGACGGAGGCGTACACATACCGCCAGTAATGCGCTGCGGCAAATGACTCGCTTTCGCGACTAATGGTCAAAGCTGCAGCAAAACCCCGAGCTGCCCAATTGCAGCCCCGCAGCGAGAGAAGATTGTTGCGTCTCCACTTTCGTATTTCCCCTATTATTCTTTCTTGCCTTATTTTTCTTTAATGTTTTTTTTTCTTCTGCAGAGGAATCCTTGAAGTTCTCCGTGGCGCTACAACTGAACAGTCGCGTTTGTCTGCGGACAGCGTGTGTCAGCGCGTCATGAATCGTTGATCCGCATTCCAAGATTATTTTTTTCCTCTCTTCAAGCACGCAGTCACGAGAAACCCCGCCGTTGCGCATTGTCCCGCAATTTTCTCGACGAAGTTTCTTTCGAACAATCCGAGCCACATCAACGCGCGCTGCCTTTCGCAAGTCGAACCGTTCCTCCGACAGCAACACCACCGTGACGACGCAGGTTCCATCACGATAGACCTTCGCGCCTCTCTTTAACAATTGGTCTTGGAGGCGTTGTATAGCGGCTATTTGTTCGGCAACTCGAGGCTTCGGTCGTGCGAATACTGGGGATGCGTCTGACACGGGTCTCATTACGAACCGTTGGGGTATAAACTCCGTTTCCGCCGCGAGATATACGCGGTGCGAAGTCGGCCGGAGCGTGATGAACGGCGTTTCTCGTTTTGAAACATGGTCTTGAGCATAAAAGAAAAAAAAAAGAAGGAACACATATGATCCTCAGCTTAGACCTCACCAAGAAAGAGATTCCACTGGAGAGAGGGAGAGAGAAAGAGAGAGAGAACAAGGAGCAGCAGGCGGGGATCTGGGTCAACCAGACGAGCGTCCGGTTTGCTACCCCACGCAGCGGGTAAGAGAAAGAGTGAATAGAAAGAGGAAAGAGGGAGTGACTGAACACTGCGTGCAAGCGGGAGGACTGCAAACGGTCACTCGGGCCGGTGCACTTCAAGACCTGCGCCAGTACACCGATAGCCTTTTGCGCTAGCGACGGATGTGGTCAGGGTCCGAGTACCTACCTGTATATTTGACTCAGAAAGTGGTTCGAGTCGAGTCGGCTTATAGTTGTTTGGAGGGCGAGGCGTATTTTGGACGTCGTGGCGAGGACAGGTACACAACAGGTGCTCTGTGCACGGTTTCCTTGCGCTCAGGGGATCCGCACGTAGGGCTATCGGCCATTCCCGCACGGACAGGAGCATAAGCGTTCGTAAACGACACTCGTAGCCTGAGCAGGACAGCAACGTTGCTTCGCAGCGGGAAAGGCCAGATGGCACTTGCAGCCGTATAGGGGCGCAGCTTACGCAGTAGCCTATAAACGCTCGGAGAAATCCAGTGAACTAGCGTATTTATTAAAGGGTAAATAACACGAAGCTTCTCACAGCGTCCGTCCTTGCCAAAGGTATTGGAAGCGCATGGGTGTCTTCGTGGGCTTGCATACACTTCCTAGAACTATTTGGTGCAGACCGGGAAGTCTTGTGAACAAAATTGCTGCCTACGATGCCACAGTGAGTCGGAAGCCACTTGAGCATGACTCTTCATCAACCCTTACGCCTTTAATATTACGCCAATGCGTATTCCTCTGCGTATGTTTTGAACGAGCTTTCGCACTTCATCTGAGTACGCTGTGCAAAAGTCAGCGATTGGACGCTATAGACGTCCTGCGTCAGAAGTTCCTATCACATATTTTAATGCTATTAGCACTCTTTGGGAGCTTCCCTCAGTTTGCGGTATGTTTGTATCCATTTATGTGTGTCTGTGTATGTCCACATCGATCTAACCTCTTTCCCACTGACTTGGGTTACTGCTCAAATGGGTAGAGCATTTGGCTGCTGTGCGGAGGGGAATGCTCGCCGCAGGGGAATGCGGGAGACCGACCTCTGCCGCTTCACACAAGCCTACCTCATTAGTAGGATTGTCTGCGCATACCCTTATTACCACCTCCGCCGCAAAGACGAAGAGGCGGTAAATAGCATCATCCGTTCGGCGTACAAGGCGGCAAGGGGACTGCCCCAGTCCGCCAGCACACAGCGTCTCCTCCAGCTTGGAGTATACGACACCCTCACAGAGCTGATAGAGGCACACAAGACTGCACAGATACACCGTCTTTCTCGCACCGAACACGGTCGTTACATTCTTAATCGTCTTAACATCAACCCTACAGGTGACATCCACCCCACTGCTCCCCTCCCGACTGGAGTCTACAGTCGGCTGGTCATCAAACCCATGGCCAAGAATATGCTCAAGCCACCATGCTTCGCAGACTGCAGACCGATTCAATTCTCAGTCATTCTAGGCTTTATTTAATCACTGGAGGGGATTACGACCCCGTCTGTACTAAGTGCGACCATGGAATGTTCGCCACTCGGGCACACATTCTCTGGGGATGCGAGGGTAACCCTCCCCCAGAATCATTGCACGTCGCCCCCACCTGGGAGCCACACTAGGCCTACCTGCCCTAACTTCCTACCCTACAGTGGCAAATAAAGTTGTTTCTCTCTCTCTCTCTCTCTCTCTCTCGGTGATATGTAATGTGTGCCGCTCATCAGTTACCCTCTATACATTCGGCACTGGGTATGTGCTGCAGGGAGGGAGGAGCATGTTTAACGTGCGCTGAAAAAGTACAGGTCGTTATCCCCCCCCCCCCCCCGCCTACACACACGCACACATACACCAGTATTTCATCAGCGGAAAAAAAGGGGCCAAATCCATGACTTAAGCGGGGTATCTGCTGAGGGCACTTCTCGATGAAGTTGCCCCCTATATATCTTCCGTTCCTGCGTCTTGTCTTGTTTACGAAGCCGGCGATCTATATAGAGCTGTACAATGGATGCCAAGGGAGGGGAACGGCATTTGAGGACGGCAGATTGACGACTATACGAGGTGCTGTGACGAGATCAGGAAATTTGCAGGGCACATTCCGGTGTGTCGGCCGCGATTGGAAGGCAAAATACTCTCGTTTACTTAGATTTAGGGGCGCAATACATAACCCCAGGTGGTAAAACAAATACGGAGTTCTGTACTAGCGTGTCTCTCATATAGCGTTACTTCTGTGGGTCATTATTACCTGTTGTTACCCTTTCATTACATTTCATTACCCCACTGTGGAGGGATCGACAGGATATCGGGTAGGCAAACCGTCATCAGCACCAGCGCAGCAGCAGGAGCCGCCCAGCGTCTACAAATTTCCTCGTTTCATCACACCACCCAGAGATCTCTGCTTTCCTCCACTGCGCCCCGCTTGTCCTGGCGCCCATTCTGCAGCTATAAGTAGACCACGCGCTATCTGCCCAAAATGACGAATAATACCAACGAACGATATCAGCGTTGCATGTCCTTTTAATTTTCGCGGCACAATTAACGAGTGATCTACATTACGCCCCGGCGCCAACGTCTGCTACTGCATTCACGTCCAAGGAAAATTAAGAACGACACAAAAAAGACTTTCACCGAACCTGGCGATGCCTTCATCGTCCCTTCTCGCCCCTTCATTCTCATCGCAATCGAGAAGCTCTTCGACCACGTCAACGTCCTCGTTTTTTTTTCTTTATCTGTGTACGTATGTGTGTGTGAGCGCTATAGGATGAGGTCAGCGTTGCGTATATATCCTCGGTGACTCTATGCATTCGCCTCCCATGGTGGGTCTGCCAGTTAACCTCCTCCTTTTCTCTCTGGCTCGTCGCCGCTACCTACGCGTTTGTTACGCTTTTGCGACGCACCTTTGACGAGACCGTCGCCTCCGCTCGTCGATCGCCGAGCGCTTCTCTCCCGCGGCGTTTCGTTCATTCTATGCAAGCTCCGAGAAGCGCATAGCTCGTAAGATAAAAAAAAAAAATCCCGTCATGGCAGAGCGATGAAATCGGGCTAGCTGGTAGACTTTCGTAGCCCTTGCGCTGTACACGGCACATACTAACGGGGCGAAATAGACACAGACCAGGAAGGGAAGAGCAAACGTAGTAAACAAAGAAACACAATATCAGATCATGTGGAGCATTTGTTACAGGTTATACAGGGTGTTTCAGCGAACACTGTCAAACATTTTTAAAGGTTGTTTGTGGCAGATAGCTCAATTATAGTTCGTCAGGTGGTCTACTCGAAGCGGCGGACACTAGATACACAAAAAAATTGAAATGCGAAACGATCTAATAACCAAAAATTCACTAATTAAGTTTTTAACTAATTGCTTTATGACCCATATTGCAATACACAAATTCTAGCCATGGAGTTCGCAAGGCGGATCCACTTGGAACGAATTCTCAGGACGACACCAGTTTTGAGATATTCCCAATCGTTGCGGAGAAATGCATTGGCGTTCCAGTTACTTGTGCACGTCAATAGATAAAACAACGTTTTCTTAACAAATTAACTAGAACGCCCATGCATTTCTTTGCAATGTTCGGGAATTAATATCTCGAAATTGGTGCCATCCTGAGAATTCCTTCCAAGTGGATCCGCCTTGTGAACTCCACGGCTAGAATTTGTGTATTGCAATACGGGCCATAAAGTAATTAGTTAAAAACTTAATTGGGTAAAACTATATTATGGGGCTTGCGGGGACACTAAAAAGAAACAGTAAGTCAGTTTGTATGCAGATAAAAATATTCTTTCAAATTTATTTTTTCGTTAATTTGTCGAAAAGTGGTCGATGAATAAAGAGAAAATGAATGGCGGATTTCTGTTTTCTAGAATTTGCGCCGACAACGCGGCGCCGGTCAACAACCCCTGGATAACTTGTCCACGAGGTGTTGCGCCGGTACGTCAGCGGTGACGTCATGGATTTCAGTGTATACTTTCGTATTTAGGCCGTCGAGACGCAGTAACAGAGGCTAGAAAACTTATTAGATTCATTGTTTGCCTCCGTTAAAGAACAGCGCAATTCAACCTTTGTCTATAAACGATTAACTACATCAGAGCAGACGGTGTCGAAGCCCTTGACGACACGGTGAGCTGGTCACGTGCCTTTCTTTCTCTTTTGCGTCATTTCCGGCTCATAGTGCCTTCTCTCGGGGCAAGGGTGAGTTAACTGAGTTTCTTGCTATCGCAAAAACGCAGTTCACTATTGCAGCTGAAATCCATGCTCCCTTTTGTGTCCTTTTAGAGACCAGTTCCGTCTTTGCACGTGTGTGATGTGGCACTTTCGTGACGTCATTCGTGGAGGCGTGTACCACGTCGCCGCCCAGTCTCGTCAATGTAGCTGGCGTCGCTGGTCCGAGCAGTGCACCTTGTAGACTACGCCGCCTCATTTTCAATTCTTTAACGTGCACCCAAAGCACTTTACGAGATCGTTTTGCATTCCACTTCTCCTAGGAATGCAGCTGCCGACTGCCGACTTCCAGACTCGAGGTGGGCAGCACGACACCAAATCCTCAAAGCCGCCGCAGCGAACAGAAAACAGGATTAGAAATACGTCTTGTTAAAAGAGGATGTCGGGCACACGAGGTCTCTGTGCTTGCTCTGAGTTTACACAGACGCTTTAGGTACGCGGGAACAAAAAAAAAAAAAAAGGTGTTTGACTGCTACCGTCATTCTTCTGACATGATGTGTAAAGCTGGAGATCAATCATTCTTAGCCGTAAGCTCACCGAAGTGTTCCGTACACTAAACCAAGCGTACCTAGCCGTCAGGTAAACCAATGACTTGAGTCCCAAGGAGAATTGGCGCTCCTCAAAAGCGGCCCCTGTTCTGACAACCTTCATTTTCTGCCCATTGGGGACCACAAACACAAAAGCGCCTGGGAGCCCTTCGCTCAACGCCGAAGGCATGCGCCACCGCGCAGTCCACAAAACTCCGCAGCTTGTACTCGAGGAGAGCGCGCCACCGTTGTGTCGGCCGGCGCCTCCACGCCACCCCCCCCTAGAGACGCAATCTGTCGGGTCATCTCACAACAAACGTCCGGAGCTCAACGATTTGTTCCAGTCGCCTCGGACGGATGCCGCGGGCATCCGCGGCAAATCGCGCCTGGGCGAGCACGTGTTAGCACTTTCTGCCGTGCTTTTTTTTTTTAACTTTTACAAGACGACTGCGAGTGACAGGACACAACTGCAGCAGTAAGCAGTCAGCAGCGCACGGAAAGGCCGCGAGGCAGAGGGGACCAGAGCCCTCCTCGTGGTGTCCTGCTTCCCTGAGGAAAGCCCGGTCGTCGCCGGTCGCAGAAGAAGAAGACAATGCCGGAGAAAGTGCCGGAGCTACCGCCGCGCGAGCTCCGCAATGCTTTGACCAGACCCTCCCCCACAACCTCCCTCTCAACGACCAGCACCACCGCGGCGCTCTCCACTGCAAACCCCTTCTCCCGCCTCCTCGTCAAAACGGAGGTAGCGCGTGCGAGTGCGCGCACTCGTGAGTGAATAAAACAATGCCGCACGCGGTTTCCTCCTCTCAGCTACGAGAGATGCCACCGGTGATGACCCGGTGAGGAGAGCGAAAGAAAGGGGATGGGGGGGGGGGGGTGCCCCGCCACAGGCAACTCCTTCTCCTCATCGTATAAAACCGCCCATGGACCCCGCATGACACCTTCAGTTTTCATTGTGGCCCGTCCGGGACTCATCTTCCTTCTTCACCCTCTTCTGGGTGGCGACGCCGACGGCCCCCGGACTTCGAAGCGCGGGACGTTGTTTCTTAGCTTGTGAAACTCCGCGCCGGACTCCTGCCCGGGCGCCCACGCGCAGCGAAGTTACTACTGGTTCGTCGCCAGCGGTTCCAGGTGAGTCGTCGGCACCGATTACGCACGGCCGCCCCGAGGACAGGGTCTCTCTGGAAGCCCCAGGAATACGCGAAGTCTCGCGACCCCAGAGAGACCGATAGAGGGCCACGCAGCGGTTTGGATATGGATGCGACCCACCATTGCGCCCATCCATGACCCCGCGAAGTTCCGACGATTTTTTTGTTGTTTTACTTTTGGCACCGGCACGTGGATATGCGATGTCAGTCTGCGTCGGCTCTGGCGCAGTGCTTCGGTGCCGGCGAGTGGTGGATTTAGCGCTCAGTGGATATCGTGCCAAAGGTGTCCTCGCTCACCTCGGAGTGGCTTTGATTTCGGCAGCCGCGTAGTACCCGTTTTGCATGGGTCGCTACTTAGACCGTAGCCTTCCAAGTTTTGTCTCGTGTACGCATCACTTCGTTTGACTGATAGGGATTGTCGTTGGCAGCTACGCCAAGCAGCTATCCGACGTTGCGGCCTTGTGCACGACCATATATTGAATGCAAAAGCACTGAACTCTGTACTGCTTGAAGTTACAAGCAAGACGGACATTTTTTAAAGGTTTCGTTCACTCTTTCATTAACCATTTTAGAAAAAGTAGGTCGACCTGGAGGGCACCCGTTAGAAAGCTAATTTTCAAGCTTAGAACTTCAGCCTCAACTGTTCGTTCAGTAGAAGTGAAAACCTGGCTAGTGCGTACACGCTGAACATGTTGGAAAAACAGCGCAAACTACCATGCACCCATCGTCCTCCTCTACTGTACCCCTATTTTTTTCTTATCAGATGCGTTTGTAAGGTGATAATGGTGTGTTAGAATGCACCGGTTACTTCTCTTCTCACCCTTGTGGGGAGAAGGAAATGCTTAAATAAGAAACAGCAAATACCATATTCAAAAAGTAAAATATATACAGGAAGGTCACTTCTAAAGTCCACAAATAATCGCAGATGGGGAACGTTTTTGAAATTTTCACGCTGTCGTACGGGCAGGGACATGAGTACGAGCAATTCATTGTGAATTATGTTTACGGAACTCTGACGCGTAAACATATCCCTGTAAGTCGCGTTTCTCGTCATTCGGTACGTATTGTGTACCTGCAAAATTGGAGTATACCGTGGTATCAATCTGATCGATCTGTAACTGCCAAGCTACATCTGCCGACACCTGAACGTCTTCTCCAAAACCACTTCTATACGTCTTTCTCGCACCACATACATCAACCGCTAGACGTTTCGAAATAGCTGTGCGGCGTACGCAAATTGTCGTACGCGTCAAGAGAAAGCTTTCGGCGTCGTTGCTGGAGAGCACTCCTTGGAAAATTCGCGCCACTTTCTCAGGAGCGAAGAAAAGAAAGAAGCGCGCGGGAACACGTCCGCATCCAACAGCCTGGGACAACTCTGTTCCTGGAACGCGGCCGCTCAGACCCCCCCAAAATTCCTCGCGGCATCCCCGAGCTGACAGCGCGAATCGCGGAAGAGCATCGCCGACCCTCCGGAGAAACCGCGCTGCCAGACACGCTTCCTCCCTTTCCAAAGGGACAGGCGGCGCGTATTATACGACGTGTATAACGCGCGACTCACATTTGCGGCAACAACAATGGCCTCCTGGCCGCTGACCCTAATTTAGCCCCCTCCTCCCACCAACCCACCCCGTGCCAAAAGCCTGCCTCGAGCGACGCCGAGTCGTCGCTCACTGAGTGACCCCTCTCCCCCCCCCCCCCCCCCCCTAACCCACCCCCTTCTTACTTTGCCTGAGGCCGCGAACCACTCAGTTCTATGCCGCAATTTGGCCCCTCCGTTGCTGCGGAAAAGAAAAGAAAAAAAAAAAAAATAATCGCGCGCCGCTTCTTCCCAAATCGCCGCGACTGGTCGTCGAGGAAACGGGAGAGTCTTCGCACTTTCTGCATCGTCTTTCGCGGTTCGCCGATCGGTGGCGGTAGGAGAAAACCGAACCTAAAGACCGAACCGACGAGGGGGGCAATCATGCCAGGTGCGCGCTCGCGTGCGCGCTGCGTGTGTGTGTGTGTACTGCACATGTGCTGCAAACACACACGCAGTCCCGCGAGGGATCAAATCGTGCCGGAAGAAGGTGCAAGTGGCGGAAGTGTTGGTGCGTTAGAATAAATAGAGAGTACATATGTGTATCGGGGGGCCCTGAATCTTGTTCCGGTACGGTGCCTCCGACTGGGGAGTATGCTCCGCGTACACTCGGAACCGATGCGAACGAACGTGAGAACGCGGGGGAGGACGAAACGCGGCGGCAACACGAAATGCGCACTGGCGTTCGGACCTGTTTGATCGGCATGGAAGTGAGACGAGGGACGCCGTGCGTGTTTGACCACTCGGGCATATTAACATGTGTAAACCTGCGGATGGGTGCAGTGAAATCGACTAAGTGTAGCGGGAGAGAGGTGCTTGTGCCAACTCAATCATCGAGAGTTATCGTGTTTCCCAATGGAACTCGGATACTCTACTTAGCAAGCGTACACTCAGATTGGGGGTTACCAGGAAGCTTGAAAGCGGAGTAAATTTGAGACAACCACGCAGATAAATTGCCAGCGCATGATTTTTTTTTATATCTCGGTGAAATTGAACTGTGTGCGTTGTGATAGAACATAAAAAAAGAAAGAGAGAAAGGAAGACGTGGTTCTAAGGCTGCATATTCGTAACGTCGCCGTGAAAGACACGTCTTTAGCAAAGCATACATCGCGGGCTTTCATCGATCGTTTAGGTGCATCGCACTTCTGGAGTTTCGCTGTATTGAAACTGGGCTCCCCGAAAATCCAAACCCAAGGCGTATGCGATGGTGGTGCCGTCGACACCGCAAGTTCAAGCGTTTGTGGCCTGAGCGAGAAGGAATTTCAAACGTGACTGAATATCCAAACGGTCACGCGAGAGCCGAGACCAAATATCCAACGAGATTAAATGTACAACCGTGCCTGCATATTCAACGAGAACAAATATCCAACCAGATCTTTTTTTTTTTTTTTTGTAGATACTAGAAACCCGTGATACATCCGTCTGACGCGTTTCGAGCACTATTGCACGTATGAAATCATGAAATTCCCCAGTGGCGCACATCAGGCTTTTCTACGGTGCCAACAAAACAGCGGATATGGATTTCGTACGGCAAAGACGCGCACTGTCGCACACCGGTCATGACGAGCAAATCAAAAGAAAAAAAAGCTGGACGCCTTGAACGCGCTTCGCGTTGCGTATTATTCTAATTTCTCCTGGTGGAAAGAACGAACGAAGGATCCGTGGATAATGGTAGCAGATTGGGCTATAGTTGGTACATGTTTACTGTGAAGAATGGTTGCACCAACTAAAGGAACACCGGACGACAGGACAGAAACAGACGAGCACTAATCTTCGTTTCTTTTCTTTGTTTTATGCTCGAAAGGACCAGCGGGAACTAATCAACACTGACTACATCGTAGGAGCCTCAAGCTGACTTTTTGCATTCAGCCTCCTGTTGGGCCCCGGGCTCAATTCATTTTATTAGATCTCGGTGTTTCATAAGCGCTGCTTGTTTCAGCTATTCACGCGCAAAAAGCCGCATGCCGGTACGATTCAATGAGATAGAATATCAAGGAGCCTGAATATCCAATTGTGTCTGTATATTCAAAGAGACGGAACGTACAACGTGAGCGAATATCCAAGGTTGAATATATTCTTCTGCGTTGGATATACAGGCACGAAATCCAAATTTGGAAGGGTGAAGGGAAGGGCCGCTATTTCTTGGGTTTGTCTAAGATTAGCTCACCGCCTCCCGGTTAACCTCCTTGTCACGACTCTTACTGCTTTCGAAAGTGGTGCACATTCCAGCAGTGAAAATGGTAATAATTCTACATCTCGGAGCCATTTTGCTTAGTATTCTTTAAAGACACATTCAGAGCGGAAGAAATAAGTTCTAAAGAAGTTACGGGTTAACAGGGACGTACGCCGTCCGCCTTGAATACATACACGATTTTACGTTATGCACTAAAACCGTGTCCAATCTCTATGTTAAAATATCCCCCCCCCGCCGTGTGTACATATATATATATATATATATATATATATATATATATATATATATATATATATATGTGTGTGTGTGTGTGTGTGTGTGTGTGTGTGTGTGTTTTGGTACGAAGTTCATACGCAGGGAGCGCTTTTCATTCGCGAACAGGTTCTAATTCGGACGCTGATTTTAGGACCTCCTCCT
This sequence comes from Dermacentor andersoni, assembly GCF_023375885.2. Taxonomy (NCBI): domain Eukaryota; kingdom Metazoa; phylum Arthropoda; class Arachnida; order Ixodida; family Ixodidae; genus Dermacentor; species Dermacentor andersoni. The sequence continues at coordinate 35,240,223 of NC_092819.1, read as the reverse complement.
GTATACAAAATTTTATTTTAATAATTTTTATGCACAGGTAGTAAACTGATTCTGAAGGTATACACTGCAAACATAAGCAAGTCTAAATAGGGATTGTTATGGTTTAATACCTTATAAATCTTATCACAAAAGAGCGATTAAAACACTGCTTTCTAGGAATTACTGTCGAGATTTCTGCCTCGACAACTCAATTAGCCTATACACTGCACGGATAAATTGCCAGAAAGATAGAAGAGAAGTGGTTCATTCGCCTGATGAGTCATTATTTTATCATTCGTGTCGACACAGTGCGAAAAAAAAAAAAAAATGAGAGCGTAGTTATACTACCGTCTTCGCACTTAGGCTTTCCTGCACACTCGTACATCGGTTTCTCTCTGCAAAAGCACGCCAGCGATCGGGTGACTGTTCGCATTTTTCCTGGTCGCTTAATCTTAGTGAGGTCAGACAAAGGCCTGGTTACATTAATCGAAAAGCAGGTTGTTCCGACTGTCACGTTTACATTAGCCTTTCTCTACATTGGTTCTTGGCGCTACAGTGAATTGTCTCTTTACATGCGGTAGAAATAAAAGCAGAATCAGAGCGTCGAATCCCTCTATCGAAAGCCACGCAGAATAAAACCAAGCAGCCTCGTATATTACGTCAGCTTTTTCTTTTTCTTCGAGCGAAAGCGTTGGCCTACACGACAGTCGTTTGCTTTCGCTAAGTCATTGTGAATGAGCTGGTGCCATAGAATGTATTGCAGCACCGTTGTGTACAAGTTCCTTGGTGACTTCTTGAAACACTGCCGAGCTCGCGAGTTCCCTAAATTATCGTATTCGTGTTACGGTATTTATTCCTGCGTGCACCTTCTCAGGCCGTCCGTTACGAGGCGGGCACTCCGAGAAATGAAAACCAGGGGTACGTCAGTGGTGTATGAAAAGTTGCGATGTCTTTCTTTTTCTTTCTTTCTATATTATTATTTCTCGCCTCGCAGTGGGAAGCGGGGCTCGTTCTCGCGTGTTGTACAAACAGCCTTTATAGAAGCCCACTGTAGTCTGCGTACACATAGAGACCGAACGTGACGGGCAGATTGCACACGCCGAAAACAAGCAAAGGTAACAAAATGGATCCATTGTACGCCGCCCGCCGATTTCCTTATGCGTACACCTATTGTCGTATCGTTCTGCGGAGAACAAGGGGGCTCGCTTCAAAAAAAGAGCCAAGGCGAGTCGAATTGATGCAAGCCGACAAAGCCGTATCAAACGGCCACCATCGCGCACTGCACAAAGCTGCTGCTTCTGTTCCTTCTTCTTGTTACTTGTTATGTTTTATCAGCGCTGAAGCATCCGGCACGTACTAGGAATAGCACGCGTTTAATCTACGTCTGTGTCGATCACGTGACCACTGACCCGTGAAAAAGGCGCTTCTGACGCGATAAGATCAGTACACACTCCGGCGCTGCCGGCAGAGCGTGGCAGGGCGCTAACAGGTTTGGAACGTCTCGGCGTGGCGAGGTTAATACACGGGCGCTCACGCTTTTCGGGTGGCTGCATAATTATTGCCTTCCTGCGTGCTACGATGGCGGCTGGAACGCCTCTGTATCCAACCGGGATGCGGAATCCGTATATATGTTTAATAGGAAGTGGAGAACTAGTCTCCCTTGTTGGCGTGGCTTATAACCGGTGCTAGCTGCTGCTCTCTGATTGAATGTGCGGCGTAGTATCCAGTTGGGTGCCTGTGGATGTCATTGCCGATCAATAGTACATATTTAATATTAAAGCGCTTAGCTTTCTTTGGGAACTAACCGCGAATTTCTCGCAACTGTCTAACCGTTTTCGTGGGCATATCAATCCGAAGATAGTGCAATCTAGAAAGCGGTAAAAATCCTCACTGTGGTATACGCTATACCACCGTGCCCACATGGCAGGAGTGAGCATAAGAGTACTTAAAACAATAAAAATTTGACATCAGAGGTTTAGCGGCTGAGTTGCACGTGTTACGCGCGAGCGTAGCCATCTGTCAACAAAATTTGGCGCCTATGGCAGAGGACGAATGAACAATCTTGTCCAGCAAGACAGGGCGTTCACATGAGCACAGCTGGGCCGAGGGTAGACTGTGACCGTGCGATCACGACGAGAAGTCGTGATCGTACGGTCACATCAGAAACGTCAGAAAGTCCATCGCATGTCCGAGCGATGAAGTTTCTGTGCATTTGTATATAGAAATCAAAACAGCCAGGCCCGAAGTGAGTTGCGTCGGTGACACTAATGTGCTAATAAGTTATAACGCAATCGTAGTCAACTGTGTGTTCTTCTTTTTGTGTGTGTGTGTGTCGTCTGCTAGCGCCATTCGCATGAAGACGCTGACGGCTACTATTCTTGTTCTCGTCACGGCGTTGCCCGTGTATAACGCAGTACGTTCGTCGAATAGACTCGCGAGCACATTTGCATCTGCTCGTACTGTCGCTTCTGACGACTCAGTGATCATTACTATTTACGTGCGAGAAAGTTGGCTTCCCCTTGCTTTGGTGCCGAGGCCAAAAAAAAGAAGAACAATGCAGAGCAGAACTGGGCCCCTATTTTCATCTCAATGACGTATGCATATAAGGCATACCAACGGGCTCCGCCCCGCTGTCAACACGTCCGGCCTGACACACGCTGCGAGGCTTCCGTGCATGGCTCGCGGCTGGGGTGAGCCGCATTGGCAAGCGGGCGTTGCACAGCGCGCGTCACACTTGTCTAGAGCAGGGGGACGCCGTGTCGTCATCGACCGCAGGGTGCTGGATCGGTGCAGATTGCTTCAGGGCGCGCGCTGGCGGATGGCCGGGGTGCGGCTCGTATAGCTTCTCCCTAGTTGTCTGGTGCATAGCGGCGCAGTTGGCGCACTTACCTCTCTCACCGATGCGTCCACTTTATACCGGGGTGTGCGCTGACGTCATCGCGAGCGCCATATTGTTATGAAAATGGCGCGTCGAAAAACTGCGGGTTTCATTCATTGTATTATTTGCGACTATAGTACGACTATAGTGCGACATTGCGACTATAGTACGAGGGTTGCGAGACCAATTGAAGCCTGAGGAACGAGTCAGTGGAAGCTAGGAATTCGAACACAAAGAAGAGCTATATTTTTCTACGTATCTGTAACTACGAAATGCGGAATGTAGGTAGTTGATCTAACATTGCAAAGCGCGCTGCTCGGTTTTGGACGGGTTCGATCGGTCAAGTTATGTTTATACTTCAATCCGCGTCACAGTGTAGCACAGCTACAACGGATAAAAGCTACGGGAGAAATACGGGAAAGTTTAACCACGTTGTGTCTGCATGCCCTGCCACCGGAAACAGCCGCTGAAGTTCGCGAACGCCTACTGGCGCATAGGTCCCAGCACGAACCCGCACGACAAGATCTCCGACGCAGCAATCATGCAGATTGCTGCGTCGCCTCCAACAACTTATAGTGTAGCACCGCCAATTCATACGAGCGAAGCGCAACATGACTTCATATCTGCGTTCGTTGAAGGTGACGTTCAAGGGTCACAGTATCTCCTGCTCCGCTAGGTGTGCCACCGAATCAGCTTGTCGGGGCACGCAGGAACCACTGTCTTTAGTCGCCAAATGAATCACAGCGGCAGGCATGCAGTTATCAACCAGCTCAGTCTTTTTTTGCATCCTGCCGAAGACAGCGTGTCTCACAAGCCGAAACGATAAGAAAGAAGACCCCGGAACCACAACGCGCCGTCCTAGCCATATTTTTTTTTCCTTTTTACGGAGACCACGAATCGAGTCATGGAGACATCCTTCCTCAAAAGCACTGCGCGACCGAGCGTGACACCGCAAGTGACTTCGCAGTGGCGCCTGCCTGGCCTGGCTAAAAGCATTTCCGCGCCTTTAATAGTAGCGCGGAAACGAGAGCAACTCGAAAAGGATAAAGACAAGTACAAGAACAAAGACGAGCAGTGACTGGCGTCTCAGGTTCTACAGCCCCGTGCGGAAGGCAATTTTTTAATGCCGGTGCAACGCGCATTGTTGTGTCTCTACCATCTTCGCGTTAACGAGAGGCTCGAGGGGCCTTTCGGCTATTCGTGCCGACGAATTAAAAGGGAGCGAGGAAACAAGAACGTCGAGCACGAAGAAAGCGAAAAGAATAATAATAAAAGCGAGAAAGGAAAGACAAGTGTAATAGCGGTCAGAAACGTGTCGTGAAGAAGGCACTACCGGCACGGAAGACATTTGCAACGTCGCTGTGTAGTCGGCATTGTTACTCGCCAACGCGCGAGATTAAACGAAAACGTGCCTGGTGGCGAGGCGGAGTTTAGACGGGTGGCGAGGCACTCTCGCCCGCTTGCGCGGCGCGTCTCGCCGGTCGCAGTTATATTGCACGTGACGCAAATTAATGCGCGAAAGTCGGCGGTGTCTGTCTGGAGATCTACTTTCGCTTTCTTTGTGCGCACGCATCTCTTTAGTTCGTGAAAAAAAGGTAAAGAAAAAGAAAATGAAGGCGTCTCGGACTTCACGCACAGCCACTCTTTGCAGCGAATTCCTTTTGCTGTCACGCGCCGGACTTTTTCTTATTTCGCCGCCGTTCGTCTCATTTTTTCTTATACTTATTTATTCTTTTTTATGGGGGTGGGAGCTCGATGCACGTCGGAGAGTGGCCGACGTGCGCGTGGTGAAAGAAAGTGTGAGAAACAAGAGTAAATGGATTCACAGCTGGGTAAAAGCTGTCGTCACTCTTAGGTTCTGCCGGGAAGCACATACGTTTTTTATTATTTCTTTTTTGCCGGCGACCCACAAGGCTTGTGGCGAACCTTGCGATTTCACTATCACTTCATTTCGCTTTCACGCATTCTGCCGCCGCGTTGCACTACTCGTGTGTAGACGACGGGGTGCGGAGGCTGGAGTTGCCTCCCGAGAAAAAAGAAAAAGGAAAAATAAAGATCGTGGAGTGAGCCGTCTTTACGCCACAGACGAGTTTTGTTTGTCATCGTTGTGCGCCGACATCGTTTAGGCAAGCCGCCGTTTAGTCGTTGTATTCCAGCCGCCATAGTGGTTGGATCTCTCCCCCCCCCCCCCCCCCGCGTCTCTTCTTCAACGAGATGCGCGTACGCGACAATGAAACGGAAAAAAAAAAGATGTAACGACCGAAGAGTTTCTAGAGAGTCGAAAGGCAGTGTTATGAGTGACACAAAGGGAACGCGAATGGCGCCCTTGTGATTCTCTTCTTTACGACTTTTTTTTTTTTTTCATTTTTCTCACCTACAAAAGCGGCCTTTTTCGACTCGATGACGACGCTCCTTTGTTGTCGGTATTCACGGTTTGGTTGCGTAAGCCAGGCGTCTCATTCGCGGCGGCGCAGAATTCAAAGCGCGCGCGATGGGGCCGTGATTTATCGTTGTCTGAGAGCCTGCACAGCGTGTTGAAACAAGTTTCTCAGTGAAGAAAAAAAAGATGACAGGACTGTGAGAGCTTGTAGTTAATCACCTCGCCGCGATGTTGTTGTTGTCGCTGGTGATGGTGGAGTGACCCTGTGCGGGTACAGAGACGTGTTACAACGTGTCCATCAAATCAGTGTCACGCCCGCGAGGGCGGTGTGTAGGTGCCAGACCTCCTTTCGCGCTATCCTCGGCTCCTCGAGGAACGATTGTCGGCGCACACGCGGCTGGAAACGCTTCTTTTCGAGTGCGGTCATGCGAACTAAAAGGCAACGGCTGCTATTAACTGTGCGGTAGTATAACTATACTCGCGCCATATATAACTGCAATGTTTAGAGTGCGTGCATACACCGCGATGGGAGTACGTTCATTGTGGCTGTACCATATTAGAGTGAATGAATGCGCATAAGTCGCACGTGTTACTATAGCAACATAAGGGCGCGTGGTGTTCCGTAGGCTCTTTCGGCGTGCACTACAAACAAAGGACGTCTATTCATGTGGGACGCCTCCCTGTTTTATTATTATTACTATTATTATTATTATTATTATTATTATTATTATTATTATTATTATTATTATTATTATTATTATTATTATTAATGTTCATGTGTCGGGGGGTATACCGTGTGTGTGTTGTTTCCTAAAGAGACACTAAAGCGAACAAAAAGTTGAGTTGTGTTAGTTGATCATACCCTTCTACAATGCAAAAACAGCCATTCTCACCGTGAGTGTGTACAGGGCCCCGAGAAGCCAGAAGAGGCTCAAAAACCGAAAGACGGGTGGCGACGCCGCCTTGAAGTTCCCGCACCATGCTCGCCGTGACGTCATGAATTTTGACGCCGTCTGCTCGCGCCTAGTGAATGTTTATTAGTAAATATATGGACTGTATTATATTGTTAAAAAAACCAAAGACTGAACTTAATAACTTTCAAGAACGTTTACTGATTAACGTACGATGGCCCAGGCATGCAAAAAATACTTTGAAATTTGCGAAGTTAATTACACTGACGTGCTGGCTGGCGCGCGGTTCCGGCGCGACATAAGAAACTTTGACCCTCGTTTTCCCTTCTAATAGTCAACTTTTTTTTTACTGAAGTGAAAAATAAGAGAAGGATGTAAATACTCAACTTGTTGGCGCAAAAATAAGTGAAATAGAGCTTTGACAGAAAGCTGTATCTGTCCAAACTGATTATTTCTATTTAGCGTTCCTTTAGTCGGTGCCTTGGGATAGCCGTCTCTAATGAAGCCTAGCCTTCGGTCAAGCTCGTTGTGAACGACGAGAGTCGTTGCTTCGCCACACGGGTGCGCTTGATTCCCGAGAAGCGGGGAGGTATAGATATGTTAAAGGCATCCGCGACCGCTGACGAATTCTCCGTTCTGACAATGCGCCGCAGTCGAGAGGGTTACCCATCTTGGGCATTTCGGTTATTCGATCCTTTCAGTGCGATCCGATGATCGACGCACCGATGATAGCTCGCCGATATTGCAACGCGCACCGTCGCTTCAACTTCGTCACTATGTCGTTCGCACACTGGTGACGTATTTCCGCACCAACACATTCGGCGATACCGCCGCTTTCGCGTGACGTGTAGTGCTCGACCAGCGAATAAGCGCGCACTGAAAGTGATCATCGTCGAAAGCGACAGTCCGAGAATGCGTCCTCTGAACTCGCCAGCGTATACACACATTGGGCAGTGCGATCGCTGCACGCGGTCCCTGCGCGAAACTCCGTCGTGGTTTGGCGGTGTTGCATGTGCGAGTATTGAAAATTTTCGGCCTATATAGTACTGCGATCGCAGGAGTTCGTAAGGACAGAGGTATCGCTCAGACACGATTTGCGGTGTATCCGTGTTGGACTGTGTCTTACATGTTCAGGTCTTTCCTGCTCGACATCTTAACGTTTTGTGCAGGCGTTAAAAAAAAAAAAAAAAAAAAAAAAACTCGGCTGCGAGCGTTTTTTGTTCGCGAGTCGTCGTTGCGTGTGCGTCGGGGAAACTGTAAAGTTTCTCACCCTAACAAAGCAGAGAAAGCAAGTTTCCGGATGCTGAGAGCTACGGAGAGAATTCCAAACGTGCTTTTTTCTTTCACGAACGTACGGAATACGTTGGCCTCTTCTTTGCGTTTCAGGTTAATTGCCATGTTCTAGCGGCCGCTCGCTACTTTCAAAGCAAAGCACGTCGTTTGACCCCACAGCTTATAACAAAGACGACCAGTGAACAATTCTTGCCCATACGCATGAGAACAACGCAAGCGTCTTCTTTCTTTTCAAAGGTTTGTACTTGTTCTTGTTTACCTGACAATGCAACTCATACTTTTGCGTATACTTTTGCGTACAGCGCCTTAGAAGATGCGGGTAATTTCTTTATTTGTTTATGATGTCATCCCAATCAGTCGAAAAAAACGTACTTGTAAATGCACAGGACTACAGGCTACTGCGGCTTCACCTCATTCCGCTACACGTTTTCATCTCTTAATCCGTCGCTATTGCTCGGCATACACGGCACAGCTAATAACTTGGTCCTGGGTTCGACTCATTGCCATGTCTGCAGCGTTCAAACTACATGTGGCGCAGTGTCAAAAGATTCTTGAGCTGAGATGCTGGCGCGACTTCAAGGACTCTCCAAGTCATGTAAATACCTCCCATTGATTCGCATACGCTGTCCTTTCACCGATCACGCAGACGTAGCTTCGCGATGTGAGCGAACAAGAACATTACCGATAATTTCACCTTAATTTGTTTATCTCCTAACTTTGGCGTCCTCCCCGCCCCTTTCGTGGACTTCGGGAGCTTGAAACCGTGGTGAATCTTCTTGAATATTTATACGACTTATTCTGTACAACTGAAAAAAAAATTTGAGTCGTCCTCTGCGGACTGAATGCCGAGAGCTCTAATGAACATACGTGCGTTCCACGGCAAAATTTGACCTCGAGCAAGAAAAAAAAAAAAGACAGAAAGGAAGAAAAACGTTAAATGCAAATATTGAGAGAAATAACCGAAAGACTAGTCTGCAACAATAAATTTTTACGTCGTTGCTATAGTGTGATCTTTGTTATTATAATAATCCCTCACGCGAGAGTATGGACGCAGTTAAACGACGTCAGTTTTATCGGCGTCATCGGAAGCGGATGCACTGCCAGATATAGCACTTCAATTTTACTTTAAGCTTATTATGTGTTTTTTGTTCCCTCAATTTTTTTTTCTTTAACTGCGCGGTTTTCTATCAACAATATTTCTAAAAGGGTGTCGCAAGCAGGCTGCACCTAAGGTGGCTTTTTTAAAAGCTTTCCCTGATTTTCTTTTCTTTGGAGACTGCTTTCTGACTTTAACAATAATTTGAGAAGAGGCCTGTTGCCTTTGCTACATCTATTCTCTTCAATGACAGAGCACAGCACACACGTAAACATAAAAGAACAGCCATACACAGAACATGTACGCTTCAGCGACTATCTGGGGTGTAATCATTATTGACTTGACGAGCTTTTGTAAAACTATGGAACCGGTGACAGAAATTATGTCAGCGCGTCGAACTAATCTCCTTGCACCCAAGATTGCGAATGAGCAGTCAACAACCTCAATAACAAAATAGAGGGAAAAAAATATCACGCACCGTACTCCGTGCCTCCTCCGTGCCTCCTCCGTGCCTCCTCCGTGCAATGTTTATATAAGGTCAAGCTCCAATAGTCTCCAAGGCACTCGCAAATATTTCCAATACTAAGTTCACGCACAGTTACCCGAGAACTAGCTTCTGAACGCGGTCATTGTACATATATATAGGTTCGATCTTAACTATGTTTAGCAAACCTTCCTAATGATCTTGTTGCTTCCTTTTTCTTATTTTCACCTTCAACTTATTTCAACAATATAATCAATAAATGCTGCCTCATAATAACCCATGGGGCCGGAACTTGGGGGTTTATAGAAGAAGACTTCAATGGAAACCAATGACGTGCAGCAAGTGATGAAACGCTAAATGATAGGCACATCGCCAACAGAAAGACGGCAGCATAGATGAGTGACCAATGCGGTGCCTTCATTTACATAATATCCCGTATTTATTTTATTTCTTCGCTGCTATGACGACGTTGTCATCTCGTCATGATATTTTAGGGGGTACGATTTGCGGTCGGGGCACATTGAGAAGCGAAAGTATATAAAGAGTTATCGAGTTTCCTACAAGAATTACTAGGAGGAAGTGTGGCGCTTTGGTCGTTAGTATACACATGAATTTGTCTGATATTTGTGCTTGTGACTTCAGACGTTCTAGAGGCGGTATTTATTACGTTTTATCTTTCTAAATTTCCGAACGATCTCAGCATTCCAAAATCAGCAAGGCAATCAGTGTCGGCCCACACGCACAGTAAGTGGGAATTCTTTCCTTTATAACGCAATATTTCGTTTAAAATGATCCATTTTGAAAGTCACGAGGCCGTGAAGCCAGGAGGGCGAAGTTCGGGAAATGCGTGTGCAAAACCCACAATTTCCCTGCTGCCTAAACTGCCATATTTGCATCTCCAGCAGACACTAGCGACAAAGTTCCCTTCAGTAAATTTTAGAAGAAACTCTAATGTGCTTAATTATATTGGCTGCGCTACAAGACAAGCCTCCGAGATGTCTTACAAACGTGTTTGGCTGATCTCGGAGGCCATTTCCACAACAGCTCTCGCTGTAATAACGCGTCTCGTCTCGGGCACCGTTGAGAGCAGACGACGCTGCGGAGACGACGCGCGGCCGCAGTCCCAAAAGTGCCGGAATCGGGTCAAGATTATCATAGGCAGCCGCCATTGTGATGCACATGAGCAGCCACCGCGGGGAAGGTCTCGGCGGCGTCGCCTTTGTTTCCCAATCGCCCCCCAACACACAACAAGAGCACGCGCGTAGCGGACGGGCCGGGCGACAAAAGGACGGCGCAAAACGGCGCGCGACGCGTCGCCGCGGCTGGACCGGGTTTCCGGCAGTGTCCACTTCCGCCACCTAGTCGGCCAGGGGTCAGGCACAATACTGGTGGTCGCCGCACACGTAGAGCACGCACGCCCGCACTCGCGCGTACTCTAGCACTACTTGCTCGCAGTGTGGTGCTCGCCCCCCTCGCCGCAGTGGGGGATGGACGCGGGTCATTAGAGATGCTGCCCTCATCACGGCAAAGCGTTTTCGCGCTTTCAAGCCGGGTGGCGTCGCCGTTGCGTAACCCGTCCCGTTGTCATGCAACGAGCCAGCTGCCGAGGCAGCCTTCACCTCCGTGCCAGACGGCGTCCCTCGCATGGCGTCCACGTCGTCGCCGTTGCCTCCAGCCCCATTTTCCCTCACGCTAAATCGTTAGATAACGTGAGACCTAGTGGGAAAGTGTTCGGGGAGAAGTGGGGTGACGAGAAGGACGATGAGCAGCGTGAATACCCCTTTTTGTCCCTCGCAATTTTCTTTGTTTCTACGTGGAAACAGATGAGACGTCTTTGTTTGTCGCAGTTTGTTTTGCTGGTGAAGGCGCACGCGAGCGAGGTATGCTTGTTTGCGTGGTTGTTTACCTCCTGGTTGTGGGTCGAGGGAACACTTGTTCGTTGCTCGGAGACTTGTTTGCACGCACGTGCGCGTTAATGACTGGAGCACCTCTCAGTGTAGTTTGTTATGCGACCGACGAGCACGCGATCTTCTTTTTGTTCACGCGAATCGGTGCACCCTTTTGTTGCGTGTGAGATGCATTGGAGACACAAAAGCCGGTGATGGAGCTTAACACGTTACACTTTTCACACGAATGTGAGCTCATTCTATTCAATGTGACATCCGCACAACGCTGCAATGGTTGTGGCTCGAGGTTTCTTGTTGTCGAACGTGAGAGCATTTCTTTTTAAAGCGTAGTGGTGCTTCTCAGTCTACGCTAGCTCGCTCCCTCACTCTGCCTCCCTCTGGCTGTGTCGCTTATTTCCTGTCTTACTCATTCATTTAAATTGCTTGAATGCACGAATTACGAGTACAACTGTGAAGAGGCTCAGTAAAACCAACTTTTTTGTATATAGAACGTGTCTTCAGTGCCGTCAGAGTTTCTTTAGTTCCCTCGGGTGGCACTCAAGTCCCTTTGCAGGACAGGCACCGGATGGTATTGTGGGAGTAGACACTACAAGTTGTACGCGTATGATGAGCCTACTAATTCAGTTGTGGTATCATTTCAAAATTAGGTGCAACAAACCAGTGAAAAGTAAAAGTGCGGGAACTTGCAGCTTCCATCGTTTAAAAGGCGTTCTACACAGGAGTTTTGCCTGGTCAAAGTTTTCGGTCACACGCCGCTGCTCGGAGGTCAGTTCGAACTCTGGTACTACGAACAAAAATCTCAAAGTATACATTCCTCCTCTTTCGCGCCACGATGTGTGCAGGTTCCGCTGATACTGACAAAGATCGTTTTGTGAATCAAGTTGATCGCTAGCTCTCTTCAGCATGAAGCGTTTTTTTAACACAGCAGCTCATTTTATTAAACAGCGTCGCCTTCACGCGTGATCACACTGTCCACTCTAACACGTGACTTTGTTCTGCCCCTTTACTTTCAGTGTGCACGCGCTCAACATGAGACTCTGGTTGAGCGTGATCCTCTTCGGTAAGTTCCCGCTCACGTTTCTCTTTCCTTGCGCGATTCGCTTTAAACTCTACATTCGGGTTTGTTCCTTGCTGACGTCCACGTCATCATACTAAGCTTCTTTCACTTCCACTTCTTTCTTCGCAGCTTCGCTGGCGGTCCACCTCTCCGCTCGGCCACCAAGAAGGGTAAGAATCGTTTCCACTGCGCAGCTGCGAAAGAGTGGACGCCTGTGCCCTCATGATATTCGCGACGTTTCCAGAGCTTGAAGGAAAGCAGAACGCTTGAGGAACAAAAAAGTAATAACAGTACAGGAATGACGCTAGATGTACGTCTCCCCTACGCTTAATCTCTCCAATAAGAGGATTGTGGTTTTAGAAAGACATTACTGGTAAAATACCTCACGGGATTTTTACACATGGTGGCTCAGGCAGCTGTGACAGCTTAAATATTTAGGACGGTGAAACTCAGAACCCAACATCAAAGTCTAGCTTGTCGTTCTACCCTTTATTTAATCGAAATTAATGTCTCGTGACTGTAAAATACCGCAGACTGCATGATTTGAGAATACTGAAAGCTGGCTTTGCCGCGGACATGCGAGCACTGTGGAAAAGGGCACACAAAAGCGGGCTGGGAACAAATACAGGCGCACAACATAAAACGTGCGTTTGCTAAAGGCACTGTATAACTATGGGCCGTCTTCCTGCCTCATATCGTGCGTAGTGGTAAAGTTGCGCTAGCTCGAGGGACAAAAGTGCGGCCACGCTGCCTTTCAAAATGCGCTCGCTCGGCGTGAACATCCGCCGGTGGGTCAGCGGGCCACAGCGTGTGAAAAGCTTTGTGTGGAGCGAAAGTGCTAAAAATCTGTCGGTTTCTGTTAAATGCTGTTTCGGCGAGTCAATTGGGTCAGTGGAACGCTGCATGCCAGTCGGAAGTGTCCCACACAAGCTAAACTCACTTTGATATTCAATAACACATTGAGGATCCAGTAAAACATAGAAAATTGGCTGTCAACAATGCTGGCCGTTGGCTATTCACACAAGCCTTCGACGTGCTAGCAGAAGACCTGAGCCCTCTCTGCATCAAGGTGGCAAGATAGTAGCGTTTACGAGTGGTAGCAGTCTGCTGTGCCTCAACATACTAATAATAATAATAAAAAAGTTGCGGTGACACGGGCGTTTCTACAATCGCTCTGGTTTAATCGTAAAACGTTATTTCTCAGTAACCATCTGAGCTGAAGCTACAGTCATGGCTTGTTCGCGCTCATTTAAGTTCATCGAAATTACTTCTCTCGTCATGATTTGGGCAGCGGAAAGGTACTGCACTAAACGGGCTCTTGTAGTCCTCACCACAATCATCGCTTACAAAACTCGGAGCTGCCTGGACAAGTCATCACGTGACATAGCGTATTGATCGGGAATCCATACACGCACACACAGCAGCTAGACAAATGAGGACAAGCTCAACTGCCAACCAAGGGTTGGTTGATAGTTAAGCTAGTTGTGGTTTGTCTATCTTCTGCGTGTGCGTGTGTGGTTTTGCTCCGGACATGCCGTCGAGTAAAAACTTTGCGTCCCACTTTTTCTGCTTCTTTTTTTTACCTAGTTGTACACTGCATAATTAGGGTACGAAACCACAGCTTCTCGAGGATGCCATAAATAATTCATTACGTCAACTTATATGCGACCGGTTCAGAGCGCGGGCCAAGTGCAGCGCGGCGTCGGACGCGAAAACTTTTCACGTGACTTAGCCGGAGGTGGTGGTCACGTGATATCGCAATTAACTCAATGCACGCACCATTCAGCCTGGTGCAGCGAAGGGAGGGCATGCAGTGAACTCGCCACTGAACGCTGCCGAGTTGAGGGGACCGTGTCTCCCTGTTATACTGTCGTGCGATGAATGGCCTCGGCTTTCGGCAGCAGCGTGGTCATAGTGCGCGCGTGTGTGTACGCGTCACTGGGCGTCTGGTACCACCAATGGAACGCCACATCAGATTTCGGTAGCGTCAGTAGCCTCCCGCTTCACCTTTGAAGACACGCTGCGCTCGGCACGCGTTAAAATGTATAGCGTAATTAATTATTTGTTGCGGTCTCGAGGAATTCAGGCTCCATAGCGTAGTCACTGGGTCGAGATATCCAATAAACGTAAGTAAATAGGACAAGAGATTTTGACACTAATCTTTTCAACAGTTTGTCGAGCACCAACCCTACTTACAATTACATCGCAAGAGGTTGCAGCACCAAGAACCCGGATTTCTCTCGGGGTCTCGCAGATAACCCGACAGTCGCGCAACCGTGGCGGCGGAAGCAGCTACGCGCGGCCTGACGCTGGCGGTGCCGGCGGCGGAGGCGGCGATGTCGACTACGGCGGTCCAGCACCCGGGGTGACCTTCGACGATGACGTGGGACCCGACGTAGACCTACCTGCTCCAGGAGCCGGTCCAGCGCCGGGCTATGGCCCTGGTCCGGGACCTGCACCGGGACCTGCTCCGGCACCAGCGCCGAGGCCCAGTATGTATAGTGCGCGTTTATTTAGCGACGTGCGCCGTCAGCGCTCTCAGAACTTAGACTCCAGGCTGTTAACGGGCCCTCCTGACAGGAACTCGCATGTAATCGCATCCTACAGTCTGTCCTCATAATCACTCCTCATACTTTTTCTCCTCCTCACCTAACCTCTAAGCAGAGCAACAGGCTAGAAGGCCTCAGGTCGACCTTTCTGCTTTTACTCAAGTAAGTTCTCTCTCTCTCCTTTATCAATGTGGAGCTTTACTGCTGCTGTTCGAACAAGGCGCAGCGTTAAAGGAAAGACGCGAACACGTACACGTTGGATGAAGCTTCCGCCAGTGTTTGCGCGTATCTTGCCCTAAGTTGTTGATTGTATAACACTTTAGTGCAAGCAGGCAGATGCAAAGTGAGATACGTAGACACCACGATGCGCCAAACAATTAATTTTCGGGAAATTCACACATTTATGCACCATGAGTAACCGAGTGAATTTCCCGAGAATAAATCGCTGAAGTTAGATCATCGTGGCGTCTACGTCTCCTCTTTTGTCCTTGTCGGCTTGCGCTAGGACGTTATCCAAGTTTGCATACCAACATGCCCAACACACAGCGACGGTACAAGTTGTTGTTTATTTCTAATCGCAAGGGCGCGTAGGCCTATATGAAGCAAGCGCAATTCCAACTCACTGATCATGAATCAACTACCCTCTACAACACCTGTCGCTGGCACGTTTCTTTGTATGCCACTCCAATTCGCTTTTTAATAAAATGCCCGCGAGCTCTTTCTGTGTCTGTGGCCACTACAAGATACTTCAGGCCTCTTTAGCTGTACGCTCACGTTGGAGTGCCAAGAAAAGTGCTCTCAGCCGCGCTTGGTGGACTACACAACCACTAGCCAAGGCAGACGTGCGCAAGAATGATTTCAGAAGTGTTTTTTGTGCCGTTTAAGGTGATTTGGACTGCGCAGCCGGTTGTGACTGGTTGCTGCACAGTTGTCAGCGAATCTGAGTACTTTCATTATCTCCTACTACTCGTTTCCTTTCTCATCTTAAGACTCCCCGTTTCCTTATCGCAGAATAGGGCAGTCACCGACAACCTACGCTCGTTTACCTTCACGTATTTCCTCTTGTGTGATTTACTGTAGCTATGTGACATCTAAGCTGCAGCATCAATGATCATAGCCAGTGCATCTCCCGCAGTATACTTTTTTCCCCTTTCTTATGTTTTAAAGACAAAATTGGCATCAGCACTGAAGTCGTAGGCAGTGAAGCAAAAATAAGACACTGCGCACTCTTTTTCAGTCGGAGGGTGCACGATAAGTAATTGACCTTACTGCGCTCTTTTACATTAACAAACAAGATGTTTTTGAACGCATACCACACGTTTTAAACCTACCGGGCACCGAGAAAAAGAAACCGCGACCTATGTCGAGGCTATACGTTTCTGGAGACAAAGTGTTCCTAAGGGCTTGAGCGCAGTAAGTTTGAGAATTTCGCAATCTTCTCAAGGTCATCTTCAAGTGACTCTCAAGGCGTCGTAATGCAAGGCTGACTCACTCGATATTGTTGCAGCATTTTTGCGCTAACTTGAAATAAGCAAAGCTGTAGATAAACCGGCCCTGCGCCGAGGTCTTCACGAGTCAACGTGCATGCCTCGTTAAAAGTGGACCTTGGCACTCACCTCTTGTTCTCTTGTCTTCTTGGCATGGCCCGTTGGCCTGTCCAAACGCTGTTGCCTTCTGTGTTCGTTTTAAGTTCGTTCAAATATCCGTATTTTCGCTTTTGTCTTTTTCTTCGAAAGCGGAAAGTTCTCGTAACGTGTTTCGGCATGCGACACTTACATGCCAAGCCACTTTGCCTGCCATCTCGCTAGCTATCTCGTTTGGCCGACTCCCATTCCCACGAATCCTACTTGCGTACGACTGACTTTGTGAACGCAGGCTGCCCGCATTCGTGACACTCGAAGCCGTCCCTTTCTCAATGACGTTATCCGTCTTCAGGGATGGCGAAGTTAACCCTGTGATGCCCAACACAGTTCCACATCAAAGAAAATCTGAATAACTCGTTCACCTTCGTTTATAGTCATGTAAAGAAAATTTAATTGTAAAAAAAAACGATGAAATGTTGCACGAGTTAAAACTGAAATAACATAATAATTAATAACATTTTAATTGTGTCCTCAACTGCCGACAGCTGAGAGCTCGTACTAGTGTGTCAAGAATGCCACTATAACAGCATAGCCACTGTCTATGCGTCAAGTTTCCCATTCTTAAATCAGAATTTTGAGGCATCAAACTCGACGTAGCATACAGTATGGTATGACACGTAGGACATTGCAGCGTTAAAGTGACATTAAAAGCGAGCCCGTCCGAAGATCTCGACGCTGTGGCCGTAACGCGCAGGACCGGCACCAGGCCCTGCTCCAAGACCGGCTCCTGGACCCGGGCCCGCGCCGGGACCGGCACGCCCAGGTCCTGGCGCCCCAGCTCCTGGCGGTGGAGGCGGCTACGGCGATGGCGGCGGCTACGGCGATGGCGGTTACGGTGGTGGTGGAGCAGGCGGAGCAGGCGGCGGCGGCGGAGGAGGAGGAGCAGGAGGAGGAGGAGGCGGTCACGACGATGGCCAGTACCACGGCCACGATGACCACGGCCAGTGGCGCCTGGAGGACGCCATTCCCGGCACGCCGGAGACTGACTACCCGACTTTCACCACCATCCCGCAGACCAGTTTCGACTGCAGCGCGCAGGAGTTTCCGGCCGGGTACTACGCTGACGTCGAAGCACGATGCCAGGTAAGCACTTAGTTTGCTTTAATTTAGCTTATAGTTACTTGTTAGAAGGCGCGAGGCTACCTGACTCCCACATGTTTATGGAACCGTTGTTCGAAAAGAGCAGAGAACATTGCAGCCAGTGCGCTGCTAGTGCTAGTGTCGAGATGCCCGGATCTTCCGTTGCATCGACCGTAGCGAGCATGCGGAGACGCATTATCTTCGCTGTCGACCTGGCGGTGATTGCTCGCCATAGTTTAGCGCAATTAGTTAGCTGTAGTAAGTTTTCACTATCACGGCATGGCAAACTGTTCTATGGGTGAGCTTGATGAAGGAGGCGTTTAATGATCTTCTTGTTCACTTACTTTAGGTCTTGGTCTATGACACTTGGAGGTTAAGGGACAATTTGTAGGCAGATGAGACCATATTCTGAGGTCGTCATGTCGTGAACAGTACTTCATTCTTGCTCAGAAAGTACGATAAGAGTGAAACTCGCAAGTATATCGCGAAATATTTGTGCTGTCCGCGACATTATGTTGGGCCACGGTGTTATTCCCACTTCACTGACGGCGCCCACTACTATCACCGCGCCTGCACAGGTGTTCCACATCTGCCAGTCGGACGGTCGCAGCGACGCCTTCCTCTGCCCCGTGGGAACCATCTTCAACCAGCGGTACTTCGTCTGCGACTGGTGGCAGAATGTGAACTGCGACGAGGCGCCCAACTATTACAATCTCAACGGCGACCTCTACAAGCCCGGGCCCTCGTGGAGTCCTGGCGGTGGTGCTCCCGACGGACAAGGATACGTTCCACCGGCACCGGCTCCAGCTCCACCACCAAGACCAGGTCCTGCGCCAGGTCCAGCCCCGGCCCCGTACCCCGGCCCAGCTCCTGCTCCAGGTCCAGCCCCGGCCCCGTACCCCGCCCCGGCTCCAGCTCCAGCTCCAGCCCCAGCTCCAGCTCCGTATCCCAGCCCAGCTCCAGCGCCAGCACCAGCACCATATCCCGGTCCGGCTCCAGGTCCTGCTCCGAGTCCAGGGCCAGCACCCGATTACGGAAGGCCCGAGACGCCTCAGCCCGGACCTCCGTCGGATTACGACCAGGATGACTACGATCAGCCGGCGAGAGGCTACGGAGGAGGAGGCCGAAGGCCACGCGCAAACCTCGCGCAACCCAGCGACTGGAACGCCGTGTACTACTACGACCAACCCGACCAGGCAGAACAAGGCCGTTCAGAGGAGAGTGAACAGCGCAGCGTGGAAGGAGAGTATCAGGCGTAGGCACGAGGGAATTCCGGGTTGTGTATAGATCATCTTCAGTTAAGGTGTGAGGGTGCGCTGCCTGCTTGAAGGGCCTGGGTCGCAGCTTCTTCACATCCCCAGACGTCGAATGGTGAACCGGAGAGCAAGACAGGGAAGAACGGAGCAAAACGCAACAACAAAAATTGGTCTGAGTAAAGTCAGCCTGACATAGTAAGAAAAACTAGAGAAAAGGTTTGGGGGCATTGCAGTTAGTGCACGCTTTCTTCTGATTGTATTTTTTTTAAGGTGGCGTCTATAAAACAGCGTTCGTGAGATGCTGAACAGATCTGCACTGCCCTTCAGTCAAAGTTTGTGAATTGACCTCACCACTTTGGGCCGCACAGACAGGACGCTCGCGTATTGCCGATCATGACGACTGCACGTGGAGAGAGAGAGGTAACGAAAATGGTGCGCATAATGCGTGCCCAATGTCGTCGACGTGGAACGGCTTAATTAATGGTGCTCCCGAGGAGTGGCCCTTTCTATAGCTGGACAGGCGGCCCTTCCTAGCCATTTGCAGCTGTACATGCGGCACCTTACGAGGTTCTCCCTCTTCGCGTACAACCTGGATGATCCGTTGGAACCACGCCTCTCATTTCTAGGCATGCTGGTAGCAAAACGATTGATCTTTGACTGGTCGGCCCTTATCGTGTAACTGCACTTTGTTTGCAAAATAGGCCTTACGTTTGACACCAACGGTGGTACACTCACTGTCAGTGATTGAAAACTTAGGGGTCAACAGTTCCGGCCTCAGCAATGGGAACTTTCTGAATCGGGTGAAATTTGATTTAACAAACACAGGCGTTGACAGTGCGCCTAGTAGGTCAGGGCCTTTTTTGCAATGCCGTACACGTTGTGACGACTCGGTAAACTTCAAAATTATGCGAGTCCTTTCATACTTACGTTGATGTTCCTTACTGTTTCGTCTACCAGTTCGTTTCAATGGTCGACAGGTTCAACTCGTTCGCCAACGCCTTTTTCTATGCTAATTAGCCCTCCTGGCTGCGCTCCTGGCTGCAGTAACCGACCTAAGTAAATTAAAGAGATTTAACAGGATGCGTGCACAGCGTGACTAGAAAACAAAAGTCCAATGAAAAAAAAAATATTGTGTACGTCTTATTCAGCAAAGTGAATGGCTTGTCTTTTCTTGTTACAGCTTTCATTGAGATATGTAAGGTACAGTGCATGTTTGCTATGTTCTGGTCGTCCACACGCCGAGGATTTTCGCAGACGTGCGGGCCCATAAATTTACATATCTCAGTGTTAGATACACGAAGCACAATTACGCAGTCGTTGTGTCAGACGTGCAATACGGGCAGCCATAACTGAGTCTTTCGAAGCATTCCCACACAGCAGAACACTCGCATGGGTCACCCTCTGGAGCGTAAGTGATGTCTTGAAGGTGTGTGAGAGAAGGTGGCCACATTTCACGTCGTCTGCGCATCTCCACGCGACGCGCCAACACTAATTAGCCACATGTATACCGGTGTTCAGACTTGCGGGTCAGCTGAACCTATACTTGTGCAATTTCCGTGCGCGCGGTTACATTTTGCTGTGCCGTGTTTTGAATGCTCCGTTGAGGCCTGCTGGCGGTATTTCTTTCTTTCTTTCTCTCTCTGTCTCTCTAGCGCCCGCGACAACGCATGCCATGGCGCTGGCCGGACTCTTAACGAACGGCCGGTTATCTGCTTACCAGATTTTCAGAGTTTATGTGACGTTAAGAGACCTCCTTTCTTGTTTCCTGTTTTTCTTTTCGTTAGTTAACCTTTACTAACCGTATTTAATTGTTGCATACGCTCGTGTGCTATGGGTGTTTCCGCGAGCCCCCCTTCCCCCTTTCCCCCTCCGTCCATCCGTCCGTCCGTCGCTCGCTGTCACCAGTAACAAAGCTGTTGCCAACCGAAGCATGACAGGTTGATTTGATGGCGCATTAACTCATCGCAATATCTTGACAACCTATGACTGAGGTTCCCGTGCTTTGTACAGATCAGTTTTAGCGTGATAGACATTGTTGAGTTTTGTTTTGTTTATAAGAGCGTTTCTTCCTCGTGTTCTGTCGTCGGCGCTTTTCGGCTGCAGCGTATATGTGTGTTTGTGCGCCTGTATCATAACATTGTGTAACAAGTCACCTCGCTGCCTTCTTGAATACTGTGTAGATCCTTTGATGTTGCAATTCTTCTCGTCAGGTCCTAGTATACGCGCGTCTATCGAGATCTCCGCTGTTTCTTTGTTTTGTTGCTTTTGCGAGAACTTCTGGCGACGAGTGACAGATGCAACGGCGTCGGAACGGTTGTGCTGGCAGACTTTTCTTATCCCCTGTTCATAGACTGAATAAAGAATTTTCCTGTGTTCGTGTGTGACGAAACAATTTATTGCACGAAGCGAATAAGTGTTGCGCAACGAGGTTTCATTACTCAAAAAAAGAAAAACACAAGTGCAAACTGGGGAAGCGATAGTCCTTACTTCACCTGGAGGACTACCACGTTCATGCAAAATTTGACCTGAACTTCGAACCCTACAAGCTATTTTACACATGTTCAGTAACAGCTGTCGTATCAGTAAGAGGGATGATGATATTACAAAATATCTTGATTCACGTAGGCCACAGACACACACTTTTTCGAAATTCTTGCGTTGCCATTGGCTATCTTAATTCTGCGGAACACTCCGTACAGCCTGCCATGTAAAGAAAGCTGATTGTAAGCCTTGAACAAGAAAGTCGAGGGAAGTCGCACGAATTATACATGCGGGCAGGGTCTCCCGCGCGGTTTGTTACGAAAAAAAAAAAAAAAAAAAGATCGTTTCCAATGCCAGGAATCCGCAACTCCGAACTTTGAATGTAGCTAAATGCAAAAGAAGTGAGGAAGACGCGCCACAGAGCGCAGACTTTCATCGCCTGGCTTTATTGAGGCGTCGTCTCTTCAAATGGTTCGACTTGATCCAACCTTGTTATCGCGTTTCCTTATATAATATTCATTAACAAGCATACTTCAAGGTGCGCTCTGTTTCAAAAGCTGGGAACTCTACAGCCATGAGAAAGGCAGGACCGCTCACACAAAGCTGGATAAATTCATCCACTGGTAAAAGGCTTTGTGCAAGCGGCGCCAGAAGTCCTTGCCGTGTCACGTATTCCTTACTGTGTCCTAACGCGCAGTTATATTCGTCATGTCGCACCAACTATAGCCAAGCAACAATTTTGCGCTACTTTTAGCACTCCGATACCTTTCACTTGTCACCGATTAAAAGGCGTAAGCACGCAGCGTATATGCAGGAACCATGTGCCTGCGACCCCGATGCCTATCAGCATTCACCATTTATTTTTCACGGGCGAATCGGGATCGGAGCGCGCAGCCTCGGTGCTGCCATGTTATGCAAACACGGTACACGGCCATAATGCGGAGGAGCGTTCCGGTACCGGAGCCCGCTAAACTCCGCGCATGCGCTGTCTTCGTAGCTGGTGTGCGGTAACGCTCCGCTAAAATGACACCACGGGCTGCGGCGCGCAGCTATTTTGCGGCTAGCGACTCAAGCGCCCTCTTTACGAGATCGCGTATTCGCCCCCTCGCCCTAATAAGCGGCGCCTTTGCGAGGCGCGGAACGAGAGAGCATGCAGCCCGTGCGAGTTTGCCAAGTAGTACGCGTGAACTTCCTGGTGGCATCGTGCAGTATCATGGCATGACGCCGTGTATGTACGCGTGTAAGGTACACGCGCCTTCCATCGCCTCTCCGCCTTTCCCCTCTCGCTCTTTAACACACACGCGCGCATCCTTTATATTTGTATACATCATAACATTTCAGTGAACGCTATCGGGGCAGCCTGATCAAAGACCCAAAAAGCGGTCTCGCAATCTTACGCATATCATTCGACTTCTTCCCGCTGTTTTCGCACATGAGCGCACCGCATTCGCATGCCTGCAGCACTGAAGGCGCTTGGGGCCCACAATCAGCGATGCCGGAACGCAAGGGCGATAGTGAGGGTACCTCAAACACACCCTTAGTAGCACTGCACTCTATACATACGCAAGGGCTGCGATCACAGGCGTATATATACGACACATCCCTGTGGCGCCATAGAGTATGGCAGCGCGGCGTCCCTCTCGAGAAATTAAAGATAGTGAAAGGGGAAAGCTTACACGAAGGTCAGAGCGCGCGCGCTTCGACAACGACGGCGACAAAGGCCGCGCACGAGCGCACTTTCGTTGTTCTACTTTCGAGCGAGCGCGCGTCTAACGAGCCTGATTAAACCCGCAGCGACTGTCGCGGGCCGCGCGAATAATTGCGCTTTTTGTTGCGGCCCGCCGACAGCTGCAGCCTCCTCGCCGCTCGACCTTTTGTCACGGCGCTCGGCTCGCTCGTGGCGTGAAGACGGGGGGGAACAAAGGAACAGGAAGCGCGAGACGCGGGCCGTTCCGCCCCATCCCGGCCGCTTTCGCCCGCGACACTTTGCGCCGCCGACATGCGCTCTGTACTAAAACTCACCTCTCTCCCCCCCATCAGCAATGCCTCCTTCTCCAAACGACCTCTATGAAGGTATATAATGTGCATGCGACGCAGGTGGGGAGAGGGGGACATTAATTACGTCGATTCAGCGTGTGGTCCCGGCGCGTCGCCAAAAGAAGGCATTGCTATTCTTGAGACTCGATCGTCGCTGTAAGCGCAGTTATAGGCTGTACGGAACTTTCAATCGCGAAAGGTATGCCGGGAGTGTTGAAGAATGAGCCGCTATTTTCTGCTTGCGTCCGATCGGACCGGCACAAGAGCAAAGGTGCTTGCCCTTTGTCCTCTTCACGGTCCGCCGCGTCGTTCAAGTCCAGGGTTCGACACCGGCTATCGCCGCTCACTCGCCGTCAAAATAAAACGCGAGAGGAAGAGAGCGCAGGACGTCGGCAGAACAGGCCAAATGATCCTTTTGGGGAAAAATTCCTCCGGGTTTAAACTCCCGTCGAACACTGTCAGTATACAAGGAACATAGAAAAAATGGCGATATATGCAGGAACTGCGTCCGCACGCAACTGGCCACATCTTAATACAGATAAGACTCCGCCAGGTTGATCACGTTCGGGCAGAGTTTAAAGAATTAATGATAAAGAAAGTAAAGCACCCTTTGAGGCTTATATTGTCTCCAAACAATAATCATCAGCTATATTGCGTGCCTTTCATTAACCAAATCGGCGCAGAAGGGTCAAATGGCTAGGTTAGTTCATCAGTATCAAGGCACGACTGGGGAGTTCATTCAAGAACTCCGAAGTCGTTACATAAACGGCGAGGCGGGCGGTTTCTTACCGGATTACTCGGGAGAGGAAAACTTCGAATTAGATGCGGACTTTACGGTGGCGGAGGTGGAGTTTGCAATGGGGCAGCTTCGTACTACGTCGGCAGCGGGTCCGGACGGGGTTACTAATAAAATGCTGAGGAACCTGGATTTCAAGTCAGTGGGGGCGCTCACGGACTTGATGAACAAATATTGGGCGGCCGGGGAGATCCCGGCAGAGTGGAAGCATGCTAGGATTACATTTATTCCTAAACCAGGGAAGAAGATCTGTATTGAGAATCTTCGACCCATCTCGCTGACGTCGTGCTTGGCCAAATTGATGGAGCATGTGGTCCTCAACAGGCTTCAGGGCTATGTGGAGGACAAGGAGTTGATACCTAAAACGATGATTGGCTTCAGGGCTAATTTATCAACGCAGGACGTCATGATACAGCTCAAAAAGGACGTGGTTGATCCTGGGTACGGCACGGGCACCAAGGCTATCTTGGGGCTCGACCTCACAAAGGCCTTTGACAATGTCACCCATGAGGCAATATTAAGGAACCTATCGGACATAGGACCGGGGGGTAGAACCTTCCGATACATCAGATCATTTCTGGAGGATAGGACTGCGGAGATTGTAGTCGGAGAATTTAAATCGGATCCTTTCCCGTTGGGGGGCAGGGGGACACCACAAGGGTCGGTTTTATCGCCGTTCTTGTTTAATCTCGCCTTGATCAAGATACCACCCAGGCTGGCAATGATATCGGGACTTAAACATACATTTTATGCGGATGACATTACACTATGGGTAACAAGGGGAAGCGACGCACAATTGGAGGAAACTTTACAACAGGCAGTGGATATTGTGGAGGAGCTAGCGGGCGAGGCAGGACTCTCGTGCTCTCAGCCCAAGTCCGAGCTTTTTGTGCTTAGGCACAAACCAAGAGGGATACATGCGAGGCACTATGTGCCGCCACCACCGCTGAAGGTGAAAGTGGGGGGTGCACCGGTCGCTGAGGTCCAAACGATCAGGATCCTGGGGCTGTATCTGCAGACTAACAGGAAGAATAGGGAGGCCTTGGAAAGGCTCAAAAATACTGTCAATGCTACCGTGAGACTTATCAGGAGAATCGCCAATCGTAAACAAGGCGTCAAGGAACAAGACTTGTGTAAGCTGGTACAGGCGTTTGTGCTCAGTAGAATAGTGTACGCGACGCCTTATATGAAGATGGACGCGACGGAGAAAGGCAAGGTGGAGGCTATGATTAGACAGGCGTATAAGGCGGCCCTTGGGTTGCCTAACAATACTTCTACCGAAAGGCTGCTGGGATTAGGGCTGCACAACACCTTGGAAGAACTGCGGGAGGCACACTTGGCGATGCAACTCAGTAGACTTTCCAAAACGAAAGTAGGGAGGGATATATTGGAAGGGATTGGCATTGGAGTTGATCCTCCTGCTGGGGACATGAAAATTCAGGTGAAGCGAGAAATGCACAAGGGCTTGTACATAAAACCTTTACCTAAAAATATGCATCCGATACATCACGAGAACCGTAGGAAGGCAAGAGCCAGAGCTTTACATGCTAAGTACGGGAAGTACAACGGGGCAGTCTACGTAGATGTCGCCGAGTATAAGAACAAGGACGCATTTGCAGTTGCGGTGGTGGACGGGCGGGGACGCTTAGTCACCTCTGGATCAGTCAAAACCCGCTCCTCAGAAACTGCAGAGGAGGCGGCGATAGCGCTAGCTATAGGTAATACTGAAGCTGACCTGATTTTTAGCGACTCTAAAACAGCCATCCGAAATTTGGCGAGGGGCAGAATCTCTGTCACAGCGGCAGGATTACTAAATCGGGCCACGGGGCGAGGGACTACGGAGGTGGAAATTGTCTGGGTACCGGCCCACTCTGGGAACCCTGGGAACGAGGCGGCTCACATGAATGCTCGAGGTTTCGTCAGCCGAGCAGGTGAGCC
The DNA here is from genome assembly GCF_023375885.2 of Dermacentor andersoni. NCBI lineage: Eukaryota > Metazoa > Arthropoda > Arachnida > Ixodida > Ixodidae > Dermacentor > Dermacentor andersoni. Next base: position 35,214,458 of record NC_092819.1, on the reverse strand, counting down.
GGACGTTCCAGGGAGGTCCACGAGAGATGGGCTGGTGTCCTTTCACGACATTACTAACCATTACAAACTTGAGCGGAGAATTTACCCTCCACCGGACAAGCAATTGGTGAAGGCGCAGGAAAGCGTCTGGCGAAGATTGCAGACGAGATCTTTCAGTAACCCATACGTGTTACACAAAATCTACCCGGACGTTCAGCCGGAATGCAAATGGTGCCAGGAACTGGCCACCTATGACCACATATTATGGAGCTGTAGCATAGCGCCGCCACCGGCGGATATTATGCGTGATCCTTCTCTCGAGCAGTGGGAGGCCGTGTTGGCCAGCTCAGACCCGGTCATCCAGACCAGGGCCGTGGAGTGGGCCACCCAGGTCGCCGTCAGCCATGAGCTGATGGCCATCTAGCACGGAATCGTCCGCACATGCGTTCTGACGAAAATAAAGTTTTTCCATCCATCCATGTAATGCTGCGTGCATGGTACATACAGATCACGGACGGACGACGCACCCCGGCATGACATAGCGTTCTTGACAGAAAAGTAGCTAGCGTAGTGTGTCAAAAAAAAAAAAGGAAATCATCGGGCCCAAGAAAGATGATGATTATTCGGAGAAAAGATAAGCCTCGAAAGGTGACAAAATATTTGGGATTGTGTGCCCTGTCAGGAGTGTATCCAGGAGGAGAGTCCCTAAAATGGGAAACAACTCCCGAAATGTACACGATCAGCATGACAACATCCGGAAACACCCTCTGAACCTCCAGGGAGGAGATATCCTGGGCGAAGGTAATACACTGATTCTTTTCCAATTTTCCTTTCCGCTATTCGTCAGTGGTCCTAGCAGCGCTCCGTCTATAGGGTATCGTGACAAGAGGTAACAGCGACAAACTTGGTGGCATCCGCTGCCACACCGTTTCAGAGGGGGCGCTCATAATACCCATCCATCATCGCAGGATTGGCCAATGGTGAGCGGTGGATGATAAGAAATAGTCAAAATCGAGCGAAAGGAATCACTGCATTTCAATATACCGACCCGAAGTCCCCATTACCTAACGAATCTTTTCAGCTGCTTCTATTATTGCCTTATTGCCCATTGCAACAAACGGTCGATACCGACGACAATGTAGGCGTGACGTCCTGCCAGCCAATGACGAAGGGCAAAAATGGGGAATGAGAAATAATCATTGCATAATACGGTATACCAGGGCCCGTATTCACATAGCTTATCTTACAGAAGTGCCGTTCGCGATTGGCCTATCGCCACGGTGATCGTTTCACTATCATGCCGATCGCTATCACCAGTGGCAGGGGCCAGAAAACCAGCCAACGAGGAACGCTCTTACGTAAGAGGAACCCCTGATGACGGACTTCCAGTTGAGGTACCGTAATGACCGGGAACCGGGCAAGCAACTGGGGAAGGGGGGGGGGGAGTGAATACGCGAATGACGGTGCTCACTGTGCAATGCCAAATGAAACTGAATACCAGATATGACGGCTGTCTGCATTCACATTTTTAATACAGGCACTTCGCAACTATATGCCGTTTGTGGTTGTACAAAAGTAGAACACTGAGACCGCGTAAAATGATCTAAGAAGCCTCTCGTGACATCCGATGACGGTGATATCACCCTGGTAAACTTTTAGCGGTGGCAGAATTGGGACATAAAGACTCTAACCCGCTACGACTGAGATGTTCAGCAATATATACGCGTATCAGGCCACAACCGCATTGGCGCATCGCGGCACTCTTCTTCAGCGCCTTCATATATCAAGAGGTCGATCACCGTTTAGTCGTCCCTGATTCTAATATACAGCCGTGAACAACATAGAAAAGAACACATGTATGTTCAGATTCAGAAGGATCATACAGCGATTCAAAATTCCAGGACCCATAGTGAAGGGCTTTGAATAGCGTCACCAGGAATGCAGCTTCAGCGAACGAACGCACTGTCCTTTCCGAAAAGAAGAACGTTCGAGAGAAAAGCCCCATCCACCCAAAACTACACCACACCGATGACGGTCAGGTCTTGTCTCCGACCACCAACATGTTCGATATGCAATGCTGGCTGGCCAGCCCGATGATTCACCGTCTACTGCGGGAATGCATTTGCTTGCAGCAACTTCGCTCCTAAATCGAATTACTATATATGTTTGGATCGTATATACACCTCCAGACGTCTCTCCCGCCAAGGACATGCTGCTATCACTGCGGACTTTCGCATGCATCACCGGCGTCGACCGCCCGAACGGGACTCTTTCTTCCTGACCTCTACCCCCGCCCCCAAACTATTATTCAGTATGACTAGGTCGTCTAGGCATCCGCATTGCAGTACTTTGAGAAATGTAATCAATCAATCGCTAGCTTGAAGTGAAGTTATACTATGCCGTAATGCTATGGAGTACTACGCAATACTATGTCGGCCGCTCGAGCGGCCGACATTATTGTTACGGCCGGAAGCATTTCCGATCGGAAACGCTTTCGGTAGTTTTATATCATGCAACATGCGCATACTATATACACTATAATATACACTATACACTATATATATACACCATATACACTGCGCGCATTCCGGTGCCGTTTCTGACGAACAAACGAACGAAACCGACGCCGCACCTCCGTGCACGTTGTTATCTCACGCTTAAGTTACACTCCTATCAACTGCATGCCATGCACGTCTGTACAGTCATTTCGCAAGTGGGCGTCGACGCATCCGGCCCGAACTGCAATAAGCTCTCTTATATAGCTGCGCGGACGTATCGACGGGGTTGGGCAAAACTGCGAGCGCGGTGATGCGGAACAATGCGCTTCCGTAAGCGAGCAACGGATCGCGGTCGTACACTTTCTTACGTGCGCTCATCCGATGACCTATAGAGGTGGGCCGCGGCCGAAAATCGCCCAGTTCGCGCCCCACACATCAGTTGATCCCGCGGCCTCTTTCCCACGACGGCACAGCCGCGAGCGCCGCAAACGGCATGACCCTGCTGCGTGAAACACTTAACTCGAGCGAAATTTCACCGCCGGTGCCACGCCGTCCCTACGTAACAATGAAGAAACACCAGCTACGGAGGTGAGCTATTATGGTTCGCCGCGGTATTGCGTACATCGCGTCCTCCGGCTTGGCGAGGAAGAGCGTCCGAGTTCCCTTTCGTTACCTTCTGTATACTGTCGCGCTAAAACGGTGCAGCACTGCGGACGCTACACGGCTGGAAACAACTCTTGCCAGAGGCCGGATTCGCGGAGATGTTTTGCACGTGAGAGCCATTCGAGACTGGCAGATGACTGGATTACTTCAAATTCCGGAGTACCAGCTGCTCAGACGAAGTATGCACAAAAAAAGAGCCACACATACATTGCGCTGACGAGCAATCGTGTAAGTTTATTGCATCTTGCTTTCAACTTTATACATTCGCAAAAAACAACCACGAAACGAAAAAAAAAAGTGTGTGTAGGGGGGGGGGGGGGAACATACAGCGGCTCTATATTGCGATATACAACATACCCTTTTTGTGCACTTTTTCCAACCTTCTTTATTTTTGTTTTTCCTTTCGTTGTTTTTTGTGAATGTATAAAGTTTAAAGCAAGAAGCGATGAACTCATGCGGCTGCTAGACAGTGCGGCGTGTATGTCGCTCTATTTTGTGTATACTTCGTCTGAGCGCTGGTTAGCCAGAATTTCAACCATATATGCTACACCGACCTGCCCAAGTTTCTTTCCGACGGCTTGCATTCCCAGCGGAATGACTGGCGCGACTCACATACGCTTGAAGAATGATTTTCGTTTGATGTGTGTGACTTGCAAGTGATTGGCGTGTGGTTGGCTTGTCAAGCGGATTGCTATGATATGACTGGCGGATGATTACCGTACGACTGTTGTGAGCTGGCGTAGGAGTGGTGGATTCAGTTCAAATAAATTCATCTTATTTTTCCAGAAAACTTCCCGGAAGGAATTACGATTAAAAAGCGGAATAAACAGCTATACGAGAATCAAAATCCCGTTCTTGGTAGGCAGCGAACGATGACACAGGCAATGATCCAATTCAAAACAATGAGTTCGAAATGTTAGGAAGTACGCTTCATAAATTCATTTTAGCGCTAACAAATCCTTAGAGAGATAATTACATTATGTTGTAACGTACACATACGCGTTACGGATGCATGCCGGATGGTTGGCGTGACTGGCGCGGAATGACTGATGACTACATTGTTGCATGCTTGCAGATTATTGAAGCTAATGGCACATGGTTACGTAATGTATGCGGTTTTTTCAGCCTCTGAGTGAGCAAAACCCAGCTCTAACGCTGCACCGCATTAGTGGCACGGACTGTGTACGCCGCACCTACGTCGCACGCAGCAACACCAAGTCTGGACACATTGCTATAAGGTCACTCCACGCGCGCGTGCTTGCGTGGGAGACGTAAGCGAACATGTTGAAACGTAAGCGCTGCGTAACTCTTCGCGACAGTGAATCGTCGAGCCTCCGCGGCCCCATTGCGACGTCGACGCTACAGCTATCGGGGTTATAAGCATACGCATACAGTTATGCAACTGCTTACCAGACGACGGAGCCGAATTCACAATGTTATTCGTTTGCATAAGTATACTATGGCGGGATAATGTAACGATTCCATTCCAACAGTTACTAATTTTCGCACTTTGTCAGTATATGTACCGAATGACGTTCATTTCGCCCACACGTTATCGCCGGTATCGGCCGCTCGCGAACGGTTGATGGTAAGAAACAGAATCGAGTGGAAGGAATCACTGCAGCATACTCGACGCATATACCGAATCACTTCCAATCATTACGAGTCACTATAGTATACATCGGCTCTGTTTGCCGCTGACCAGTCGTCTTCGCTAATAATGCGCCCGACATCATGATAATTAAGCTTGATATCTTCGCACAAGACTCTCATCCCGGTTCGACTTTCCCGATAACATCTGCCGCTGTTGTTCCGGACAGCGAACACAAGACTCCGAAGAAGTCAAACTTTTGGCCAAGGATCACTGGAAAGTGACCCTGGATCCGAGCCCTTCTGCATACCGGAGGACAAGGACCTTATCTCGCGCTTACGGGCGTTTGGAAAATAAACATAAAATCGCTAAATCCGCACGGCCTTCCGCATACGCGAGCTGCCACAGCCTGTCGCCGGCTCACATTGAACATCCAGTGTGGCTCTGTCCGGTTCTCGCAACAACGCGGTCCATGCTGATGCGAAAGCCGCCACCCCGCACCAAACCATCCGCGTCCCACGAGTGGACGCGACCCATTGGCGACCCCCATAACAGATAAACTCGTTGCTTACCTTAGTGTGACGGACCTCGTGGCCCAACTATATATGGTGTCAGGACTACTCCAGCCTCGTTAGTTCCTGATGACAATAATAGTCAAGAGGCGAGGGGAACTTGATACAACATACACGTTTGAACAACACTATCAGCGCTAGCTTTTCTGCTATCGGGAACAGTTAGAGCGTAAGAACTTGTTTGTGAATGCGGGCCGTCTTTTCCTTAGGACAGCAATTGAGTAGTTTCGCTACATAAAGCGGAGAACAGACACATACCTTACGCGTACACGCACCAAAAGTCATTCAAATATTTTTTTTTTTTTTTGCAAGACGCTAGAAAAAAAAAATAATAAACGGGAGGAGATGGTCTGTTGACCACGACAGATGCGTATAATAAGCCTGCTGCCTTCACCCGGTTATCGGCTTACGTAGAGCAAGAACGAATTCCTCACTGCAGTGTGTATTCTGGTACTTCTTTACATGCTGAATTTAAAAAGTTACACACGAATAGCGATTAGCCGCAGAGAGGCTCAATTGTGACGTCAGCTAGTTTTCACACGTGGGGCAACGCCTGCGCGTGTAACACGGTGTTCTACTTAATTGGTTCTCCAGACAATCATAGCCGAATATAGCGACTGCCCATTGACTTCAGCATTGAATGTTCATTCGGAATGCACTTTCTTTCACGAGGCACGTTTTACTTTCAACTTCGATTTCTCCATACAAACACATGTTAACCGCAGGAATGTTCTCCTTAAACAATGGCCGAACTAATTTTAATAAACTTTACTTTATTTAACAGATAATTATGTCGACTGTATAAAAGCAGAATTTTGATCGGGCATCAAAATGCTTTTTACAAGAACTGCCGAAAGTCGGTAACAGTTAAAACAAGTATTTACAAAGAAGTTCTTACGATAGAACTTTTCCTAGAGCAGCTGCCAGCCTATCGTAATGTTGGACGTTGATTATACCGAAGGGCGCGCCCGGCTAATAGAAAACGTCTCTCACGAAGAGATTTGCAAATTCAGTCCCTGAAGCAGAATGGTTATCAATGCTTAATCCTACACCAAAAAATAGATATCGCAGTTATTTTCAATGGAATTCGGTAGCGCATATTAAGCGGCCAAGGATAGATGAGCCTACAGCTTACGTGGAATTGTTTCAATGTTTACGAGAGTTTCGAAAAAAAAAAGTCACACTCGCATATTAGTGGCATATTTCAGAGTGGTCTACATGCAATACGTCAATTTTGTCTGCCTTCGATGTCTCAGTATAGGTTCAGCTTTCAAAAGTGTGAGATCGTCTTTTTTTTTTTCTGAGTTATGGAGTAGTAAGTCTGATGATCCATTTCCGTTAAATTTTGTTATTTTCAAGTTTTTTAAAAGCAAACGATGACATGAATAATAAAAAAAAGTCTTTCTACAGCCGAAAGGTTTTCATTGTTTTCCTTTAAGTGCAACAAGTGTCGTCAAATTCGGTTCAATGGATTCCGAGTAAAATAATTTCTCCATTTCCCGTGCATTTATATAGAAGCTGCCGAGTTATGGCACCCAAAACAGTTAATGTAAGACCAACTTCGTGTTTCTTGTACAATCGGAAACTATAGACACATCAAATGCATAAATTTAAGTCACTGGTGGATTGAGCATCGGTCATGCCTGCTACACAGATCGCCGTTCACACCACAGATGAGTCCAGAGACTCCCCCCCCCCCAACCCTCATCCCCCATTTTTCGAATCCTTTCTTTACCCTCCCTCCTCCGCCGCCACCCCCATATTTTTTTTCTATGGCCAAGTACAATGATTCTGCGCATCTATATGAAGCATCAAAATTAACGCTCTTGCATATATTGATGTGTTTGTATATGCAAAGAGACACTAAATGTACAAATTATCTCGGCTATGTTAGGCTAAGAAGTTAAGGAGCATACAGCTTTCAAAGGAACATTAGCTTAAGGGATCCATGTGTCAGCGCTACGCGGTCTCCAGGTGGTCTCCGATGAATATTTTTAACAGAAACCGCAACTATAGTGTACTAGATTACCGCAACATATACTAAAGCGCAAAAGTGACGAGGAACGAAAAAAAGTTAATGATGCGCTAACGAAAAGGAAAAAGAAACGAAAACAAAGAAAAAGCACGAGGACGCTTCGATGCGTATCAGCCAATAAACAAATCGTACATGGCACCCATGTTGCGTCGATGTTGCTGATGGCGACAGGCCATGCCGGTGCTACTGTACCGGCGCATTAATCAATGAGATTGCGGGTGTCACAAAAGTGGTTAGTGCTTGGAAACGTTTATAATACAGTGAAACTTGTACTTAATAGGCAAAAAATTGAACATCCGTATCTATACAGATACGCCCTATGGGCTCAAGATTATTCCTTTGAGATTTCAAAGGACAAGCACAGACTCCCTTGACTCAAAGCTTCCTTCAACATTAGGCCTTCCTTAGATGCACCCATGTGACAGCGCGCATCTTCCCTTGAAGTAAAGGATCCTTGGTTCAAAGGACTTTAAAAGTGCCCGTGTGACTGGGGTATGTTCATATCGTCTTTACTGAAGTTCCGCCCCCAACCAAACAGCACTTATGCAGTACTTCAGCGCGCGTTCGACGAGCCAATGAATAATAATTAATAATAATAATAATAATAATAATAATAATAATAATAATAATAATAAAGAAAAGAAACCAACACTCGACCTAACATGATAATCGATTATATTTATAGATTTAGCGAAGTGATTTCAGACTGTCGAGCAAACATTTCTGTGGCTGAACCCAATAATAGAGGCTCCGAAAGACGGAATTACAGGCATAGATAAATCTAGGCCAGGATTGTGGAGCGGAGTTCGCAATAACGTTTTTCTTATTGCAAAAAATCACCTACAGGACAAAACAGAAGCTGTCTATTGTCCCCGCTTCACCACAGGGTGAGCCTAATGGTGAGGGAACCAGTATACAGACTGGTGTAGATAGAAATTCAGGGTTGGTATAAGCCTGATGAACACTTAAAGTTTACGAGTTTGGCAAAGTTGTCTGTGCCAAGGGTATAAAAAGGTCGGTAATCCGCCGTTAGTGATTGCGGATCCCGACGATGCCTGTATAGTGACACCCCTAAATAAGAAACCCAGCAGAAGTGACATAAGCAGACAAAGGACATTAGGGGAGAGTAGGGCCACTTGTAATGTGCAATTTCGTTTAAAAATAGTCCTTCATAGGCAGGTATCCAAACTTTATACGGATACTTCTGAAGTATACAGGTGGTAAATGAATGGAAACGTCCTCACAATATGATATTTACGAGGAGCAGTAAGGGATGAGCTCAAATATAAACAGTCAGTGATTATCACGGCTGATGTAATTGATGAACTTGATTTGCTAATTTGCGTAGAGCCAGCACCACTGCCACGAATTTAGCCAGAAATATGGGTATGAAATCCGGCAGCCGAAGCGAAAACTTCCACTGAAGACTTGAGCAAAATATACCTTCACCCACCGTGCCTACGCCTGACTTTTCTTCCCACTGTGACCCATCCGTCGCAATTACAATATTTGTCGGAGCACTCTGCAGATGATCTTGTAATACAAGGCCGTACCTACAATTATTTTCGAGAAGGGTTATGCGGGGATAGCGGCAGTCATTTTGAAATGTATTCACTAATTACTTTTGCGCGTGAATTGAATTCAATTATGGGGCCATAGCTTGCGGAGTATGTAAGTTCGTGACCAATCAATAACAAAAAAAAAAAAAAAAAAAAAAAAAAAACGACAACGACAACAACGCAAGGCTGGGAAATTGAAATCTTTCGAGGATATCGTAGCGGTGACTCACTCTCTCAAGAACGCCTGCACTGTCAAAAGAAGGAACCGTGCATCTTGTTCTTGTGTACGAACACTGGGTCATACCCACTATGGCGGATTGGTCAAGAAGGACGCGATTCTGCACGAAAGATGTGTTATTTCCCTTCTTTCTTATCTGTTTCTTTTAACCACCCAATTAATCCACGGCCAATGAGTGTTTGTGGCGCATACCTATGGTGTATGCGCCACGAACACTCAGGACAATTACAACCGCCACCACCTTTGTTTTCTTTGTTTTGCACCCCACGTCCTCTCGCAAATCATCCTCGTAACTTAAACCTTCGTAGTGCGTTTTTTTATGCAGTATTTCCCGCCGCCCCTTTTCCGCTGCAAGTATATGAATGACCCGCAACCGACGCAACGGGTACGGTAAAATAAAAACCGAAAACGAATGCTCGACCATAGCCGCCTATGGCTCGACGAAATAGCCGCAGGCGGCACAAGCCGCAGTGGTTTCGTATCAGCCGAAACAGTAGGTCACCTAAACCACATTTATGCGTAACAAAATTTTTCTATGTGATCTTTAAGTGAAAAAACACAAGAAATTAGGACATTGGTTGGGTTTGCGAAACCATTTCTAGAGGCGTCGGCTGGATCAGTTGATGGGCGGTGTTTTTGACGGCGTTACATGAGATTTATTCATTCATAACAGCACAGATAAATGTGTCTACAGCGAGGACGTTTACCTGGCCCCTGGGCGATGTGGCTCTGACGGAGGGCGCCGCTCGGCCCGGTAAGCAGAGCCTTTTCGCTACGAAGCGATCCTCGAAACCTGCAAACATCGTTTGCATCCAACCAACCTAAGCCTAGTTTTGACTGATCGACAAATCGTACGCGAAATATGGGCGTCTCACGCTGGTTTTCGAGACTGGTAAAACTGCCGTAATGTCCGCATGCTTCACAACTTTCGGCCATAAGGTTATCGCAGGCGTCAGTTGCCATGCACCGCCAGAACTAGCGTCTCTAGTACGATCGATTTTGCCGGCTTCGCTGATGCATCCGTGCTCACGCGTATAGTCGTCACCATTTGTGTCAGTTTTTCCGGCACATTTAGCGGCGATGGTTTGAGGGTCAGCAGCTGTTCTCATCGTGTAGTTTAGCTGTTATGTAAAGATCTGTAACGCAAGTTCTGATTATAACAACGCGGTAATTTACCGTGTTGTTCGTGAAAGGTGCGACCAGACGACGCAAACTTCAATCAATTTCGTTCGGCTCATAGCTGTCGTTCGCGCTGTGCCCCGACGTCGCTCGATTGCATCCACGTGACCCGTTTTCCTGTTTGCTTATCCTAGTGGTAAACTGCTGTGTCGTAGGTTCAGAGATGGGCGCTTTACTTAGGCAACGAAACGGACTCGTGTGGTATCGTTTATTCGCGAAACCTGAAGTTGTGCTGCGATTGGAAACACCAGGTCACCCTAAATCTACATAGGATCCAGTTGTGAGCAACGTTCGAACAGACGAAAAACGAAGTGCTTAATCGTTCCGCAACTAAGTGTGGCGAAAATATAAATAAATAAATGAAGAGCAGGGAGCATTGAGAGAGAGGAGAGCGACTGCAGTGACCTTGAAGAAAACTGGTGCGTGAAACGCAAAAACCTTTAGGTGTGAGCCACACATCAGCGTTGCCACTACTTGTTTCTTTCTTTCCCGTTACGAAAATAAGCCCATGTATTTTGCAGAACATTTGGTGTGGCCTGGTAGAAGCATTGCTTGTTTTTGCTGGTTGTTTCAGTATTTTTCATTACAATACAGCAACAGTGTTTCAAAGTGCTGCCTTTTCACTGGTTGATCACCAGTGGTAGGACTAGGGATGTGACTCGACAGCATCTCAAAAAGTGTGCTTGTCTTTGTCAAAGTCAAAACGTTAGTTCAAGTGCGTCCCATCTCCAACCACTCTTCATCATTTCAAGGCTCTGTCTGCCTGTGATAATCGGTCTCGCTTGGCTTTGCATTGGTTGTGTGATTCAGTGATGGAGCGGTGCCACGAGTTGGTGCATTCGGCAGGGTATTGTAGTAGCCTGTAACTAAGCGAGAGTATTTGCAGGGTTTTGTGTATGTTTCTTGGCGCATTTAATAGTAGTAAATGCATGCAGTATTGTTTCCAGGATGTGACCTTCTCCTTGTCAAGCTGACTGCATCAGCAACACAATGGCAGGGTTCGATCCCTGGGTGATTCCGCCGGAATCTCGGGCGAAATTTGACGCCCAGTTCCGTCAGATGCAGCCTACGGGAGGCTTTATAACAGGTGAGCCAATGTGAAGGAGAAACTTCATAATACTACCAGATTTCTCAAACTATGTACCACTGATTGCATGAAGGCTTTGCAGTACACCGCGAATGCGGAACACTTGTAGAGGCTAGCAGTTTGTTGCCTCTTATGGTGATATATGCTTTATTTGCTACTATGCTACTCAGCAGGCAATACTACTGAAGCTGCTGAAGTTGTGTGGTCATAAAAGCCTCATTCTGTGCATTTCACAGTGCAGTTGTTTTTGACCTGCAATGCTTTATTCGTAATAACTACCTATTATTTGACAACTACGATTTGTGGTCATAAGCTTACACCAAATGGCACATTATGCGTACATTGTTCTGCTTCCAGTATCAGATACACAATGTTTTGGTTGCAAACACAAGTGGTGCACTGTGGCCGCTATTTACAGAAACATGTTACTCTGCTCATTCAGTGCTAAATAGTTCATATGTGCAATGCCTTCCATCTAATGCACCACATTTTGCAGCAGGAAAGACAATTCTACATCAAATTACATGATGCATATCCATATCTTTCATAGGCGATGCACTATTTTTTTGTTTCCGTGTGCGAGCAGTTAGAATTATCGCTTCTCTGCCTTTGTAACATTGCCTACTTATGAGACAAAGTATAGTAGCCGTTGAAATTTGACAAAGTGCAATGTAAATGTTGTTAGCTCAAGTAACTTTCCATTGTGCTTACAGGTGAACAAGCCAAGAAGCTGTTCCTTCAATCTGGATTACCACCTGCAGTTCTTGCCAAAGTATGGTAAGTAGGCTGCTGTTTAATATGAAGTATTGAACATAATTACAATTATAACTCGGGCATGGATTCAATCAATTCCTCCCTGCATTTTTGCAGCATGTTACCTTGTGACACCATCTTGGGATTGATGAATGTATCTTGCTCAGTTCTTTCGTAATGCATCTGCCGAGCAGAAAATGGATTGCACTTAGTGTTTATAGCCTACAGCCTTGCTTCTATAAATCGGCCACTTCTCACATCTGTGCATTTGCATGCTTTATCTCTTAGCTTTAGAAACACACACCTTGTTTTTTAACATGCTTCCAGTGATATGCAGTTGTTTTTTAATGTGTACTAATGTGGCTACCTCCTTCCCATGGCATTCCATAACATTCATGCGCAGAACTGTTGAATCGTGCTCATAACATGGGATGTGAGTAAGTAAAGAAACAGGGCCATATTGTCTAGAGCATTAACACATAAATATCACTATTACTTATTCAAATCGCCCCTGCTTTTATTCTAACCTTGAGATGCTAGAAAACAAGGCATCTTTTGCCAGTGTAATTTTTTTTACTTTATTCTTGAACTTGCTGTTCCAATCTGCCTATAGTTCACAGAGTTATGGTGTTCACTTCTACAGGTCCTTAGCAGACATGGATGCAGATGGCAGGATAAACCAGCATGAGTTTGCCGTGGCCCTGCACCTAATCCAGATGAAGCTGAAAGGCATTGAGCTGCCAGCAACTTTGCCAGCTTCCCTCCGGTCGCCAACGACATTCCCTACTGCAAACTTTGCTGCTGCCTTTGGGCCCCCACTTGGTGCGCATTATTTTTGGTCCATGTACTATGATTACTGTACACGCTGGAGCATCCTGCATGGTTGAAATAGTTCCATGGCCCTGCACTGCAGCCTCTGCTGTTGGCAACATGTGGATTTGTCATGTAAAAGTAAAGCCCCTGAATTTTAGCTGGTTTGTGCAAGCCTTGCAGCTGAGTAAACTGGAAAAAGAGTGTAATTGAAGTTGATGATGGGTCCTAGTGTCATGCTTATATGCTACAGGCTCTGTCGAGCAGTCCAGCGCTTCATTCTGTTTGACCTATGAACACATCTCAACTGGACGTGCTTGCTTGCAGTTTCTTGCAAAGTCCTGCTACACAGGCATCGGTTGACTTCATTTGTCTTGTGCCTTCCAGGACTGTTAATCTGATGCTATTGAAAAGATATGGCCAAATTGCCTATCCTTGATGCTTCATCCTTTCTGTTTCTCTCCTGCAGAGTCCGTGGGTTCACCAGTGGCTCAACCTCTAGTCAACACAGTAGCTCCTGTTCCAGGTCCTGCCTTTCCCGTGGTGCCCTCTCCTCCCACTTTGGCTGGCACTCCCCATCCGGCGCCACTGGGCATTCTTCCAGGGTGAGTTCTGTTGTAAGGGCATTGCAGTCACCTCTTTAAATCATGATGGTTAGCGTAAATAACCAGAGCTGTTCAGTAATACAGTCCAACCACATTGTGTCGTATTTTCGCCGATTGTTATCGACATTGGCAAGAACATTTTAGATTTACTTCATTATCTAATAAGTAGGTCATTATATTGAGGTTTGACTGGGCCTAAAATATAGTTGCAGTGGTTGGCTAACTGTGTAGGAGGTCTACGGGCTATTGCATCACCTACGGGCAACAAAACTAACTATAAAATGCAACTTTCTTGAGCTCTGCAACAAAATAACACTTAAGCCCTCACTGTAAGACAAGCCAAATAAACAGTATATTCTATCAGCTCCTTCTCCTCTTTCTTTTTTTTTTTGTAGAAAGAGTACTATTTTTCAACAGTCATTAGCAGGTGACAGGTGTCGACTGCTTTCATATTGTTGCTCGTTGGTGGCATGTCAGTCAATTATTTCCCCCCCCCCCCCTCCCATGTTTATGTTTGACAACTAGTAGAAAATGTGAAGGTCAAACTTTCATTTGTCAAATTTAAGCATCGGAGCCTCGGTGCTGGACGTTGCCGTGAGGTCACGAATTTCAGTAAACTTCTTGTATTCAGTCGAATTTAGCATTGGAAGAGTTTTTGAAACTTGCTGGGTTGAGTCATTGGTTCCTTTGGAATGTAATGTAGTTTGTCTTTCACCCTTTAACTGGCAAGTTAGGCAAGACTTGACCTAGAATGTTTCTATTGCTTTATTTCTTCTTGATATTGTTCAAATACATACCAAATGAAGTATGAAAGGGTTTCTCTGAAAAGTAAGTGACATACAGTGGGTTGAAAATATTGTTGACCAGCTGATTAGAGACCAATGTATGGACCAAAACTTGTTTGGTACTTCCTTTGACAAGATAAATGTGTGGCTCATAAGAGAAAAAGAATAACAACTTTCTTAAACAAAGAAAAAAATTTTCGCTTTAGCGATAATATGACCACCACGTCTGCTAAGACTATACCAACGAGGTCTTCGAGTTTTGTTGCCATAACATCTGCTGCTGCTCACGGTGGACATTTTTGTGATTACCACTGTTGAGCAGGTACATAAATTTAGGTAAATTGAAAGGCACACACTATTATTTGGTTTTGTATAGCTTTTGCAGTTATTTTTGTAAGGCCAACAATATTTTTGAGTTGCCAGTTAAAGGGCTAATGATAAACAGTTAACTAAGCTCGTGTAGACACTGTCAGAATTTGATGCCGCAGCATTCCAGTGCAGAAATCTCGGGATGGCGGCACTTTTTCCAGATTATTAAGCCTTCTCACATTGTGAGAGTGTGGCCTTTGCTGTTCTAGATGCGTGATCTGCTACTAATACAGCTTAATGTTTATCTTTAGTATCCCTTTTAATTTAAGCTCAAGTTATAGGATTGCAGTGTGGCATCATGTCCTTTCTGTGTGGCTCCTTGCAGTGTCGGTGTTCCACCCAAGCCACCGGCGCCTGCCTTCGTGCCACCTGCTGCCTCCACGCCGCCTTCACTGACGGAGTGGGCAGTGCCGCAGCCTTCGAAACTCAAGTACACCCAGCTGTTCAACACGCACGACCGAAGCCGCAGTGGGTTTCTCGGCGGCGGCCAGGCTCGCACCATTCTACTCCAGTCAGCCTTGCCTCAGCCTGTTCTTGCCCAGATCTGGTGAGTTGTTTGTTGATGGGACGAAAAATCAAGGAAAGGAAAACTGCTGGAAAGGTTTTGAATCGCAGTGTTTCAGGGGTAGTGGTTCATTTTATTTCTTGCACTTTGTACAAGGTGCGAGGAGGAAGACTCGGTAAGAAAGTGTGTTAGGGCACTTTGACCATCCCCGTGATCTCAAAAAGAAAGCAGCACAGGCTGCAAGCAACTGTGTTGTGGAGCTAGAAATTTCTATTCTTTAGCAAAGTTGTGTTGCAGATTGTGTAGTGGTTTTGAATATCTCAGCAATCAAGAATTACTTGCAGTTTCATTTTTGTCTGAAGCCATAAAAAAGCAGAAATCTTATTTCCTGATCCACATATATTATCTGTAGCAAACATCTAGTTTAATGGTGTCTTACCAACATGACCAACTTTGCATCTTGCTATGCTGTTAACACGTTACAAAAACCTGGCGCTTCGTCTTTGTCTTTGCAGGAACCTGTCAGACATAGACTCTGATGGGCGACTAACATGCGAGGAGTTTGTTCTTGCCATGCACTTGGTGGACTGTGTGAAAGCAGGGGATGCATTACCAGCCAAGCTTCCTCTGGACTTAATACCACCTTCATACCGGCGCAAGCGGTCAGACAGTGTCCAGTCCTCAGGTGCGTGCGCTTTCTTAAGAACCATTGTTTCTGCTCCCACTGTTTATTGCTTCCTCAAGCATTTCTGTTCACATTTTGATTTGTCATCACTTCCCATTTAGTCTGCTTCTGTACCATCTTTTCTTGTCTTAGTTTTTGTCTTAGTTTTCTTGCCAATGAAGTGTTCTTGTTGCCCTTGGCTGCGCAAACTGCATTTGCACTTAGGAAGTGTGTCTAGTAGCAAGGGATCTTTCAATATTTAGCAGAGCATTTGCTGCCGTTGTGCTGTTGGGCTTTATGTTCAAGCATCTTGCTGCAAAGATGAGGTTTTCATACTGTGCTAATATTTGTCGGATACGCAATGTTGCCTGGCCTTGTGTAGCTGTAGGAGAGCCCTTAACAGAGTGCATTGTTGCTTGAAAAGTGTGTTTCAGTTTGTTTGGCCAGTCAGGCTTCTATCGAGGTCTTTTAGCATAACGCATCTGACGTGCTGTCTTGAAGTACTTGTGATTGACTGCACTTTCAGGTCCCGCCGGCTGCAGCTTCTCAGCGATTATGCCATTGTGCTGCTCGACACGAGCTCATAGGTTTGATTCCCAACTGCAACAGGTGCATGCAGAATGCAAACACACTTATTTACTCAGCTTTAGGTCCACATTAGAGAACTCTAGGTGGTTGAAGTTAATTTAGAGCACTCCGTCATGATGTCAAGCATAGCTCTATGTGTTGCTGTGGGACATTACACCTCCTCGTTTGATTCGATTTTGATTTAATGTCAGGTCCCATGCCAGAGTTACTGGGTGCGCTGCCAGGTGAGATGCCGCTCGACGACAAGAACATGGCCACCTTTGAGGACAAGCGGAGGGCTAACTTTGAGAAGGGCCAGGCAGAGCTGGAGAAGCGGCGGCAGGCCCTGCTTGAAAGCCAGCGCAAGGAGCAGCAAGAGAGGGAACGCAAGGAGCGTGAGGAGCAGGAAAAGAGGGAGCGCATACGGTACGGCACCTTGTATCCATGTTTGCGCCTCGTTAAAACCACACAGCATGGTGAATGTTATGTGCGTAATTGTATACAGATAGAGAGATCACCCTCAACCACCAATTTCATGACTTACCGGTTGCCACAAGCTGTATTGTACTTGGCAGCATTTGCTGAGGGACCGACGTAAAAAAAATATCCAGTGCCACTTGCACCTTACATCTTATCTTTGGGTATACATACCGCTGATGATATTGGCACGGTATCACAGGCTTTGCATCATTTATCTCTATTTGGGTCCTTCTTGTGAAAGAGGCATTTTTGGAGAGAGCTAAGTGGAATTATTGTGCAGATGTGAACGCATTGTACCAGATTTTTAATTTTATTTCTGAACTCGGCCACGTTTATAAAATACCTTTGACATCACAGGGAGATGGGAAAAGTATTTCAAGCTGGCTATGGAAGGGGCGGGCAGGCACCCATTTTTCTCTGTTGTGCCATTTCCTGGCTTACCAAGTCACTGCTTTCAGTTAGACCTCCTTGGTATCTCTGCAGAATCAACTAGCCTAGTTTAAATTTTCATTTTGCTCCATTGTTTCTTTGATGCAACAGACCTGTACTCGTTAGAATAATTGCATTGGTATGTGACCCTCCATACCGGGCTAACTTGAGCACCTGAGCTTTGAGACAACCACGTGCTTTAATCAGAAAAGCTGTGTGGAATATTGGACTGTTACAGTAGTTGCCTCTATTTTCTTATCTGAGTTCCTGCAGTGATGCACAGAATTCTTTAAGCTTTACCGGGATCAATTCAAGATTTAATCTTAAAATCAAGCTTTACCATTATAATTTGCCAAGTGTTGCATTATATACCATATCAATCCAACTGTTCATTTCGTGTTACCTTGACTTGTTGACCAAATCGAACTAGAACCTGTCTTTTCACCAGACTCTGTGTGAGCAAGAAAGTACTTGCCAGCCCATGTCATATGGAAAAGGCAGCACGAACTCACTTTTCTCTCTTGGCACCAGCAAATGTCCTCGCAGGTAGTTGCATGTCGCATTCACAGCTATCACCGTTAACCCTATTGCGATAAACATGCTCATCTACCACGTTTACACGATTCTAATGCGCACCTTTTTGGGATAAAAATGTGTTCAAATTTGCATGCGCGTTACAATCGTAACTAATTCTACTCAAAATCAAAACTGAAACAAATTCTTAATAAAAAAAAGCTCTATGCAAGGTAGCTAGCCATATTGCCTTTAACGGATGTTTTTTTTTTCTACCTTGGTTTGTGGTAGTCATTTTGCAGTTTGCTGTACGTGTGGCATTTCTAATGCGTTAGGTGGAACTGAAGATGACCTTCTGTAGTCGGTAGACAGCGAAGAGGAGGTGTCGTCGGACTCCCGATAGCGACTAGCTGCTAGGATCCGGCTGTGTGCATGTTGGTGTGCCTTTGTATGTTCCAGAAAATTGTTTCAACATGGCATGCATCACTCAGGTTTCGTTACTTGATGCCTGCAGTAGAATTGGCACCAAGTAAATTTTTTTAAGTATTCGGATGGTAATACCGTATTTACTCGCATAATGATCGCACTTGCGTAATGATCGCACCCCTAAATTTTGTCTTCGAAATTCGATTTTTTTTTATTTCCTGTGTAATAATTGCACCCCGAACTTGCCGCAGCGATATGTCATGTGCCAAGTCTACCTAATAATGATCGTGCTTACCATCTGTCAACTGCTATGCGAACGACTCTTCAAGACAAACCAAGCGGTCTGCACGCACCAAACATTCTTAAGCAGATGCCCCATTTCATTCCTTTCATCACTTTCCGCACTTCTATGACAAAAAAAAAAAAAGCTAGAACCAAACTTGCCTTTACTATGTGTAGGCTTTATAATGGTTATGGCCAACAAAAACAACCAAAAAGGCATCTTTCGATTCTTCTCGTCTGCACTCATGGGCACGCAACAAATCACGAGCGGCAATGATAGCAGCCACGTTTACACTGATACGTTAGAAGTGTATCCTATTCATTCGCCGACGTTTGTAACGCAGCTAAGATATTCACCCACCCTTAGCGGAAACGTGCCATATTAGGATAGTGGTGAAGACAAATGCCGCAGTTTCCGCAGCATGCCCGCCATGTGTTCCTATGTCGCTGGCAGCTAAGCGCGCCCATCTGTTTCTGTCCCCTCAAAGTGGACATGGCTATGTTATTGCCGCAAACTTGCTGATATTATTCATTACTGATACGGAAGAAACTGTTTGAATGCACGTAATGTACTCACGAGAAGAAAAAAAATTAAGTTCAGTGCGTTCGGCTTGCTCTACCGACCACCATTTTTGTTTTTGTGTTCCGCACTACATACAGCGGCAGCCGCCTATTTGTTGGCCTGTTGTCATTCCGTAGCAAATGCCAGATGAAATTTTTCTTTTTGCGGGAAATTTAACCCGTGTAATGATCGCACCCCTGAAATTTAAAAAAAAAAAAGTGCGATCATTATGCGAGTAAATAGGGTATAACTGTGTGCTACAATCGGGGAAACGGTAGAATCTTGCAAATACAGTATCTCTTTCACAGCACATGTGGCGTAGTCTCACTGGAAGTGTATACTGCATGCTTTCAATAATGGATAACCCAAATGCGCACCATTCATCCTTTCCCTGCTACAGGTGGTGTGATGTGAGTGTCCTGTTTTGCTCTTGTAGCATCCTATCTGTGCGTCCCCACCAGCTCTATTTCGTTTTGGTTTCCTGTTGTTGTCCCAAGTAAACCCGCTGACCCAGACCGAATTTGGCGAGTGAAAACATAAGGTTGCGGAAACCGCAAAAATGGCGTCAGCCACTTGGGCCCTACCGGCTCGGCGTGCTTCGGATTCTCCTACTGCAATGATTTGCACAGTGCTTCGTGTTACATAGATTTCAGCTACAGTTGAGTCTGCCATATTCTTTAGTAACTTTGGATGATATGCTTTTCTGGTTAGTTTTTTCTTGCGCTTCTTTCTGAAGTGTATGAATGAGGTTCTACTCTATTTGCCTCTTTTTTTTTGTGTCTTTAGTTGCAAGAACATGTTGCCCTGTTTTATTCAATGTTATTTCTGCCATGTAATCCTCCCTGAGCTTTCTTAGGGTACTCAAATAACTTGCGTGTAGTACAGGTCATTTGGCAGTACACAAGAATAAAGATGCAGAAGAACACTCAGCAGTGTTTCAGTCATCGCTGCATCCTGGTTCTTGCACACTGCAAAAGAAGCAGGTACCAATAACCAGCCTGCAGATACACTATGCTGCAGCACAGGATCTTGTTAGGAGCTGTTCATCTTCAGAAATGCTGCAGTTCATGTGTTCCATTTCTACTTGGCTCTTACAGACAAGAGCAGGAGAGGCGTCGTCAATTGGAACTTGAAAAGCAGCTGGCTCGGCAGCGAGAGATTGAACAGGAGAAAGAAGAACAGAGAAGGAAAGCACTGGAACAAAGAGAGGTTAGTCACTTTCCCTCTTCTTTGTGGTCGTGTTTTATTTTTCACTGTTCTAGTCACATAAGGTCCAGCACAGCGCAGTCACCTAAGCTGCAATGCTGGGGCTTCAGTTTTCTTCACTACATCAGCTAAGTGACAGCAGCAATGCTCAGGCTCTCTTTGTCATTCCAACTGTGATGTTAATATACGAGTGTCCTAATCTACAACACACGAATTTCCTAATTCACAGTGTTTTCGAAGTGAATGTTTATCCCCATACCTGAAATATCTTTCGGAATTCAGTCATTAGGTCTACACTTGTGAACACAATTAACCTTGCTGAAGAAACACTTTTGTTGTGTTTCTTTTCTGAATTTTTGATTATGATGCTGCATGTTGCAAGAAACATGTTAAAACTGAATTTTATTACAATCTATCTCACTCTGTGTCGTACCTGTGTAATGTAAGAGGATGAAAAGTCAGTCTGATGATTTCTGAAACATTTTTCCAGCACAAAATTGGACAGAGCACGAAGAGTATACACGTCCACAAGCACAGGACTACAACTGACATTTCTTTGACACTGGGCTACATCAGGCAGAAACCATTTCAAACATTACATTTATGGCACGTTTGACAGCTTGCTTTCCAGCACTCTCGCGGTGTGTTTTACGTGTGGCTGTTTTAAATCGAGCACTTACAAGACATTTGCCTGGTTCAGCTGGAGACTTGCGCTCCAGCTGAGGGCACTTGGAGGTCACCTTTGAGCTAAAGCACAATTGAGATTTGCCAATATTCTGGTCACAAAGCTCTTCCTGTTTCTCTGGGAGTAAATGAATATACAGTTTGGGCAGGCTTTCTCTGACTTCAATCTTGAGAGGGCTCTACAATGCTTCAAACCGAGTTGGACCACAGTAACAACCAGTGAAATATACCTTTACTATGCATGTGTGGAAAAAAAAAAAAGAAATTGTTTCTGCCCTATGTAGTGCAGTGCCAAGTAAACGTCTCTTGTAATTCTGTTGTAATTAAGTGCTTGCAGGGTTCATTGTCTACTCTGTGTCCCATCTGGTTCTGTGCTAGTAACGGGTATCACTAATCTGGCGACGACCTAGCTCCACGAGCAGCATTGGTTGCACTCTGGTGTAAACAACCCTTTCCTCCATCTGTCGTTCTCTTCTGGCATCAGGCTGCTCGGCGAGAGATGGAGAGGCAACGCCAGCTAGAGTGGGAGAAGCAGCGGATGCAGGAGCTGCTCTCCCAGAAGCAGCGGGAGCAGGAGAACATCAGCCGGCTCAAAGGTCACAGGAAGGCCCTTGCGCTGCAGATTGAACAAGTGGTGGGTGTTCAACACTGTGGCCATCTTCTGGAGTGCTTTCAGAATGTATCTTTGTGAAATCTCGCTAAACTGAACTGAAGAAATTAAAGGGAGGCTAAAAAAAGAAGCCACTAAATCAGTTTGGATCTATAAACTAGTCTCTCAAAACTTTATTTTCAAACAAATTTTCAATTTTGCAGTATGAGGTCGATTACTAGAAGTGATTCAAGATTAAGATTTCATATTTAAAAAATTTTTTGCCGAAATCTCAGCGCTGATATTTCAGTGTGACATCACACATTTCGAAACATATTTTCCTAATTGGGTCATTGTGGCTCAGTGGAAGTTCTTGAAGCTTGCCAAGTTCAGTATTTGACTCCTTCAGAATGCAGTTTGGTCTGTCTCTACTGATAAAAAATCAACTAGGTTTGAGCAGTCGCTATCAAAATACATAATTTCGTGGCAAGATGGTGCAGAAACTTCGATGCAGTGTTCTCATGCCTGTCTTTGGTTATTGCATCTCATCGGGTCTACCAGGCTTCCTATTGCAGTGAGAGAGGCCTTTTAGTGTTGCAGGAGGGCACACTAATGCAACTGAACATATATTTCTCTGTCGTGTCACTTTAAAGGATCCATGAAACAGTTTGGACAGTTTTTGTAGATGCATAGGGTACAGCTACAGTAAATCATTTACACCACAATTTGTGTGATGTGTCTCGTATTAAGAGAGCTACGGATGATTACAAGTTACGCACCTCCATAGCCATGCACATTCTCCTCTACTCGTTTGCCATGTGATTGGGGCGAATCTCCACCTTCACTGGCTCTACGTCATGATGGGACATCGTGTCGTCTACTTCCAGTTGTCTTGGAGCCAATGCGTGAAGACTCTCCAACCTCTCCACCAGCGACTGGCAGTCGATCCCAAGCGAGAGCTATCGAATCCGCACGCATTCCGAACATTCATTCGCAGTGCCGAGCGTGTCCGGTATTCTGGTAACCACAGGCGAGCTGGGTGTTTCAATGGATGGGTGAAGGCATTAACTAGAGCCCCTCCATATTACTGTTGCTCTGATGAATGAGCTTTAGCATAGAAGTACGTGAGTGGCCTGGTCAAGCTTGAACATTTTAAACATTTAGAACAGCATGTTCACGATTATGTTCCTACCAAAAATTTACAGCAGCGGGAAAGTAGAATACACTTTGTCATTGTTATATTAGTTCTGTGTTTGGTTGAGTTCTGTGCCACCAGGTGGTTGCGAAATGCAGACCGTTCATGTTTGCGCATCTGCTCATCTCATGAAACACCCAGGCCCAGTCTGGTGGCGTTTGTATGAATATCGGGCACGCGAAACACTATTGTGGTAGTGATCCTCGGGCGTAAGTTGATGGCCGCAAACGTGCAAATCCTGGCGCTGATCGGATACTAATAATCCGATACGCTGCAGCCACTCCACTCATCTAGCCTTGGAGAGGACATATTGCCAATCGCTATGTTTGCAGCCCACATCGTAAGAAGGGCAAACCATGGTGCTCACGAAAGAAAGATAGAGATCAACACCCACCATGGAGCTCTCATCAACGCGAAGCACGTTATAACACAAGTTGCTCTATGCCGGAAGTCTTGAGTGTAGTGATAAATTGTCCTTGTGCATTCTCTTTCTGTTACATAGTTTCTTTTTTTATAGAAACAAATTAACTAGCATTCTAACTATTACAAACATTTGTTCACTATTAAGTTCAAAAAAATATCGATGGTGCACCCTAGGCAGCCAATCGGATAGCTACCCTACTGGCGCGATATGTTCACCGCGTGTCACCTGGTCAGGGGCGGCTGAAAACTCAGCCGAGTAGCATGCTGCGATTGGTAGCGAGGTACATTTTTAAAACCTTAGAATAATTTGCATGCTTTACGCTGAGCGCTTAGATGCGTCAATTAATGATCAGAAGGACCTACCCTAAGGACTCGATATGTTTGTACAAAATCGTCAAAATCATTTCAGGGTCCCTTTGAGAGTAAAGAAAGAAAATGCTGATAGACTCCAAAGTCTCTAATTTTCTTTACTTGATCACTGCAAACAGTAGTTATATTACGGCAGTGGCTGTGACTCCAGCATTTGAAGCAATGTGAAGTGTCTTCCTTTTTCGTGGCGGCATATTGCACTTGCAGCGAGAGCCAATGTGAAGAATTTCTTTCATGCTTTTCTCCAGCCTCGTAACCCCAGAACTGAAGCTCACTCATTTCTGCCGCACATAATTCTGCCCAGCTTGAGGAGTCCGCTCAGGTGGGGACGTACACGTTTAGCGCATTTCTTTGCTTGTAATGGTTAACTGCAGTATAAAGCGGGCGTGGAATGTTGGTTAGAGTGCTTGGCTTGATTTCACATAAGCACTCGTTGGATGCCCCACACTGCAGTTAAATTCATTTCATGCTTTGAGTTAGTTATTCGAAATTCGTGCAAATGGATGGACACGTTCAGGCTGCCGTCCATACCCGCGTAATGAGCGCACTTTTCCTAATATACCGAAGCAAAGTTGGAGGGTGGGTTCATTATGTGGGGTAAATTTCATGGAGACATTTTCGAAACAAAAATTGAGAAGTAGGACAGTAATGATTTGGAACATGCATAAGATAATCATTTGCAAACCAAAAGTTCACTCTGCATCGGAACCACTAGACCTGCTGTTCAGGTTGCCGGCTGCTTCATCCACATCATGGTTCCACCACAGAATAAAGACCTAACGCGTCAGCCATGCGAAGTCGGTGCGGTCTAGGCCAATCGCGTGCGGAGAAACTGAATGGATACTTCGAATAGCGATCTCTGATGACACTTCAGCTTGTCCTCGCAGCCGCTTCCGGCCGTCTGCCATTATTGCAAGCATCGTGTTGAAGTGCACACCTGTTTTGACGCTCACACTGTGTGCATTTCTTTCCTCGACCGTCCTGCTCATCGACGTGTCAGAGTTAACCTGTGTCTTGTCAGTGTTTCTGTTTTGTGAGCAGATAAACTCTACGTCCCGCAGCAGGCGTAACCCATGGCAGGCAGAAAAGCGAGCCACAGACTCGCGAATTCATCACTACGCCCTACTATGACCACTATGCCGATCAAGTGCCAGCTGCCCCTTCTGCACTTAGACTCTCTCGTGTGCCATGCCCAGCCGTACATCCTGTGCGCATGCTCTCTTATAACGTCAGCGTAAAGTACATATGTATGTTGTATATACATATGTACATATGTTGCAGAGAGCCAGTTGCATTTCTTTTCTCTCCGAATCTGCGAGGTGCCTTTGCTCCGGCACTGGTGGAAAGGATGTGTTAAGCATGAAGTACACTTGCTTTAAGCACATATGCAAGAGTCAAAGATTCTAGTCTCACCGGAAAGCTACAGCAAGGCCGTTCGATCGTGGGACTGCACAGTAGCAAAGTTGGGGGTGTGTTCATTACGCGAGTAAATATGGCATTCCCTAGCTTGCAACTGCAGTTCTGATTGAGACATGAACTAGTGAGACAGATGATGGCACTAGCCCTCAGCACCGAATGCTAGTGCTGTTCGTCTTATCCATGTATTCTTCTTTAGTTCTAGTCCTCTTAATTTCTTAAATAGCACAAAAATGAAAACGATAGTGGCTTTCCTTTCAAGAAAACACGAGGAAAAATTATTACTGAATGCAAAGACTCATTGTAAGACCATTGTTGCCCAAGTTTTGAGAGTTAGATAAATGGATGTATAAATTAAAGCGAACGTGATAAATTGTCTTTGCTGAAGTCTGGTAAGCATGCAGGGATTGTGCTGACTGGATCACTTTGCTGTTTACAGGAGAACAAAATTAACGAGGCGAACCAAAAACTGGCAGACACAAAGAAAGGTGTTGCTGAGATGAAAGCGTTCATTGATGAGATGAGAGTAGAGAGAGACACCAAAATGAGGGAACTCAACGAAACGAGATTGGAACTGAAGGCAAGTTTGAGATTCATATAACGTCTGCATGTTTGGCTATTGCTTTGAACCAACTTCAACACCGAAGTGTCCTGTGCACGTGTAGGAAATCTGGTTAAATTTTACTGTGTTTTGTTGAAGTTGCATATATTTCTGTACTTGTAAAAGTTGTCCTGGTGTGGATGTCCATTTTCCATGAGCAGAGGCATGTTGCTTTATGCAATATTTGCAAATCACATTTAAAACCCCACATAATAAGGTGTTGCCCTTATCATTCCCTTAGGAAATCAACGACAAAATGCTTCTCTTGAATCAAGAGAAACTTAGCCACCAGGGCCGGTTGAAAACCATCGGAGCCAACAGTGAGTTACTGTCCTTTTCAATAAGCTGAAACGTTGCTGCACTTAGAGCACCGGAATGCAAAGACCTTTTTTTTTTGCTTCCAGATAATTACTCTCTCGCAATGAACAGCTGTGGGAGCAAAGAGATCAGTTTGAACATGTTACGTTCAACGCTGGCCAGCGTTGAGAAGGAAGCCGAGCTCAAGCAGCAGGACGTCGACAATAACAATGCTCAGCTAAAGGTGAGAGCGCAGCCTTTAGTGGCCACTTTCCTAGGCTTGCACATTCTAGACTTTCATATTTGTGGAAACGGTTCGTATACCGTTGCCAATAGATATTTAGTGCAAAAATTAGGCTGCAAAAATTTTCGAGATATTGGGCAGTCTGGAGAAAGTGATTTCAATAGTAAAATCAATTTTGCTGTTTTTTACAACTCCGGCACTGCAGGAGATTCTTTTTCAGAAGTTTTCATTATGTCGTGCTCTATTGAAATGATGTCTACTTGAAATTTCGTGATGGTCAAGGTTATGAGAGCGTTTCGCATTCACTTGTCACACATCTCTATGTGCTTCATCATCAAGTGCAGATTTTGTGCCTGCAACCTTGACTCCACGATGCTTGTCATTTAAGGCTGTTACTGTAAATGCTAATGGACGTTGACGCAGTGCTGCATCTAAAAGCCCTGACCTGTGCAGTTTGTGATTGTGTGTGCCAAACAGGAAAAAAGGAAAAATGGACACTGCACTTAGTCGTGATTTTCAGGCACGAATGAAATGGATTTGGTAATGTGCTGTACAAGGTTGATTCAGATGAAGTGGTCATGCACATGTTGGTGTTCATGTAAAACGGTGTTTATGTGATGCTTGATGATCAGGAGCGAACCTATTATTATCAGCAAATTGGTGGTGATTTTGGTCATGGTGATGGCAAGAAACAGTAAAAAATGTACATATAGTAAAAGAACTGAAAATGAATTGCATCATTTGCGAGGTGGAACATGGATGTCTTGGAGTCTTTGCAGTGCATATACTCCTTTGTTAGAAGTTTCAAAACCACTAAACATGCGACCTGGCCTGACTTCAGGCTGCCCACCGCGGTAGCTTAGTGGCTATGGTTCTGTGCTTCTAAGCTCAAGGCCGCAGGTTCGATCCCAGCTGCGGTGCCCGCATTCGGCTGGGAGAGAAAGGCAAAGACGCTTGTGTACATTGATATAGGTGCATGCTAAGAGCCCCAGGTGGTCAAAATTAATCCAGAATCTCCCACTATGGCTTGCCTCATATTCAGATTGAGGTTTTGGCGTGTGAAAACCGCATAACCTAATTTAAATTTCTATCTTCAGGCTGCAAACTGGTGCCTCCATAGAACTTTTATTGCTCTAAATGCCCAGTGAAATTGATTGTTGATTCAGCTGGCCAATTCTTGGGATTAATTTTTTCTTCTTGTTCTGTGGGAGAAAAGGCAACTTGTTTGATGATTGATGCAATACCTGGTTTCTTACTGATCTATTCAAATCAGATTTCGTCGAATGCACTGATAAAACATGCCACCTTGTGGCTTATCAACCGAACCCACCTGGGGAAGAAATAAAACATTGCTCCTAAAAATGACCAAGCTCTATAAAGATCCCAATATCCTAGACTGGATTTAATGCTTTCTGACTAACCGTTTACAGTATGTTCACGCTAATGATTATGACTCCCCTACTGTTCTTGTTACTTCAGGCATACCACAAGGATCGGTTTTGGGCCCATTACTATTTCTTATTTATATTAATGACTTACCTGTCGGTATTAACTCTAGCATTAAACTCTTTGCTGATGACTATATGCTTTATCATGTAATTAATAACCCGCAGGATGTTTCTATTTTGCAATCCGACATTGATGCTATTTCTAGCTGGTGCAAGAAGTGGCTTATGAAGCTAAATACTTAAAATTGTAAGGTCATGAGAATAATGCATCACAATAAATTTAATGACAACTTTGCTTATACCCTTAATAACTCTGCTTTAGACTCCATTACTAGTTATCGCTCTCTTGGCGTGCGTGTAACTCGCAACCTCTCGTGGAGTATACATGTTGAACATGTAATTAACAATGCTAATAGCATGCTTGGATTTCTACGCTGAAATGTTTCCTCCGTTCCCTCCGATTTAAATATTAAATTATACACAACTCTAGTTAGATCAAAATTAGAATATGCTTACTCTATTTGGGACCCATCTAGCTCCACATTATTCACTGCTCTTGAATCCATTCAGAATCACGCTGCCCAATATGTGCTCTCTAATTACTCTCGCTACGCCAGCATTTCTTCAATGAAAGCTAATTTAGGTCTACCGACACTTCGGTCAAGCCGCAAGTGCTTCCATTTAAACCTCTATCACAACTTTTTTTACACTACCCCAACACAGTCTTTTTCTCCTTTCAGAGTATGTGTCCTCACAGATCTATCATAAACTCAAGGTTAAAATTCCTTTATGTCGCACTAACACTTGCCATGCCTCTTTTTTGCCGCAAACAAGCAGTGAATAGAACCATCTTCTCGCCTCCGTCACTGCAATCGATGACCCTGTCGCCTTTAAAGTTGCGATTAATAATTTATTGTTAGAACACTCCTCTCTGTAATACCCTCGGGTCCTGAGAGTATGAAAATGAATGAATGAATGAATGAATGAATGAAGCGCAGCGGGACACATAGAGATTAAAACAGGACGAGCACTTAATAAAATTAATGTTTGTTTGAAGCATGGACAGGCAAAGCAGGCAGACCTTTGATTATGCTGCAATACAATCAGCAGTACAATCTAGCCCAGCGGTCCTCCCTTCTGCACCATTGGGATTCACAAATTCACTATGAGAGGACCTGTCATGCTCACCCTCCCTTGGCTTCACAGCACCAGACATGGTATGGGAGCCTCAGCACAGAGCCTGGCAGCAGATCTTGTCACTG
Organism: Dermacentor andersoni; assembly: GCF_023375885.2. NCBI lineage: Eukaryota > Metazoa > Arthropoda > Arachnida > Ixodida > Ixodidae > Dermacentor > Dermacentor andersoni. Next base: position 35,185,573 of record NC_092819.1, on the reverse strand, counting down.
ACGGGGCAGAATCAAAACCTTTGACAATGGCTGTGCAACAAGAGCAGCACTCGTGCTTCTTGTAGTGCCGTCATTTAGCAGTGTTATACTGCAATCAAACATGCCCTTTCAATGACCATTGAAGTCAAAGATAATCGAAATCGGGGAGCCCCATTGGCTTCTGTCCATAAGCTCGCTTAAAGGAGCGAATCAGGCACATGGATTTTAAAGGCATTTGGTTTCAGTGGTGATCGAAAGCAAGCGTGTGACTGCAATATGAGGGGGTGCTGCTTGCAATATCTAATATTATTGCCTCGTCTTTTCCAGGAGTTAAAAGATAGGTTAGCGGACCTTGTTCAGCAGAACGAGACATTGATGAGAGAATTTACTCAGAAGAAGCAGCAAGTTCTAGCACTAAAGAAGCAGAAGAGCAGTTCCATAACATTAGATGCCTGGAATGACAACTCGGAGTTTGCATCTGCAGATTCATGGGCAGGTATGCCAGCAAATGCCCTACATGATTCCTGATGCCCTTCTGCTACACTTGCTGATGCCACAGAAGATACCTTCATTAAGCAGCCTTTTATTAAATGTGCATATGGGATGCTCAACTTGTAACGATTAAATTATGACCGTTTCAGTATGAAGCTTTCTTTGGCTCTTAACAGCGTTTTGCGTCGGTGGCTGGCCGAGTTAACTGAATTGATCCCAGAAATGTGCAATCAAAGGCAGTGGCTTGGTGGTCCAATTCTGATATTACCAGTGCAAGATATGTGTCCTCGCGAAGAGATTTAACCCCTTCTGTGCCATGAATGAGCTAGGTTCATCCTCACATTTATGATAAAAACCAGCAACGACGAGTTGTTCACAATACTTTTAATTTTCTATCAATACCTTTTTGTGGCCTTTTTGTATGTATATTTCTTTCATTTCCTATTACAATGCTGTTAAGTTTTACTTTTTCAATAACTGGTTGACGTTTTGTATCTTAATGCTTAAAATTTGTCTACGTTGTTTTTGTAAAGGGTACAGCGGGGGCAAAATCTGGTCATTTTTCGTCAGAATTCAGGAGAATGCTGTGGCACAGGAGAATTTGACGTGGTTCTTAAAATGGGCTGATCCTGGTGGCACTGCGACATCACAGCACCCACACGCCTCATTGCATTTACCAACGAAGCTAACCACTAACTGCTTCCAGCAGCATATCTCAGCACGTCTATTGGGAAATTTTCGCTCGACTTTTACTATCATCCTCCTATGGTGCCTGCTGAATTTCTTGCTCTAAAATTTTAAAGATTGCCATTTGTAAGTCTTTTGACTGGGCCTGCATTTGTGTTTCAGGTGAAAGCACTCAGCCTGAGCCTTCCTCTGGTCTTGTAAAATACAGAGCGCTATATGCATTTGAGGCACGAAATGCTGATGAGCTTTCGATAATGCCAGGAGACATTATCATGGTGAGTAGTACATGTGTCGTTTTGTAGCAGTATTTCTAACATGCAGTCAAGAGCAAAAGTCTAAAGACCGCGGAGTCGGCAAAAAAAAATTTAGTTCCTCATAGCGCAGCTATGAAACGGGGAATTATCTCAGTGCATTTCATTGGGAGAACAGGCATACGTAGACTCTGGTGCTTGATTTCAGTGTGCATATCTAGGCTGCAATGAATTTTCTTTTTTCTTTTTTTCATGGCATCCATAATGTCTAGATTTTTTGCTGGTGGCTGTACATAGTTGAAGGTTAAAAATGGCCCTAGTAAATTCTCCCAATGACCCTGGCTTGGTACTTGGGACACATCTTTAGCTGTTGCAGAGTTCATATCAGCACTCTAGCGCTTGTGCATGATGTGCAATATAGTCCACCCGTAAAAAGAACACCTAGTTACTAATTAGTATTCAAATGAACGCAATATGAATGCATGATCAACTTCATATGAAAAAAGTGATTGATGCGGCTTGTTAGGTGGGCCTATAATAGTAAAGAAAGTTTTGCTGATACCTTCATGTCAAAGGTAAGCTCTAATCGTTCCTGAAATACTAATTTCGTGTTCTCTTAAAGAGTGACTTCTGCCGATACACAGCAACCATTTGTATTGTAAAACATATACTCAGGGTTTAAAAAATGTGTAATATCCTTGCCATCTCATGGGTATTTAAGTTTGTGTGTTCTGTATCTTAATTTCTGTGCTCTGTATCTAGTGCCTTTCGCTTGCATTTTGTTCGGCTTGTGTGAATATACCTTTTGGCTTAAAGCAAATTCGAAGATAGTAGTGGTACCAAATAATTATGAAACAAACAGTTTGACTAGTTGTGGCATTCCCATAAAATTTTGACACAATCACCAGGAAGTGAAAAATGTTTAAAAAAAATTTTGGGAGGGTTGGGGGGGCCTTGCAAAGATGGAAGCAGTTTCATCTTAAGGAGTAGTTTATTTTCAAAGTGCAGCGATATTTATTGCAAGAATTCAGCTTGATCATCATCTCTTGCAATGCAAGCAGTGTAGAAATTTCAGTTTGACTTTTTCTCGGTGCAAGAATTCATTGAATGCAAGGTTGCGACTCTGATATTTATTGCAAGAATGCTGCTTGATCAATATATTTTGCAATGCAAGCAGTACAGAAATTTCAGTTAGACTTTTGCTTGGTGCAAGAATTCATTGAATGCAAGGTTCAGTCTACTTGTAATTGTGTGATGGTCGGTGCTTTTCACATGGTGTCACAATTCATTCCGTGAAGTGCAAATATTGCACACAACCGTGACTTCACAACGCTGGCAATTTAGGCTGTGTTGTGCAAGTTTAGCTTGGTGCTTATAGCCTGCACTCGAACATAAGCTGCTCCATCTAGTAAGCACACAGAGAAACTTAGTGGACATGCTCACTAAAGTATCTGTCCATTACCAAGCCGGCCGGAAGGGAATGCGTCACGCCCATTCCAATCACAGTGCCATGGCAGTTAGGCCTAACTACCGCTGCTTCACCGGTTGTTGGTGATGAAAGTTATGATTTAGTGTCAAGTTGGTGCAGATCTATTCGCAGCTCAGTGCGACTCCAGAAAAGCTGAGAAGCCACCTTGCCACACATCACAAAAGAGGAGAGAGAGAGTGTGTGCATAGAAAAACGTAAATGACAGCAGCATTCTTTAGGCACCATTTTTCCAACATAATGTGTGGGAATGTCTGAAAAATCAAGCGAGACACCACACATTGTCTGAAATTTTGTACACTTTCACACATTGGTTTCAATAGAGAAGGTGGCAGTGCTGCAGCTATGTTGCAATAATCGAGGAGGTTCGAAAAATTGGCTGGCGGCTGTAAACGAATTTGTTTTTGACTTGTCTGTGTGAGACATGTTAATGGCATTGTGGCTTTCTCGACGAAACTGCCGATTGTGTTTTTAAATTTAGATTTGTTCATTCCTAATACTTCGAAAACTCTTGATACTGAAATTTGAACCGAACTGAATGGCACAATATTCAATTGAATGTCGTAGAATGTCGCATACTTGCTCAAGCCTGCATTTTATTTAATATTCAGCGTGCTATGATGCAGCTTTAATGGGCACTAAGACTTGCAAATGGCCTTAGGACCTTGTTTAAATAGCGCTTTGTCACGTCTCTGGTTCCAGGTGCAGGAGAACCAGCACGGGGAACCGGGTTGGCTCGGGGGAGAGCTACAGGGCAAGACAGGCTGGTTTCCAGAGTCCTACGTTGAGAAGGTGGTTACCTCGCCCACTGGTGGTTTTCCCGTGGACAACAACCAGGTGGCCGCAGCAGCTGGAGCGGCTGAGACTGTGCACATCGTGGGAACCGAGATGAAGATGACCCTGGAGTGAGCCTTGCTTGCCACTGTTTTTCCATGCGGGCTTTGTTTTCCGAGAAAGATTGCTGGTGTGCAATAATGACCTCGTCGGGGGAACGATACTTAGTCTATAGACATGCTGCAGAGTGGGACATGAAAATGTTGTGTGCTACTCTCGTTCACTCCGAGCAGAAAAAGTTCTGCTGTCATTCATTTCTTGGAAGGCAGTATTAGTACATCTGGCCAAGTGTTCAAAAGTTTATTGCAAACAATATTCAAAACGGCTGACAGAGCAGAGAAGAAGCAAAGTGTGAGCGCAGTCTGCTCTCTTTGCTTGCTCTGCGGCTCATTGTTTACAGACATGCAGCTTGTGTTACGCATTCACTTGCGTACAGGTATGGCTTCCTTGTAGAGATATTGAACTAGCACCTTGGGTGGTGATACTTTCACGGAAGGTAACCTCATTGACCTTGTGTTCACATGCCAAAACATGGTAGGCACAGCTTTCCTGCAATGTGTGCATTGTTTCTCATTCTGTCTGCAGAGGAATTTCCGAGGCCCCGGAGAATGGTCGCGAGCCGACACTGGACGAAGTGTCTGCGCCCGATGTTCTGCAGCCCTCGGAGAACTCCTGCTTTACCCAGCTACCCCGGGGGGCCCCCAGTGTGGACACCACATCTCCTGTGCCTGGCGAGGTGAGCTGGTGCAGAAAATCCCTTTGTGGCGGCCACGTGCTTCAAATAGGGTCCTGTAACACCTTTCCTGTGGGGTACTGAGAACGCACTGAAGCGAGTGCAATGCCCTTGAATGAATATACACCCGAATAAAGTTTTGAAGAGGACCTGATAGTAACGGAGACATAAAGAGTGGCATATTTACTTTTCCCATTTCCCTCTTGGCTGGGTAAATGTCCTGCCCATTTCTGCTTCCTTACTTTTTTTTTCTTTCTGTGGTGCACTTATAGTAACCATTCAAGGTTGGCGTCTGATAAAAGTGCCTGAGAGCAACAAAGGAATGGTGACAAAATGGGCTGGATGTTTTAACGGCTGCCGTTTCCTCGCTTGCTAGAAGATTGAAGGGCTGCGCATACGTAAGCAAGGCTTTGCTTGGGAGTAACTTTTGGTCATGAACAGTCACACAGTGCCTGGCGTCTATGGGCTTTGTCATTCATGGCATCAAAATAGAGGAAGCCTCGAAAGTAGCAGGAAAGAGAAAAGGCATTATTTCATGTGAGATTTTTGCTTCTCTGCTGTATGCAGTGGAATAATAATTTGAATTGTATGTTCATGCCAGCATTGTCTACAGACTGGAAACGTTTTATTACAGCGTTCAAAAAGTGTTGCAGTGTATCTTGAAATATGGTCGATGCAATCTTTTAAGGTGGTTTTCCCCCACACCATAAACAGGCTATCTAGTTTTCTGGGTGCAGGACAATCCGTGGGTACCTCTAATACTACTGCAGTTGTCAATGCGCAGTCCCTTGCTTGCACTGTGCCCCATTATGCTCAAAGAGATGCCTGTGCAGCCACAAGGCTGGCTTCATGAACAGGTTTTCTCAACTCTATTATATTTATTTCCAGGGAGAAACTGCCCCACAGGGCTTGCAGGCACAAGCTCTGTTTCCGTGGAGAGCGAAGAAGGAAAATCATCTCACTTTCAACAAAGGTGATGTCATTGCGGTCAAAGAGCAGCAAGACATGTGGTGGTACGGCGAATTCCAAGGAAAGGCAAGTGTCTGTCTTTACCATAGAGGGTGTTTCCGTGATGACTGATAGGTTACAGATTACGTCGACACATGATAGTGGTGGCTACTACAGCAGCTTCACACAGTTTGATTGGTCTAGAGGGGTGGGCCCTGAAATAAATATGTAACCTATAATCTGACTGAACCTAACCTAACCTTGCTGGTAGTCTTGCTTGTTTGTAGTCTTGTCTTGCTTATAGTAATTTGCTTAGAAATAGTTGACAGAGCTGATGCTTCAGCTTATTGACACAAGTGATATGGGGTATGTGATCAGTGGTTTTGAACTGGCACGGAAATTTGTCACTGCCAACAAAGTGTAACAGCTACACTCAAGATGTTTCCTTCAGCAAACACGAATGGTGCCATAAAGGCAGAAAACCTAAGACACGCAATGCAAAAAGGCTCCAACTTGCAGCTGGCCATATATGGCACCTAGTAAAATTTTGTACCAGCTAGCACATGTCAGACTTTCTTGTCATAAATTTTTGAGTGGCATATGAATGTTCTTCATTCTGGTACAACAGCCCTGCCTAACTCAGTGCTGCAATGTGTTGCAGAAGTCGATTACAGCTGATGCTTGATTTTCTTTTGTTTGTACAGTTATTTTATCATTCTTTTTACGCCTTTCAGCTGGGATGGTTTCCAAAGTCTTACGTCAGACTCATCTCAGGCCCTGTGAAGACATTCAAGTAAGTCACTTGTAAATAAATTGTATCATGCATCAGCACCAGCAGGGAATTGGGGGTAGTGAGGCTGCCTTGCTGTTATATGAGGATAACCACATCTAACAGATTGCATGACAAGCTTCGCTTCTGTCTTGTATATATATATGGCTTAAAGTTATAATCATTTTATTTCAGCAACCAGGTGTCGGATTTACAAGAATTTGGAGATGTGCCTCCTGAACCCCCAGCAGATTTCCCAGGTTAGTTTCTACCTTTTTTTTTTCTGTAATGGTGGGTAGCCTACAGGTACAGTTTGAAGCAGTAATTGTTATCAGCAGTGTACAAGGTGAGCTAAATCACATAATGGGTCTCTTCCTGCAATTGTGGATGGCTTTCCTATGAAGAATAGACTGATGCACACTTTGCATCTGTTTTCTGAAAATTTATAAAGTGCTGTCGGACATTTCTGGCAAGGCTTGAGAAATTTATAAATTGCTTCCAATATGCAGCTGACAATCATGTGCCAGTATTTCTACGCAAGTTTCCCCTTTTGATGAGCACATTTTGCTTTGCCTCAATCTTTCTGTGACCTGTTGATCTTAAAACCTTTCTCACTGATGCCTTGTTAGGTGTGTTTTTTCGCAAAACCTCCTTTCCTATCTTTGAAAGGGTTTAAATGCAAATGCACTCGCATACTTAGATTTAGGTGCACACAAGCTCAGGTGGTCAAAATTAATCCAGAACCTATTGTTATGGTGCCCTTGGTAGCCTTGTACAGCGTTGGGATGTAAAACCTGAGTTTTATTACCGCAGTGCCAGATGAAGTCTGTACATGCATTCATGATTGACTGCACGGTCCTCGTGCAGGCAGTTCGTGTTCGTTTTAAGCCATTGCTTTCTTCCCCTGCAGTTGCAGCCGAGGAGAAGTACATTGCCCTGTATGCGTACCAGTCTCAGGAGCCAGGTGACCTGAGCTTCAATGCCGGTGACGTGATCAGTGTCAGCAAGAAAGAAGGCGAATGGTGGACGGGGACGTTGGCTGGCCAGACGGGAATCTTTCCTAGCAACTACGTACGCCTGTACGAACCAGAAGTCAAGGTAGGAAAATGATTTGCTTTTTTGTGGCAGGGCGCTGCTGACGTGCGGCATGCATTAATGAAGGCCAACTGCAACAAAATTCTGGACTGCACGAAAGTATAGCTTGAGATAGTGTAGATATATAGAGCAGTCACCGTGCAATACAAATGGATGCATCACGAAAGGCTTGCAAAAGTTGTTTATGTCGAAACTTGAAAACAACACCGCCATTACCACTTGCCAGAAATGACATATAAGTCTGAATGCATGGCTCCTTGGCATGACCTCCGCGATTAGGAGTCCATGGCTGCCAGCAGCGTGCTAAAGAAACAGTCGCCCTAAAAACGGTTTTGCCGTAAAGGTGAAGCATCGATTGTGATACCAAATTATTAGACAGCCATACAAAGTAAGGACAGTAGCTTTATCGACCGTATAAACTTGTTAACATTCACTTAGTAACTGAACTGACAAGCATGGTGTCACGGGCACACAAGCAAGCATGAACACATCTCACTCAATGACTGCGGACACTTGCTGTCAAAACGCTAGCGTGAGGAAGTGCAGTAGCAGGAGCAAGCGAATTGACCTTCGTGGTGCCTTGCTTCAACGCGAACTAAGCGGCAAGAACACCTGCACATGAAGCTATCGGCACTCGGTGCACTCTGCACTCAGTCAGGCAAGCCAACAATGCGGCTCAATATTGTCTGCGCGAAAGGGAGGAGAGCGGGGAAGAAGCGCGCCGTCTTCTGTCACGCACCCAACATTGCGAAGCACTGGGAAGGGAAAGTAGGGGGGCAGCATTCTACTCTGGCTGCAGCTGCATATGTGGCGACTGCATGCGGTCGTGTGGCTGTATCTTGAGAGTGATCAACGTTGGGGGCAAAGTCTAGCGGTGTCAACGGCTTGTAGCTTTGTGCATCCTTTTGTTCTCGGCACTGAGTTTGTGTTGAAGCGATAGACAGCACAAAGGTCACTTCACTCAGTGCTGCTGCCGCACTTGCCACATGGCAGCATTTCGACAGTGAGTGTTCGCAGTCATCAAGTGTGATGGGTTCATGCTTGCTGTGCACGCTGACACCATGCTTGTTCATTAAGTTAGCAAGCGTATGTTTACAAGTTGACGCAACCAATAAAATTGCTATCCTTACTTCATATGACTGTCTGCCAATTTGCAATCGCAATCGATGCATTGCCTTTCTGGCGAAACTGCGACTTTATTTATTTAAAGGATTCGCCCCTGTCGGCAATGGCGCCGACTCTCTTCGTCATCGGCGAGGGTTATGGTCGAAGTGCAGAAAGCATGGCAAGCATCTAAAGCGTTGCAAATGCCGGTTCACAAAAGTCGGCTTTGCCGCTATACATAAGTGTTAAGCGGTGAAGCATACGCAATGTATGGCGCTGAAGCATATCAAGAGTACTTTGTCGTGGGAAATGAAACGTGTTCTTTAATTATACAGGCGTGCATCCGCCATCTCATTTCACTTTAGGAGCACCGAGATGCGCAATTCTAATTTCCTAAAGTCAGCTTTGTGGCAATGTAGTTGTGCTACACAGTCAAGCATACTTCAGTGTACCGCGGTGAAGCATACCAAGAGTGCAAAGGGGCCACTGTCACGGGACATAAAATGTAATCCTTAAATAAAGACGCGTGCATCCGCCGCCTGTTGTCGCAGTGCGATCACCGAGACTCATAATAATTGTACTGGCAATTTGAGAGCTATTTCGCATGTGGCTGTGGCAATTCGAGTACTTGAAGGCGATTAAAGCCATGTATTCATTTTTCTGTCATTTTTTCCCTCTCTAGGGGGTCTGAAAAGTCGGATGTTGACTGTCTATACTACTTATTTATTAGCAGTTTAATCAAAGTGTGATTTCATTGAAGCTGTCATAAGTCTGTGTGGATCGGCTAGAAATTGTTCTTACGGTGTTTCTAAGCTGAATGCATGCTCTTTACATGAGGAGCAAAGTCAACAGCCAGTCAATTGTGTTTTAAGAACAAGACCATTTTTGCTGGCAGAAATGTTTTAAGACTGTTCCCATGTGGGTAAATGCTAATTTCTTGCAGATGAGTGCCTTCATTCTTTTATATGCAAAAAGTTACATTTGACCATTCTTACATATGGCCGCAAAAGGGTGAAACTTGTACCATTGCAGCGTCTAGCTTTGCCAGATTCGATGGATTCATTGTGGGGCTCACTTTGTCAGGAATGTGTAATTAGAAGGGTGTTTGAAAATTGTCACACACCAGGTAAAAATAGAATCTTTCTTTTGTAATGGTGTGTTTTCTGAAATGAATTCTCAGTGACATGTATATGTTGAAGAACAAGCTTACTATGAGCATTAAGCTTTCACCTTTGACAGTTTATTGAGCGATATACAACTATGTAGGAACTCTAGCAAGAATAATAGGACCAATTGTCAACATAGTTTTGGATGGAGTGCAAAACATAATACAGTTCAAACTAACATAAGTGAAAACATGTGAATTAGGCAGATTAATATGAACCAAATTGCGATTTGTAATGCAGCCTTCAGCATAAATGTAAACTGTGCTGACTACCATAACGTCAGAGCACAACGTTAGCGACAGAGCAGAGTTAACAGTACACTAGTTCCCAGAGCAACCTGTTCTGTACATGACTTTACACGACATGATTTTTATGATTTCTTAAGGTTGCTAGCTTGTTCTATGCCAAGCATTAAATTGCTTGCAATTTTTGTACCAACACGATTAGCAACTCTTTCATGCTATGCATTAAAACAACATGTCAGGCTGCAATTTCCTAGAATTGCGTTCCCGGTATTTTCGACCTTTAAAGAAAAGAACAGATAATGAGTGTGAAGTTATATATCATGTTGCCTACAAGCGAGGAAATCTTTGCTAGATATGAGAGAAGTGAGTTTGCATATGGGATTTTCTTACCCGAAGTGTTTTGCAAGACGGCTTGCCTTTGCCACGAGGTGTGTGTGCCTGCTGGTATGGGCCGACATTGTTGTTGTCCTTTCCGTTGAAGGAGGAGAAAGCAGCATCTGCTGCTGAGGAAATTCCTCTGAATGCAACTTCCACATTGCCGACCAATGAAGAGTTGGGCTTCACTGGAGCGGAGGTAGATCTTTTGGTCTTTTGAGCCCCAGCTGCTTGATTCTGTTCCTCCCGCTACCACTGCGCCGCCACCGCATTGCACGCAACTACAGCTTGCTGGAGCAGTGCTTAATTCTTCTGGTGTTGATGGGAAATGCATTGTGGATGGCAGTTGCGTTCTTTTAATATACAGTACGGTCCACTTTTAAAGTGAACACGCAGTGAGTATTCTGCCATAGGTTATCGCTGATTTATGGAATAAAGGCCAGCAGACTAACTTTTTCCTTCATAAATGTCTGTCATTGGTTATATCAGCCACTTTGTTCTGATACAGGTGAAGAAATGTTAGTGTTATTGGCTTTATTATAGGCTAGGTGTTCCCTTTAAAATTTGACTATTCTGTACATGTTGGTCTAATATGAAAGGGAATGGTAAAGAAGAATTGAAGCAGTGATTTCTCTACATTATCTTTGCCTACTTTGTAATTTCTCTTTGCCAAATTGCACACATGCTGAATTAATTTTAAAAAATATTATTTTAATTAATGACAGCACCGGCCATTCAAATGAAGACAACGTGTGAACTGCGCATGCTAGCTAGAACTACAGGAATCACATCTATGTCTTCTAGCACATGAAATGCATAAACTGCATGCATCTGTGCACGTTTCAATTAGACATGTCACCACTATTTAGGCAATCTGCTGTTGAGGAAAGCTAGACTTTGTGATTACAGAAAGAGCCTATTGCCAATGTCTGCCAAGCACTTCCTGTATTGAAGCATGTTTCTGGTCGTGTCTTTTTGGTTGTAGCGCAACAATGTTAATGTTGAGTACAAATCCAGCATTCCCTTTCATATTGACGTATCTAGTATACTAGCAAACCTTTGAGAAACTTTTGTGCTAATCTTGTGGTGTTCTCCATTTCTGCTTGTTTCTGTTTTTGTGCAGCAGGCTTTTTGCCTTTTTCAATATTCCTAAGGTTTTGGCAATGGTTTAGTTCTTGTTGGATCTTGTTCCTGTTTTTCTTTTTCTGTATTCTTTTTGCATGCCCTTAAAGTGCATATTTTGGAAACTGCTATTCTTCACAACTTTATATTGTTGCCAATTTAGTGCTTCATAAGGCTGGTTGTTACCGCCACCTTTGTTTTTTTGCCAATCACTGTCTTCATATAGTTTCTCCTTTTCAACGTTTCTGATGCTAATCTTCCATGGTACTTTTGATTTTCCGCGATTCCAAGTTATACCTAATTGACATACTAGCATTTATCGTGTGTCTGGTGTTCATTATAACTAAGACTTCTAGTTTTGATTGTCACTGGTCATTGTCATACTGCACTTACCTTGAGAGCTGTCAGGTAGAAATGTTTTGTTAGCTGTGTTGTTTGTTGTTCATTTGTTCCTGATGCTAATAAACTGATTGCACTCTGTTTCATGGATAGTCAGCCGAGTGATGGGAGGTTGTACCATAGTTACCTCAGATGTTGGTTTGGTTTCTTTTGTTCTTTGGTTGTAAACATTGGCTTGCAGCATTTTAATGCATTCAGTATTTGCTGCAGGCTTTAAGAGGAAGCTTTAATGTGGGTGCTCCTCTCTAAATACATGTAAAAGGAGAATTAGTTTTTCTCTGCAACCACTGCACCAAATTTGGCGAAGCTTGTTGTGTTTAAAAGCAAAACTTAAAATCTAGTGACTGTGGTTTCAAATTTTGATTTAGGTCTTCAATTTTTTATTAAAAATTGGTAAAAATTGAAAATTTTGATAGAACGAAAATATCAAGTTTACAACTCTCGTGACTAAGCAGTGAAAAATGATAGCACAATTCTATGAATTGCATCTATTAGTACATCTAAAGCGGACAAAATTAATGTTTTACCCATGAATCTAAAATTTTAGTAATGTGGAAATACAGCTTTTGCAGAACCCTTGTACACAACTTAACAATTTCACGTAAGATATAAAATGACATATCGAATTTGACTGCTTTCAGTGGTCTAATGGATGCCATTTACAGAACCGTGATATCTTGACGCAGAGCTATTAATTTGTAGTTTTCGTGCTTCTATTTTTTTTTTCTTACTTTCAAATTTTTGAAAATTCTTGTAACAAAAGTTGGGCCCTAAATCGAAATTCCACTTCCAACAGTCACTAGAATTTAACTTCTCTCTCAAATGCAACAAATTTCATTAAAATTGGTCCAGGGATTATCTCAGAAAATTTTTTTTCCGTTTTAAATGTATTTGAATAGGCCACATCGAAGTTTGGCCCGAGCTAAAGCTTCCTCTTAAGCATAGTGGATGTCAACCTTGAAAATACTGAATTCTTTGTTGACTGCCAAAAAGTGAGGGATTTCTTTGAAGAAAGTAAGTGCAGCAGACTCGGGCAGTTTGTTTGTTAATATAGTATTACAGCTTTATTCGCACCGTTGAGCTTTTAAAAATTGCATTCGCACAAACACTTGGTAGTTTAAAAGGTGCCACTAAACCAGAAATTAAGGTTTCCCTTAGCAACCAAGTAGTGGCCGAGTACAACCTGATACAGTAGGCTTCCATTAATTTGACTCCACTGAATTTACTTGTTTGGTCAATTCGATCTCGATCGAAAGTCTTAGCAGGCACCCCTGAATTTACATGCGTCCTAACTTTCGTTATTTAGATCTTTTTTTTTTTTGCCCATGAAAATTGAGTCATAAACCGCATTCGTTATGCGTTATGGTTTGCCGCATAGCACAGATGTATTGCGGGGAAGCTGAATTTAAAGAAAAAGTGTGGCGAAGCCGGTATTGAGAAATTGGCCAGCACTATGCAATACATATTAGACCCTTCTCCGTTTTTCTTGCTAAAAATTGAGTTTTCATTAATTTTCTACTTTGTTTAGGGGCTTTAACGTTATCTCTGTTTTTTACCTTGGACACAAGAAGTAGGTGCATTTTATTCGGGGGAGAGTTGGAATTGGGCACATGCTCCCAAATTAATTGGTGGTGTCTTTCGACGTTTTTTTCTGCATCTTGTTTAATTCGACCCACTGTGTAATTAGATTGACGTCGTAGGTCCTGTAGAGGTTGATTTAATGGAAGTCGACTACACCCAAGTTGAACTTTACAGCTTTGATGATCGGGCAGTGTGCTTTTTAAAAGCTTTACAGTATAACCTGCTCTGCTTAATTATACTTGGTTGCACTAGCCAAGATCATGCTTAAATAGTCACGGTAGGGGCTGTATTCTTAAAGGGTTACTTTCAAGGATGCCTTCACTTTTGTGGGACTTAGCCTCATGGAAGCAACAGGCCTTCTTCCCTCTAGCTTAGCCAGTTTAATAAATTTAATAAATAGGCTAATAAATTTGTTTGCTGAAAGTGATTATCTCCAAAAGGTATCGATCTCGAAAACATTGCTTCTCCTGGGCATGGCAAGGAACAAAGCAGGCTGCTTTATCAAGAGGATATACATTGAGGAGACATAGTCTACAGACTTTCACAAACAGCTTTTGGGAGTAGTTGGCTTGATGTGTGCATTTTTATCTGGTCTTGTCAGGCATCCACAAGGTCAGTTAGGATGGATTAAAGGCTCAGCGAGGCCTTGAAGAACACAAAGGCCCCTGGAGCCCTAGTTTGAGAAACACTGCGGTGGCGCATGTTGCAACACCTCTGATAGTCTCTCTAAAACGTTTTCCTTGCCATTCGATGTCCTTTCTATGGCAGCATTTTGTGCAGACGGTATATACAGGAACCGTTCACAATGTTTACATTTTTTCTCGCAAGAATTCGGCCAGAACAACGTTCAAAGTCTGCTAGAATCTATACAGATTTTGGGGAAGCCATTAAAGATTTGCTAAGGAAGTTTCTTTGTGGAAAATAAGACAGCAAACAATTGAAAAGGGGGCATTTTTAAGTAGCTAAAGTATCGGTTGTGATTACGATACTGCAAACACCAAAGGAGATCTTGGACAAGCCAAGTAGTTATGGTGTCACATCTGCTTACGTTGGCAGTATAGTTGGTACCTATGAAGTTCATTGACATTTCAGTATAATGTCAGTGTTTCAGAAAGACTCATTATTTCTTTCTGTCGTGCACATTTGGTAGGGCACCTAAGGACTTCTTGTGAGTTGTGAATGTGAAATCGTTAATGTCCGATAGAACGCCACTGAGAGGTCCTTCGAGTTATGAATGCCTTGTGGGCAAGTGAGCACATTGAGGCGCGTGGCGTGTTTTGATTTGGCCATACCGAGGTGCAGTTGTAACACAGGTGAAGGCTTGTGCAGACGAGGATCGCGATAACACAGGCTTCCGAGAGCGAGTGTGACGTGGTGTTACAGTGATGCCCTCTCCCTTCGCACAACACCTGGTGTGCTACCACAATAACAGTTGTTTGCTTTCGCCTGCTCTGCTCCATCGAGGCCCAAGACAGCGTCACGAGTGCACGAGGCATGCTCATGAGGTGGCGTAGCAGCCAATGGGAAGTTAAATGCCGTTTCGCTGCTACTGACACCGCTGCCTTTTTTGCTCAATAAGCCATTTGACGCATTCGTATAAAAATGACACTGAATAATTCACAGAAATGTGCTAAATGTTTCGTGAAATTATGAAAAATTAATTGAAAGAAATAATTTACTTAAAACAAAGAAAAATTGGCTATCCATAAACGTTCGATTTTGCTGCTAAACAAGCCTAAAATGGTTAAAATGGAAACATTGGCAGATGGTTTGTGTGCTAGAACCGATGGAGCTAACAGCAGCGCTACATCATTTTGTAGACGATGCTCAGCCAAACCTATCACTACTATTGCATATGCACTTGTCCACAGAAGTCGCGTGGTCTTGTATGCACTTGTCATAGGGTTGTACTTGTATCTCCTATATCATACTACTGTAGACAAATGAAATACTAGAACTGTGTTCTTTTATTTCCACTTTCACTACTTCCTGTGATGTTGCCTTGTTTTTATCTTGGATGCCTAGTTTAGGACTTATACTATCTTCGGCAACTGGATACATGCTGTATAAAACCTCAGCCCTACATTATTACTTGCAAGTGTTTGAAGTTTGTACTTGCCCATCCAGTTTTCATTTGTCCACAATATGTGTAGCCATAGTAGCTACGCTGGGCCATTTGGTTGGTACTCCTGTGGCACTCTGGTCTCAAAACCATGCTCAAAGATTAGAAATGCTCATGTTAAATTATGAGTCCTACTACCTAGTATTTGCTGTATTTCATTGCTAGTTGGCATATATCTTGTTTCTCTCTTCGTGTTAATTTTCTTCGCTCTCTTGTCTGTTATTATTATGATATTAATTATTTCGAAACTCCTCCTCGTCAGGGTAGACAGTGCAGTTCTGGCTCAGATAGTGCACATGCATCTCCAAAACTTACCTGAACTTCTGAAAACCCTTTCCCCACAGAACAGCTGGGTTATATATGATCTCTTGTGGCACACTGCACACAACTGCTTTTGCTGTGGCCTGTTTTTAGATGCATCTGTTAAGTTTCGGTGTCTCGTGTGGTGTCTACCGAAAGCTCACAAGTTGCTTCTTTGTTACAGCCAGCAAGACCGGAAACGCCACAAAGTGATGGCAAGGTGAAGGTAAATATCAAGTCCTTGTAGTGACTACTGTTTTCTTTGTCACTTACCTCAGTGCCTCCCAAGCTGTTGTTGTTGTTGCATGTTTATTAAACACTTCTCCGCTTTTGTTGAAGAATGTCTCTAATGCTGAGAAAAGATTACGAAAGACGGAGAAGAGTAGGGGTGCGGGGTAAGCCAGGCACTTCAAGATGTAGTTCTTTAGCTGCACCTCATGGACAACCACCCACAGAGGCCACGTCACATTTGGTTGACCATTGTGAAGCAGCTTGCAAGAATATAGTGGCAGCAAATGAGTGCACTGTTGATAAAAGCAGAAGTGTGCATATAGCAGCATAACAGTAGGCAAAATTGGGAGTGCTGGCATATGGACTCCCACTCCTATTCATGAGAAACTATATAGACAAATAGTCTTGGTAACAGTCTTAGGAATATAGTTGTAGTCATATTTGCATGCATTCTTTTTGAAGGTTTCCATCCCATCTCACTTGCTCTTGATTGTACTTCTGATTAATCTCGATTGATTTGTGGGGTTTAATGTCCCAAAGTAGTGCTAGGGTTATGAGGGATGCCATAGTCCAGGGCTTTAGAATAACTTTAACGATCTGGTGTTCTTTAACAAGCACTTTCAATCTAAGCATGCAATAGTACTGCTCATGCACTACTATTCTGAAAAAAGAAAAACCAGAAGGGTGCAAGTACGCATTGCTATATCTTTCGTTTATGGTGGGTCTCTAAGCAGAGGAGTTTTGGAAGCACCAACTAACCTTATAAAACTGAGCAGTGGACTTTTTAACTGATAGTTATTGTTACATACTTTCCTTTTCATATGCAAGGTTCATTACAGCCTTGACAGAAGTACTTTTTGCCTTGTGAGATCTCCTGCTCAAATGCTGATAGCTGGATCCATGCTGTAATGTGGCTGTTGTAGTTACATTGACAGGTTTCTTTTTTTTTTTTCTTTCCTTTTGGTGCTTTGTCGAATGTTTGCACATGTATGTAGCCCGTTAAATAGCATTATGAAAGGCTCTGAATTTTCAAAAATTGCAGCCTTGAGAGCAAGGTGCTGAGTGCATCCTGGCCATCTAGATCACAAATTGGCTGCGTCTTTGGGCTGCTGAAAGGAATAATACAGCCATTGTTGTAACATTCAAAGTCAATCTCAAAGCTGGTTAACCCTAGCAGCTGCTTATATTATGTAGTTCTTACCTTTCGAATATCCAGTGTGGGCCGATGCTTCATCGTGCAAGGTTTGGGATCCAAATGAGTCGCCTAGATGATGAAGTAGAGAAGCGGGCGTCTATTGAACAACATTATCTAATATTGCATTTTTGGCTTTAGTTGGAGGTGAGGGCAGGGAGCCAAGTATGATGGGGAATGGTGTTCTTATCTGATAACACCCTTTATTGGACAATGTCTTCACTGACTGTGCATGATAACCTGTGAGTGTCAATTGTTTCGTACAGAGTGTGGATAAGAAAGAGCTAATGAATCAAACTTGATAGTCTGCTTCGAGTGCCCTTGCCACTAACTCAAGCGAAAGTGAGTCTCCATTTCACATAGACATTGCCACTTTACTCTTTGCGTCAAGTTCTTTCAGAAATAAGTACAAAATTACCCCCATTTTTCCTATTCTGGCAAATTCTTCAGCATTATATCAGGACTTTAAAGATGTATTACATCTGATTTACCTCTCATATTCACCCAAAATAAAACACCTGCTCTGGAAAATCTATTTTCTCCTCAGCAAGAACGTAAAGGTTGAGTGTCATTATTTGAACAGATGATAGCAAAGAAAAAAGCATCACTGAGTATGTTATGTGCTAGAACTCAGATGCGTTGTGAGAACTGTATTGACAAGCACAGCTCGTCTCTGGCAAGCAAAGCAGAATCCGGGGCCTGGATGAGTACGGCTCGTATTTGGCAATATTGGTACAAACAGCTAGGACGAGTACAGCTTGTGCTTGGTAGTTAAAGGATTAAACTAGTAATCAGTCTCACGCCAATATTCTTGCGTGAGTGGCTGCTGCATTAACCATTTTTCCCCCCAAAGCTTTTATGATGCTCTGACATGAGCAGCTGCTCTAATAAACTTTATTTTTTCTAAACCTCCAGAACTCCAAGATAATAAAGAAGCCAGAAATAGTGTCGGTCATAGCCCCTTACAAGGCGACTGGCCCGGAGCAGCTGACGTTGGAGAAAGGCCAGCTCATTCAAGTGCGGAAGAAAACGGACAGTGGCTGGTGGGAAGGAGAACTACAGGTGCACATTTTGCTTGCGTGAAGTCTGGTTTCTTTTCCCCCTCTTCCCAAGTTGAGTCCTACTGGGCAGAGAAAAGAGCATGCACGGTGATCCATGAGAAGCAAAGCATGTGCTTGGCATGGAACAGCCTTTAAAGCAAAGCTTTTTTTCTAAGGTTGGGCAGGTTTTGATGCGGTAGTGGCTGAACTGTGCAGAGGAGAATTGAAGGTTGAGAGGGGACAAAGGTGAGAATTAGGTATTGTGTAAAGGAGGGGGCATGCACTCATCTCCTGCTGCAGCAACATGGACACCTGTGTTCAGTTGGCAGCAGAAAGGACAAATGCCTGGCGTGTCATGTTGTGTTGACGCAATTATACATGACAAAAGCGAGGCACGCATGTTCATGCACAGCTGCACAGCTGCACATCTTGCTATCATGCCTGCGCTGGATTGCACTGGCACTGTCATGCCTTCACGGTACCGACGCTGCATGCACAGCCCTCACGAGGAGGGTTAGGCGTTCAGCAGCAAAACACAATGAAGCCCATTGGACACACCATTAAATTCTGCTCAGCCAAGTGTGCACTGTAGCCAGGGAAATGTTTCTGCCTTCCACTGCTGGCATGAGCATTGTGTACACATACTAGCATCCCTTCTGAGCTGCTGTTTGTGTACTTACCACAGCCTGAGGCATACAGTGGTCCGAGTGGAATGGACACTAAACGTGCAGGCACAAGGGCCGACCGTTTTCTGTTGGTCTCTCTTCATGCACCATCCAGGTGCAGTGATGCCAACACCAGTAGAGGCATTCCTGTGGGGGCAGAGTTGTGCGTAGGTCCGCCACCCTGCGCGCAAAGCGAACCAAAGCTGCGAGGGAAAGCCACATGTGACGTTCGCAGGAGCCAAGCTCCTGGCAACGTCGATGATCGTGGTCGACTTGTGCTACCCTTGTTAGAACCTTGTGGTGTACTCGCTGTAACAGTTTTCTACAAATACTGTTAGAGGGCTAGTGTCTACAGCAGCTGCTTAGCCAGCATGGGAATTATGGTTAGTATGTGGATTTGCCTAATCTTCGTATTTCAATTTCAAACGTCTGCATGAGTTTGCAATGTGATAATTTTCAACAAAATGTTGCATTATATATGCCACAGTTCACAAAGACTGTGTGTGTGTGCAGTGTCTTATTGCCTTTTGCATTTTGAGAAATAGGATTGCTTCGAAATTCAGGCCAATAAAGGCAGGAGATACCTAGTTAACGAAGCCACAAGAATGTCTGAAGCTACAAGCACAAAGTTCAGACAAATCCATGTGCTATCATTTCACTGGTAGCTGAACGATCGCAATGCAGGAGCTCTTTCTAGTAATTTCAGTAGGAAACTCTATGCTAATCACTTATCCCGGACTCTCGGTGACCACTTTCTAAGCTGTGGTAGTTCGATTTCTTCTGAGTGAATAGAAATACCTTATAGCATGTGCTGCGATTTTGCCTAGCACTGGATCCTTCATTGCTCATAGTGTGGAGGCACTATCTGTTGAAGCATATGTCAATTGGGAATCCTGAGCAAATTCAAAGTATGAAAAAAAAAATTAAATAAGGGAAGATGAGCAGAAATGTAAAAAAAAAAAAAATGCTTATCGTGCGAATTTTGCATAGAAAAAAATTTAGAACATGACTGACTCATATCGGAAACAGTCGTGTGTACTTTGGTCATCAAAGATAGCATCAAACTGTGTTGATGTGGTGCCACTGTCATCACCAACTTTGTTTATCTGTGCCTTTGTGGCAGCTTCCCCATGCTGCATAGTTGCTTTTTGAACCACATGATAGCACTTGGGGAATGGTGGCATGAGTGGCAGATAGAAAACATACGTGCAACTCAGGTAACCTATGGGAGCCCGTACTGCGACTCTACCATCACTTTTGCTTCTACTGTGTGAGAATTCTGTCTGCCTACTCAGACTTTTTTAATGGACAGAAGGAGCGCTTACACAAAGCATCTTGCTGTCTTCACATGGGCAACAATTCTGGAAAAAGGAGGTGCATGCACTCAATCTAGTGGAAACCCAAACATGGAAGATTGAATTTGGGTGCTGCATTGCGGCCTTCTTGTACCTATGTACCAATGCGCATACCGAGCACTGCTACTAGCTTGCAGGAAGCATCTTTGCATATGCAGGACAAATTTGCTCTTCAAGAGTAGTGCTTCTTGTTTTACCGTTACAACTGCTATTTATTGGCTGTAGTGGCAGTATTGCAGTTTCCACATCTAATATTTAAGTATTGGCATCGGGTCTAATATATGCAAAATAACGAGAGCTTCCAGCTTAAATGTGCTGTGAACCTCTTCTTGCAGTATGTCAGCGAATATTGTTTTCTGTCACCTCCTGCTGTAATAAGCACTGATAAACATCTGGAATATTGGTGAAAATATTTGTCTGTTGCATCCCTCCATGTGCAGGTCAAAGGGAAGAAGCGGCAAACTGGCTGGTTCCCTGCTACTTACGTGAAGGTCCTGGGTGGAAGTGGCACAAGCAGCAGCCGAAACTCTCCTGTTCCTGCGACATTTGGCTCCAGCACTCGTGGAGGTTAGTATTTTATTGCGATAGCAATTACATGGACACTCCAGGCACATTTTTGCAGTCTCTGTGAGGTTCTGTATGAAGTCTAAAGGCGATAACACCGTTGCTGCACGCCGTATGCTGTATGTACAAGTGAAAGCATGCAAGGGTGAGCTTACAGTCGCGGCTCAATCTTGTGTGTGCATGGGAGAAAAGTGGAGAGGAAGCACTCCGTCTTCCGTCGCTCTCGAGAAACTGGGGGAAGGGGAGGTAGGGGTGAGGGGGGTAGTACTTTGGCAGCAAGTATGTATAGTGTGGTCGCGCTGGCTTTATCTTGTCAGCAATCTGCTTTTGGGGCAAACTCTAGGTGGGCCGACAGCTTGTAGCTTTGCATGTGCTGTGTTCTCGCCACTCAGTTTGCGTTGAAGCGATAGACAGCCTGAAGGTCACTTCGCTCGCTGCTGCTGCCGGGCTTCCTCATGCCAGCATATTGACAGTGAGTGTCCACGGTATGCACGATGTGTGCACGTTTGCCTATGTGTCATGGCACCGTGCTTGTTAATTTATTTAGTAAGTGAGTCTTTACAAGCTCATATGGCCGATAAAGCTACTATCCTTACTTATTACTGTCTGCTAATTTGCTATCGCAATCAATGCTTCACCTTTTGGGCGAACGTGCGACTTTATTATTTTTTTTTTCAGTTTAAATCTGCAAAGAAAAACTCTGTTGGTGTTAGTTGGTGCTAACTCAAAGAAGCCTACCAAAATCTTGCACTGAAGCAGTCATATCCTTCTGCAGTCTAAAGACAGCTCGGGGACATAATAGCCTTACAAGCAAGTTCCTATACATACTAGTGTACTACAAACGTGAAAAACGTTTTAAATAAATAGTGCAGATAGCTGCGGAAAGCAGCATCACCTGCTGGTAGTAGCTTAGTGGCTATAACATTGTGCTGCTGATCTTGAGGCTGTGGGTTCGATTGCTCTTTCTAACAAGAAATATATTGCCGCCTGGTGTTTTGAGCCAGCGTTGCGTGCCCAGCAAAAAACGGCGATTGAAGACGACGAAGACAAAGATCTCGCACCAGCTGGAGAACCGTCCTTCTGTGTCTGAAATTTTCGTGTCTGGCTGCTGATACTGCTGCTTACTGTTGCCTTAGCGCATGACAAACTGGTGGAGGTGCTGGGTAATCTAATCTATGCACCAAACCCCTGCGGGCAGCAGGAGCTCCAGCCCCGTACCTGTGGTTACGCCTGTACACTGCGAGCCCCTGAGTTTGGACTTTGGACTCCTCCCAGAGAAAATGGCAGTTCCGACCACCCCAACCGGTATGGAAGGCACAACACCGATTCATTGTACGATACTCAATCCGCAAACGCCGAATCCCTTCCACGGCGCCATACATGAGGACGTTGAAGATTGGCTGGTGCACTATGAACGTGTTGCCGCGTTCAACAAGTGGGATGACGCAGACAAACTAAAAAATGTATATTTCAGCCTTAACGATGGTGCACGTGTTTGGTGTGAGAACCATGCAGATGCCCTAACTTCATGGGCAGAATTCAAACACCGGATTCTTGAGACGTATGCGAGCCCTGATCGCCGAGAGAAAGCTGAGCGTGATCTCCAGTCCTGTATACAAATGCCGAACGAGGGTGTCGCAGTGTATGTCGAGGACATGATGCGTCTCTTTCGACGAGCCGACCCCAGCATGTCGGAAGAAAAGAAGGTGCGGTACCTGATGCGCGAAGTGAAAGAGCAGCTGTGCGGCGGTCTCGTGCGCAGTCCTCCCAAGACTGTGTCAGAATTTCTTTCCGAGGCCATCACCATGGAGCAGACTCTTCGCCAGCGGACACCATCATACGAACGCCAAGTGAACACTGCCTCACCTACGGACTTCTTCGGAGCTCTCGGGGGTCACGTCGATTTCTTTCGAGAGCCCATTCGTTCCGTGATCCGCGAAGAACTCCAGAAACTGTTGGTACCTTCACAGCCGACGCTCAGCTCGTTGTTTAGCGTTCTCCGTGACGAAGTTCAGCATGCGCTAAGAGAACCACCCTTCAACACAGAAGCTCTACCGCTAAGAAATGACAGCCCCCGTATGTCCTATTCGCAAGCCTTGAGGCAACCTGCCCCACCTCTCTCCCCGCTTTACGCCGCGCGCCCGGCCATGCTAGAGCCCATCCAAGCTGCTTCGGGTTACCAGGACCACTGACAGGCCCCAAGGAAATCAGACGTGTAGTGGGCACCTGATCGCCGTCTCCTTTGCTTTCACTGTGGCGAAGCTGGGCATGTCTACCGACAGTGCTCCTATTGAGAGCTCGGACTACGCGGATTCTCAGCGAACTCGCCGCGACCTAGGTTCGACCAGCGTCCTCCTGAAATTGAAGAATACGTTGCCCAGCAGCGCGGATCTCCATCAGATCGACACCAGTCACGCTCCCCTTCGCCGCGGCGGTTTTCTCCGACTTGCCGTACGTATTCAAGCGTGGTGCAGGGTCGGTCGCCCAGCCCACGACAGGAAAACTAACCACAGCGACCTTTGGGGGCGAGGCCGCTCAGTCTGGACATGCTCAAGGACCCCTACTGATGCGTACGCGGACCGACGATACATCAACGACGACAGTACCTGCTGATTACGGAAGAAGAATTTCTTTGGACATTCCTGTACTGCTCGACGGTCGTGAATTGACTGCTTTAGTGGACACTGGAGCGGATTATTCTATAATCAGCGAAAAACTGGCCACCCTTCTGAAGAAAGTGACCACGCCTTGGAATCAAACGCCAGTTCGTACAGCTGGCGGGCACATCGTCGCACCACTTGGCATGTGCACGGCACGAATACAGATTCGAAGCTCTACGTTTTTTGCCAGTTTGAGCATTCTCCCTCAGTGTTCTCGAGACCTAATCATTGGCATGGACTTTCTCAGGGAGTACGGAGCTATCATCAACATTCGACAGCGCCTCGTCACTTTCTCGACAAAGAGCGCCATAGCGACGACCAACACCATCCACCCTCGAGCATCTCTTCGTGTCATCGATGACGCTGTCACGTTACTACCGCGTGCAAGTGTCATGGTTCAAGTGTCATGTGACAGGCTCGTACACGGTGAAGCGGTTGCAGAAAGCAACCGCTCTGTCCTGCTTTCTCGTGGTGTTTGCGTAGCAAGAAGCCTTGTCGATCTCCACGATAGGCCACTGTGAGGTTCTTGTCACCAACTTCAGCTACGAACACCGGCACCTTTTCCCCGGTACTGTCATCACCTACGCCGACCCGATCGCCAATGTCACTGAGTGTTTTGTTTCCGAGGCAATCGGCACTGCTGAAGCACCTCTACGCAACGTTGACATTAGTCCAACGCTTCCTGAAGAGAACAGACAACCCCTGCGTGAGTTGTTGCATGAGCTACACTCTTGCTTTGCACGGTCGTCGAAGACACGTCAAACATCGATTACGAAACACCGTATCATCACCTATGACGACGTGCCCCCCATACGGCAACAGCCTTATCGTGTTTCCCCGACCGAACGACATGCGATTCAAACTCAGGTGAAGGAAATGCTTCAAGACTGCGTAATCCAGCCTTCATGCAGTCCCTGGTCATCCAGTCGTTCTTGTTAGAAAAAAAGATGGCACGCTTCGATTTTGTGTTGACTACCGGAAGCTAAACAACGTCACGAAGAAGGACGTGTACCCATTGCCTCGTGTCGACGATTATCTGGACAGGCTGAGGCACGCGAAGTATTTCTCCTCTATCGATCTGAAAAGTGGCTACTGGCAAATTGAAGTAGATGAGCGTGACCGCGAGAAAACTGCTTTCGTAACTCCGGGCAGCCTTTACGAATTTAGAGTACTCCCTTTTGGCCTCTGTTCCGCTCCAGCCACATTCCAGCGAATGATGGATACCCTTCTTGCTGACCTCGAATGGAAAAGCTGCCTCGTCTATCTCGATGATGTTGTTTTTTCGGAAACTTTTGACGAGCACCTTCGACGCCTTCGGAATGTACTCAAAGCCATTCAATCGGCTGACCTTACACTCAAGCCAGAGAAATGCCATGTCGGTTACGAGGAACTGAAGTTCCTTGGTCACGTCTTAAGCGCGGCAGGTGTTCAGGCCGATCCAGAGAAGACTGCTGCCGTAGCAGCTTTTCCCGCTCCAACCAATAAGAAAAGTGTCCGACGATTTTTGGGCTTGTGTGCATATTATTTTTTGAAAATTGCAGATCCGCTATTTCGCCTTACGCGTGACAACACGCCATTCCTCTGGACTGATGAACAACAGACCGCCTTTGCGGAGCTATGTCGATTGTCTTCTCCTCCCGTGCTCGGTCATTTTGATGAGGATGCTGACTCAGAAGTACGCACTGACGCCAGCAATATCGGTCTCGGAGCTATCCTGGTGCAACGGCAAGATGGAACTGAACGAGTTATTGCCTATGCGAGCCGCACTCTGTCACGCACAGAGTCCAATTATTCCACCACAGAGGAGTGCCTCACGGTTATTTGGGCTACCACAAAGTTTAGGCCATATCTCTACGGGCAGCCATTTAAAGTTGTGACCGACCATCACGCTTTGTGCTGGTTGACCAACCTCCGAGACCCTTCTGGACGATTGGCACGTTGGAGTCTGAGACTCCAGGAATTTAACATCACCATAACATCAGTCAGGCAGAAAACATGAAGATGCTGACACGTTATCACGAGCACCTGTTGAACCTCGGAATCCTGATGAGGAAGACGACAGCGCCTTTCTGGGAGCCCTCAGCGGGCCGGATGCGCTCGCTAAACAGTGATTGGACGCTGAGTGAAGACCCATCATCGATCACTTAGAAGGCGGCATCGCGTCCATTCCTCGCCCTATTTCGCGATGGTTGTCGTCATTTTGCCTACGAGGGGGCATCTTATACAAGAGAAACACAGGTGCCGGTGACAAACCACGTCTTCTAATAGTACCTCAAGCCCTTTGCGACGACATCCTATTAGCCTGCCACGACGAGGCGACATCTGGTCACTTGGGCTACTCAAGGACTCTGGACAGGGTACGGCAACTGTACTACTGGCCTAGACTGACTGCTTGCGTCAAACGCTACGTGAAAGGATGCTGCGAATGCCAGCGCCGCAATCACCACCCTTCAAGCCTGCAGGCCTTCTACAACCCATTGACCCTCCGCGTACGCCGTTTCATCAAGTTGGAATGGACCTTCTTGGGCCATTTCCCTTGTCTTCCTCCGGCAATAAGTGGATCATTGTCGCTACTGACTACTTGACGCGTTACGCTGAGACGAAGGCACTACCACGCGGGACAGCATCTGAAGTTGCCCAGTTTTTTATGCATCAGATTGTGCTTCGGCATGGCGCACCGTCATTCATCATCACTTTTCAGTCAGTACATGCCCTGGCCTTCTGGCTTCATTTGTGTAAGTACTGTTTTTCCACTGAGAAGTTGCTTGCAAAATTTCAGAAAGCCCTAATTTCATTGTGTTTTGTGTGGCCATCGAACAAGCACAAAGTTTATCCATCCATCAAACGTGCGCAATGTCATGTGTTATGGCCTGTACACAAACTATTTCCTGAACAGCGCTGATGGCACTCAAAGTATACTTCGTACTATTGTTGTGCACAGTAGTACGATAGACTAGCTGACACTTAGCTGGTGTTCACTCTCTCACCTCTCTCAGAGCAAGTGCGTGCCCTGTTTCCCTTCATCGGGCAACAAGACGACGAGCTGTCCTTCCAGAAGGGTGACATCCTGGTTGTTTTGAGCAAGGAAGATGCCTCCTGGTGGAAAGGGGAGATTGCGGGCCGAGTTGGACTCTTCCCAGCCAACTACGTGGAGCCCCTCGACAGGCCAGTTGACAAATGTGAGTTCTCACCTGGGATTCTTGCAGCCTTCACAGTTCATTTTCAGAAGGGCTTGTGTCCACGTGGAGTTTGGTTTTTGGTTCTACACAGAACCAAAATTATCACAAGAACGTCTTGACAGGCTAATTGATGCATGTTTTGTAGTGTAATTGTCTGCGAAAAGAGAGAAGGAAAGAAAGAGGAAAGAAAGAATACAAAGAAAACCACCACGCATGTGAACGTCAATGTGTTCTTGTGTACTTTTTTTTTTTTTTCACACAGACAATAGGCCCTTTTCATAATTTGCAAACGTACTTCTCTGCACTGCACATGTGCCCAAGTATAATGGTCATTGTTCAAATGAAGACTGCCTGCTAGCTGCACATGCTGGGGCTTGTCTCTTGCACATTGTTGCTTCACAAGAGCCATGTCCACACTTTTTCTGTCAGTACGCAATTTAACTGTGCTTGTACATGCTATTTGCATAAATAAGTATGCCACCATTAGTTGGGCGAGCTGCCTCGCAGGAAAGCTAGCTTTACAATTATAAAACCAAGATTACCATACTTCAAGAATACGACAGAGCTTACTTTAACTGTTACTATTCTATCTTTCTCTCTCTGTATGTGGTGTCCATTGTAAAAGCATAGTTCACATAACATAGGGAACCAGCTTCAATTACAAAAATACTCTTTTTGGAGTATTCTGGATGTGACCTATAAAAGAAAGCTTTGCGCTGTGGTCAGCTATTGAATTACATGTGAAATGTATGAAGGATCTTTGTAGACAACTGCTAAACTGATTTCAATGAAGCTTCTTGTATTAAAGAGAGAAAGCCCAATTTTATTGACTGTAGGATGCAGAATTTTTGTTAAGGACCTTAGGAAAAATCTATAGAAAATCAGTATGTAAAAGAAATTCACGCACAAGGTTTACAAATCCATAACTCTGCACCAAGGGGAGATATTGAAGTTCTGTAACCTGCATCTGTTAGAGCATGCTAAGCGGAACGATGTGATGCATTGATTTACAGGTTGTGTAAAACAGTTACATTGCTCTCAAGGGTGTAGCAAAAGTCCTACTCACAAATTAGCATAGGTTGGTAGCACAAGTGGATACTCTCAGATCTTGCCCACCTATATCTTCCCAGGCTATGTGCTCACTCACACTTACGTGCACTGACCCTCGTTTGCACTCACTCGCATTCTTACCTATGCCCGCCCGTACTTATCAACAGTAACTCACATTCATAGCCACTTCCATTCACACTTTCCGGCACCCAGTTGCGCTCACACTCTCACTCATTGGAACTCACTCATAGTTATACTTTCGTCTGTTCACACTCACCGGCAGTCACTCCCTTTCCATACACACGTCCACTCACACCCGTCGTCAACCACGCCCTTCGTCACTTGCACACAGTTTATCTCATGCCTGTGAAATGTGTGGATCAAGTAGGAGCCAGTGTACACATGTGTGAGTATGCCGACCTATGCAAATTAGTGGTATATTTCAGAGCTTTGTATATCAGTTTTGTTTGCTGTAGAGGTCTCAATAGGTGCACTTTACAGAATTGTGATATCGTTTTGTTCTTCACGAGTTATAGAGTTATTAACATTATGCTTCACTTTCTTCAAATTTTCTTTGAATTTTTAATAATTCTCATGCAAAAAAAATTGATTGCAACATAAAATTTGCTTACAGTCGGTACATTCTAACTTCTCTTAAACGCAAGAAACCTTGCCAAATTCGGTGCAGTGGATGCAGGGCAAAACAGTTTCTTCATTCCCATGTATTTAGGTCAGACTTCCTGGGCCAAAGCTCCCTCTTAAGCACCTGAATTACATGGCTCAGTCCTAGATGTGTAATAACTGCAGGCTTCATTTAAAAATAAATTCTGCTAGCAAGAATCTTGAAAGGTGAGCAATTTGGGCACCTTTATTAGTTTACACGGATGCATTGCACTTAGCTTAAGCTGAATATGCATTTTCATAGCCCATATAAGACAGATATTTTCACGGTCCCTCCAAGGGCATAAATGTATGCACTGTGTGCTGTTAGATTTACTATATACGGTTTCTGGCCTATTTTCTGGACATGGTCTCAGCTGCAAGAGTTTCAGAATGATGAGCAGCTCAAAAAAGCACATTTCAAAGGTAAAATTAATTCTATTGTTCTTTACAGTGCGTAAAATTTGTTTACAGAATTTTGTTTAATGCTAGGGTTAATTGCAGTGTGATCAATTCATTGCGGTAGGTAGTGCGGTCTGTTACCAGTATCTCCACCAACATTATAAGGGAATTCTACATACGTAACAAGAAGCAAGAGTCTGCTTACACAATGTGTACACTGGTATCGAGCAGCAAGGCCAAGTGGCAGCTTGTGCAGCGCTTTTTCGCAACCTCATCTTCTTCACGCTCAAGGCACTACTTCACTATTCTCGTTTTCATGTGTAAGCATCACGTAACAATATATTCTTGAAATCAGACTGCCCACTGTGCAGTCTGATGTTGCACACCATTGCAACAGAAATTGCATGTGTGACCTTGATCTGGTGACTGTCAGTATAGGCTGCGTTATGAAAATTGTTTGGATCTTTTTACCCACACTCAAGCTCGTGCGATTCTGTTCATCCAGCGGTGGCTGCGTTTCAGTAGGGGCAAATGCAAAAACGTTTATGTACTGTGTTATGGGGGCACACTAAAGAACCCCAGGCAGCTGAAATTAATTCGGAGCCCCTCCACTTACGGCGTGTCTCATAATCAGATCATG
Organism: Dermacentor andersoni; assembly: GCF_023375885.2. NCBI lineage: Eukaryota > Metazoa > Arthropoda > Arachnida > Ixodida > Ixodidae > Dermacentor > Dermacentor andersoni. The sequence goes on along the minus strand of NC_092819.1, from coordinate 35,156,247 downwards.
GTTTTGGTTCGTAAAACCCCAGAATTTGATCTTTTAACGTTCTTGCATTCTGTTCTCATCGGAATACAGCTGCCACGGCTGGTAATCGAACTCATGGCCTCGTGATCAGAAGCAGTATGTCAAAGCAATAGAGACACTGCAGCAGGTGCCAGCTTTTGTTTTGGTTGAATAAAACTTCAAGGTCATTAGGCGCTCCATGAATCGTTCATGGGAGAGTGCAGCTCTTATTGAAGCGGAAGGACCAGTGTAAAGAAGCAGTGTGCTTAAATTTCAAGTGTATATTTACTTTTACTTTTGTATAGCTTGCAAATTAAAATGAAAGAAAGGAAACAAAAGAATTTTTCGCTTATGCTCTGAGCAGAAAGCTGTGGTGACAGCAATAGCCTGTGCAGGGAAGTTAAGCCCATTTGCAGCTGAGTGCATTGTGGTACAGAAAGTGTTTTCTATAGATGGTTGTAATTGTGCTTGCTGTCAGAACAAGTGTGTGGATTGTTGATGCACTAAGTGCTTGAGAACATTTGTGCATGCGGCTAGCTGTTCTCTTTTTATGGCAAAAAGAGACTCGTTTTTCTAACCTAGATACGACAAATGTAACAGCGTAGTTGCAAAGTGAGGCAGTAGAGATTGCCTCACCTTGCCAATAGACGTTCTAAAAGTGCTTCTCTTCATGAAGATTTGACCTTTGCACACAGTGAGAATTATCTGTTGGCTCTTATTTGGCTTGGCTACAATAAACTGTTTGTAGACCTTTGTCCCTCATTTTCAGGCTACAAGTTAGATGTACATTCTTTTTGCTTGCTTGTTAGTGGCCATGGCATTGCTTGAGGACATATAGTTAGTAGTAATGTAAAACATGCACGGCTCTAGTTAAAGGTTTGCGTTTCTTTGGTTGATGTACTCCATACTAGGCGCAGGCAGCTATGGACTCCGCAGTCTTGTAATGACCGTGGACGATTTCCGAAAAAGATTGCTCCCCATTCTTGCGGACTTAAGCAAATACGGGACCTAACCTAGCAGCTAACATTAGCTCAGCTTTTGTGGAAACTTTTGCAGCGTAGCTTCAGGGTGCTCTTGTCTGTACCGAGTACATTTTATTGGCTTAAATCTATCAGCCCTGACAGTGCAGGGGGTAACACTAGTGTTTTGTGTCTCTCCGCAGGATGTCCCGTTGACGAAACTTGAGAGAAAGAGGGAGAGAGAAGGGAAGTGCATTGAGCCGGCCCTGGAACCTACTACTCCTCTTCCTACTCCTTCAAACACACACACATCGCTTGTTCCTCTGTTCCACCTTCTTCGTTCGAGACATTATGCGTGCTCCGAATCTCTCCTCTTCGCAATTCTCTGCCACAGGGGGAACTGCTCTTCATGCTCACCGTTCCTCCTCCTCTTTTTTTTTTTTTTTTTATGTGCCAGTCAGTGCTGCAGGAACTCTTTTTGACTCTGAATGCCTATTGCACTGATATGGACACCTGTGAGTTCGTTTTTGTTGTGAGGCAGTGGCGTTCCTACTTTTTTTCCCCCCTTGTTGTTTTTGTAGTTGCTGTTTAGAAGTATTTTTTAAGAAAGTTTGTTGCCTGAAAGCATCTCTGAAGAGTTACCGCAGACAGCTGGTTCTGTTGCCCGAAGAAGCTTCACTCTTGCGGGGACTGAGCGATTGTTAGAATCTCCTGTAGCGGCTCACACCCCATCTTTTGCTTGCTTTGCACATCGGTTGTTTTTGCAGCTGATGCATGTCGAAACTGTTTAAGCTGCGGTTTTTCTTATGACTGCTCTTTAAGGAATATTGTTTTGCATTTACTATACACATCTGCTGTTATGGGGGACATTGGTTGTTACGTGTTGTAGGTTTTTTCATGTCAAGTTTTTACACACACACACACACACACAAAAAAAAAAAAATTAATGGATTTTAAACATGCATTTCTGTCTTATTTCATGCTTAGCTTCTGAGCAGGATTTGACTGACTGTATTACCAGTTCTGCGCTTTTTTTTTTTTTTTCTATGGCTGTTAACGTATTTTACCATATTATAGCTTCATCGCTTTTTTTTTTACTAATGCTGTACCGCTGCCTGGTTTGTCTGTGACGCTCGTTTTGAGACAAATACAAACCCCGACTGCTTCTAAACTGATTGAACACATTACTTCAACGTTCCTCATCGATTGTGCTGTGACTTGACCAATCGTCATGTCACTTGCTTTTAGTTAGGCTTTTATCTCGACTCAATTTTCTTTCTGCATAAATGTTACTTTCATGCGACTGATTGGTAGTTGTAGCATTTCTCAGCGCATGTGCTTTTGCTTCTAATGTTGACAAAGACTATGAAACCTCTTCTCCATTTTTGCATGACCGGGAATTCTTGCTCTTTTCTTCAGTCTAACAATCCCTTCAGTGGCAGTAGTAGATTCCAGGAGCTCTTTTTGAGGTCCTTCTGTCTTTGAGGCAGGCCCAACATGTACTATGCGTACTCTGTTCACTTCTAAGCACTCCAGTACACTCCCATGGATTATACTTGACTTCCATTGGTGTTCACTCAACCCTTGTATTTATTTGTGCTGTGTGCAAACAGTTTTAACTATAGCTTAGCCGTGTGCTGTCCTCAAGCAATCGCCCTTGCCTTTGCCAGGGGCTGCATAATAATGAACTGTATCTGAACGTGTCTGTGTAGCCTCACTCGGCGTCACCGGTTTCATATGTGCGTTGCCTTTCCTAGTGCACTAGCCATGGTGATGTGTCTGCTAAATCAAAAAATACACAAATGAAAGAAGCTTCTTTGATCAGGTGGTACTGCATAATGTTATTGCAAGTAGCTTCTTTTGTATCTCTGAGCCATGGCCAGAGTGGTTGTTTATGTGCAAGGTAACTGTTGGAATATGGAAATGTCTTTTTGTAGATATGTAAGTAAGTGGGTTGGACACTGTTGTGTTGCTTTCTTTATTTGCATTTATCTTATTTGAGATGCATAGAGAGGTTTAATAAATTTTTTCTGGTGTGACTCTTTTGTCACCCTTTAAACTCTTGTGAAGCGCCTGAATTTTGCTCACTCCCAAGTGTGCATGGTCTGGCACACAAGTTACTGTTATAATTTCCCAACCTGGCATTTCTGCTGCATTGGTTATCACGTAAATGGTTTCAATGGCTGCAAAAGGGTAAACTCAGCCTGTATGCTAGGCTTTGCTAAAAGACTGGTATGCACTGAGGTATTGTAAAACTTGCATGTAGTGTTCGCAACTTCCAGCAGCATCTGTAAAAGGAAGGAGCGGAGCATGTGATAATTCAACTGCCATGCTTGGTCAAAAAAAAAAAAAAAAAAAAAAAACCTTGATAGACTTGTGAAATGTGCAGCACAACACATTGTGGGGTGTATCAATGCTATTCATGGTTAAACCAACCATGGCTATTAACATGCTATCTATGGAAATACCATGGCAAAATTGTGAGTGTATTCTGCCAACAGTTGTTTATGGGGCCAGGAGTCTGAGACTAGCAAGGAAAGTTGGGAGAAAGCTAATGACAGTACAGTGAGTGATAAAAAGGGATGTTGTCATGTGAATTTGATTGGACAGGATTCTCTCACGACAGAATCAGTGACAACATTCGGGAAAGTTCCGATACCTGCAGGTGCATCTTGCGCCAAGCAATAACCCTGCAACAGGATTTAGCCAAGAAAAAAAGTAACTGAAAACAAGATCAACAATGTACATGTGTCAATACTAGAATGGCAGGTCTTCATCTGCCATCGGCTATTTCGTCTGTGGTCTGTAGGCTCGGAATAGTCTGCTTTCCTGTTGGCTAATCAAAAAAAGTCGTTAAAAGTTCGACATTTCGTAGCAGCGCCCTCACTTATGGCTGCGACGTCTTGAAGTTGCAGCTCAGCGTTTTATGAGTGTGGAAAGCCAAAATGGTGCTGTCTTGCAGGTGTCAATGTTGGAATGTGGACAGTAGAGCCCTGTGTTTTCTATTGATTTGTCAAGTTATGTGAGTAACTTGTCTTTCCTTTGTGATATTTAACAGTGTAAGCAGCTAGCAATGGCAGCACATGCTGACCACAAAATTACACGTTTGATTCCCAACTGTGGCTGCCGCATTCTAATTAAAGCAAAAAGCAATAATTTTAAATTTTAACCGGTTTGTGTTAAACTGGAGCCTCTGCTACTAAGCTTTCCCTCATAGCCCCGGTGAGAGATGTAAAACCCATCCATTATTAACGTTGCATGCAGTCATCTGAATATACCTCCTACCGTTGGTAGTGAGCCCTGATGCACTTGCATATAAGCAACAACTGTGGCATAGCCAGGAAAAATCCTGAAGGTAAGGTGTTAACTACGGGACGTTTACGTTATTTAATATTTATACAAAAGTGTGGTGGAGACATTTTGGCTGTTGCAACAATGAACACTGCTAGTAACATGAAACACATGTGATAGTATCTAGCTCTTTAGTTATGTTGGTGGGTAGCCTGTAAGTAGCATAACAATACTTGTTTCCTTGCTTGTTGATTTATTCTCTCTCTGTCTTGACTTGCTGTGGCTGGATATTTTGTAAACTGCTGTTGTTCTATTCTTGAGCTATCGAGGAGCATGCAATGGACTGAACATCTGCGTTGTTAAAAGCCAGACTTTGATTACGTTTCTGTTTCTAGATGTGTCCAGGCTGTTCTAGCAAACCTGTTTGGCCAGTCGTCAGTCAATCAGTTTGATGGCTCAAGTTTAATGATTATTGATACAGAGTACAAGAGCAAGGCAGAAATGAAGGACCATAGAGCTGTCTTTGTGGTTGTGCATGTGTATATTGTAGAGTTCATCAAGCGCCTTTCTTTTGACTGGTAATGCCTGGCTGCCTGTTGTGCAAGGTGAATGGCTACAATACAGAGTAGCTTCACATTCTCTCAGTAGTTTGAATGCCTGGTATTGTCCACTGTGTGCGCCCTGCAGTGGTGTGAATACTCATTTTGGCAACAGTCAAGCTATCTGTTCCCATGTGCAGTGATGTACTGTCAACATAAAGCAAAACACTGTCAAAGTGAACTAGTATGTGTCTTTGTGCTTCGACTTCCACCAGTGTTTCGGGCATTGGTGCAGCTGAGGCTTGGACAGAAATTTGCAGAACTGTGTAATGTTGATTGGCCGACCACATCGTGACACCATGTTTTGCTCTGAAGTAACGAGACGTAGAAGGTGGTGTTCTTGTTTCCCGTTCACATTGCAATTTATGACAATGAGACGTCATGAAGGAAGGAACTTTGAGTTTAGAAAACCGCTGTAAATCATAGGTATTATGCATTTATGCCTCCCTGATTATTCTGGGACTTCTTGTGCATTTAGATAATTGCCTTCAGTGCACATGTAACAGTTCATTGAAGCTTTGTTTCTGTTTGCACTCAAATAGTGCTTGTTACAGCTTCGCCTGGAACAGTGTTCTCCAAAACCTATTCCAAGTTGGCTAGAAGCGTCATTAAAAATGTGAATAAATTAAGGAAGCAAACTTGTATTGGCTGAAGTATCAGAATGCAATGATACGTTTTAACCAGAAGACATGAGGTTTATACTCTGCATGGTAATGCATATTTGTTACGACAATGGGAAATTATTTTGTGAACAATCTTTGCATGTTTTTGACCATCTAACTCAGTGATTACTTTTTTCAAATAATCATCATGGCTGTCTTAACCCTATTATGCCCAAGGTGTCACATGCTATGCTGAGTCTGATACTTCCAAACACTAAGTGCAGAAAACTTAGTGGTGAGCTTATAGTAGCATTTTGGATATGCTGGAGCAAGTTCTCAGTCATGAAGAGTTCAGCAAACAAATTACTAGCCTTACTAAATAACTCAAATAACGGTTTGTTGTTTTTCTTGTACAAATGAACTGTCCATGACCAGAAGTAGAGGTGAGCAGGTTCTCATTTTTCTTGATGTGGAACTGTGTTCGAGCATTACAGGGTTAAGTTCAGGAGCCTCTTCCAGAGACACACCCTGTACCCGCCATCATCACAATTCCATCCTTTCACTTAAATTACTGTGGCATGTAGCGAAATATTTCTTTCCTCTTGTACTTGTTGCACTAAAGGGACAGTAAAGGAAAATACTAAGTTGTGTGTATTGAAAGACATGTAATAACAAATTTGTAGCGAGAAGAGAGCTTTTATAAGCGAGAGTATGACAAAAGTAGAAAATCGGAGTGGCGCCGCTTGTTGTGAACTATGGTTTCTCCCCATGTATCGTCAACGCATAGACGGAGGCATCGTGGAGATGACGTCAGCTGTCCCATTTTAGTGCGGGCAGTTGAAATTGAGCAGCAACGGGACTTTCGGCAACAATTTTAAACACGACGACGTCATATTCTCCTTGTAACAATATATACAGCCCTTCAGATCCTAAGGAAAGCTGGTCGGCAGCACTTCAATACCACCGCGGTCATGTTCCCAGCGCACGTCGCCTCCCCCACAGACGAGGGTTCTCCTAACTTGAACGCGGTAGCGCACCGCTCTGCGCGAGAACTGACCCGCCGCGCGGAATCGGAGACCCCCCTTTTCGAGTTCGGAACTCCTGGTTCGAAACACGCGGGAACGCTTAGTCAGGTACAACGACACCACCAAGCAGTGCCAGCTAGGCAGGAGGATATAGCCCCCACCTCACCTCAATCTGAAACGTTGCCAAGCAGTCGTCTGGCGACAACTGCAGACACACCTTCCCCAGTCCGGTGCGAATGCGGCACATTTTCCCCGCACAATACCCGAGTGCTCTTTGCAAGTTTTGTCAGGCAACTAGAGCGACGCTCTCACGCTCTCACACATGTTGTGGGAGTGTCCTGTTATATCAACTACAATGGCAGTAGCTCCGGAGGCTCTCGCGTGGAAGTGGGCCGCCGCTCTGCCCAGCTCCAACCTCAAGAGACGAGTAGACAGTCCAGCGGGCCCGAGAGGCGACGACGAGGCAAGGCCTCGGAAGTCGCCTTATGGGAGACCTGAGCCCGGGTCGTTAATCTTTGCCGGATTTAAAATAAAGTTGTTTCCATCCATGGCCCAGAGAAAACGATGATATACTTCAAGACTAATATTCTATCGATTTAGCTTCGTATTTTCCTTTAGTTCAGTCGGCCGTCTCCTAATGCTAGTGAACTGACATCGCCATCTTCTGGAAAAGCAATTGGCATGTCACTGCACAAAGCTGTTGCCAAGGCACAGTAAACGTAATGCTAGGTTGGTAGGTTACCTGTGTGGAATTGAAAAATGTGTTGCTTTTACTAAAAGGGTGGCTGAAAGAATGACCGCTACGAAATTTTGGACCCCTTAAAATGCCTAGTTTCCGAGCGTGCCAAGTTTTGCGTCTAAGTTGCGTGTGAACGCGCTAGAAAAGCACGAAAAAAATGTATACGAAACTTAAAGAAAAAAAGTTGCAGTTTCGCCCGACGGACGAAGCTTCGATTGCGATAGAATATTAGCGGACAGCCATACGAACTAAGGATGGCACTATTATCGGCCGTATCAACTTGTAAACATTCGCTTTCCTATTAAACAAGCATGGTGTCAGCGCGCACAGCAAACGTGCACACGTCACACTCGATGATCGCGTGCACTCGCTGTCGAAACGCTGGCGCGAGTAAGCGCGGCGGCAGCAGCAGCGAACACAGTGGCCTTCGTGCCGTCTATCGCTTCAGCGCCGAGAATACGTACACAACACGCACCAAGCTACGAGCCATCGACACACCTGCTGGACTCCACCCCCAACGTAGATCGCTCTGAAGTTACGGCCGCGCGACCGCACGGAGCCGCCACATGTGCGAAGTAGAACGCTTCCCCCCTCTTCCCTCCCTTCCCCTCAGTGTCCCGCAACGTTGGGTGCCCGACGGAAGACGGCGCGCTTCCTCACCGCTCTCCTCCCTTCCGCGCGGGCGAGATCGAGCCGCCGATCGTAGGCTCCGCTCGCACGCTTTCACTCGCATGTACAGCGTAGGGCGCGCGGCTACGGTGTTACTGCCCTTGGGCCTTATACGGATAATCACGGCGACGCCGATGGCAACGACAGAAATGCCCCTGAAGTGTCCGTATAATTGCCATTGCAATAAACAAACGTCGCCATCCCGCTCGTCGGAAATGGCGCACGATCCAGAACGTTGAGATGGTGGAGGACAAGCGCGGCGGCTTGGCGTGACATCTGAAATTAAGCGACGTTCGCAGCGCGCTGAAAGCCTCGTAGGCGACGTGCTGGGATATGTGGCGTATCCGCTAACCACCAGGTGCATGCGTCGTTGCTTAGGTGGTATTTATTTAGTATATGCTAATAAGAAAATGGGACAATTGCCAGTACTGCTGCTTTGAAATATTGCTGTTACACTTTATACCTAGCCATAGGGTACTTCGTTTTCGTGTAAAACCAGATAGCTAACGACTTTTTGCACTCGGAGCAACTGTTTATCTTTTTTTTTTTCAAAATCGGGTTTCACCCGATTTTGCCCTATCGTAAATGATAAGTGCAAGTATTACAAAACTAATGAGTGTTCCCCACTTGTGAGCAAGTGGTCAATATATATCATGTTACTACTAATAATATATTGTTACGGATGAGATGGATTTATTCACAAGATGATCGAGGGGACCTAGAGACGAGATCGCAGGCGGTCGGGAATTTTCTGCACCGCGCGCAGTTTTTCCATCTCCTCCTCTTCGGCTATATCTATATCATCTATACTTAGTATTACGTTAACATTGTTTCAAAAAAGCGTACATCGGGGACCAATAGAACAGTACAACAGACAAGAACGCAAGGCCCGACAGGTCTAGGATGGACAAAGAAATGCTCCCAATGCATATGCTACGGTATATATGTCAACCAGAGCTTGTAAGATAAAGGAAAAGCGTCAGACCTCCCACGAAGCATGTAGTACGTTTAGTAGTTCTGTCCTTTGTTTAAGAAAGGGCAGAGAACTAAGTAGAAGAGGGATCGCCAAGCCCGACTATATTTGGTTTGTTTTTGTAATGTGGTTCCTAATTGTAATAATACCTGCCAACGAGGATTTGTGCAGACGAGTTCGTGAGATGATTTGCAAGCAGCTCTCTTTGCCATACAAGTTGCTTGCGAGGGATTTTGCTTGTTTAAGTGGTACGAGTGTGCCCAAAAGGAGACCATTGCTTGTGTTAATTGTTTGTAAAAGTCACGAAAAAAATTCCTATACTAAAGCTGACAGACAACAAGACCCCCGTTTTCTCCCCGTTTTTCCTGCCAGACAAGAAAAACGCCGATTTCGCCCTGGTTTTTACATTTAGAATTAACATACGATGTTCAATCCCACAGTTTTCAAACAATTTAAAACCCGAAAATGAAGACCGCGTAAGTAGACCATAAAGCCATGCCACACTTCGTTTTCGCGATTTTGACAAGGTGCGACCCTTACACGGGACCGGGCCATTTGGTCTAACTTTTCCGGCTACGAGTTGTAAGAGTTTGAGGACGATCCCAGCGCTGGCATCCAGTTGTAAGGATTGGGAGGTCAATCTCACCGTTCGTAACCAGTTGTCAAGATTGGAGTCTGGCATGAATTAGATAGTAGCTGGCCCATGCCGTCGTCCAACTTATCCACGCTGAGGATGTTGTTGAAGGGAAGGACTGCTTCTCATCGAGAACGAGGAATATGGATTTATTTACAGTATATTCATAAGGACGTTGCAGTTCATCAGTCTGGCATGGCTGCGAGAGAAAGTACCCTGAGCAGCCGCGCAACAGCGGTTTATGTACAGTCGGTCCTCCCTCGATCCCAAGGTGAGGGTAACGTTCGACCAGGCACCGTAGACAAGCCGCCTCTTTGCGCGAGGGCTTACACACACACACTTCTGCTCAGGTTCACGGTCCTCAACCGAGGTCAGACTGTCTTCGCAGAACTTGGGGCTGACGTCATGAACGGTGCGTGGGAAGGGGCCTCGAACTACGTTCCCTCGGGGACTCCCTTGCTCACAGCAGACCGGGTCGGCGGTGGCGTGTTCCGTCACAAAGCCTGGTTCGTCGAACTCATCTCGGCAATCCCGCGACGCAGAGTGGCGGACGCGACGTATTGTCCTTGGTACACAGTAGACTTAGTGACGCCGTTTGGCTTTCCAGGAAAAGTCGACGCCGCTGTCGCACCTGGCTGGCAAAACTTGCACCTCAGCGGGCCGTTCTTAACAGAGTACGCAATCCGCCGTAAATCTCCGTCATCGCCCACCATCGCAAAAGCGAACCTTATCCTTTTCGTAATTCATTCATTCATCCATGCACTCTTGCTTACTCGTCATCGCTACCACTGCCGGCGATTTGCGCGCTGCTACAGAGGAACACAGGTCCTGACCGCGCCCCAGACGTCAGGGGTCAGAGCACAACTTTCGCCATTTACTAGCGACGCGCGAAAATTCGCTGATGCGCACTTCTCGGTTGGATTTTTTTTTTATTGCGATAGCAGTTATATGGACTCTCCAGGCGCATTTCTGCCGTCGTAGTCCGCGGCGTCGCCATGATGTTCCGTATAATGTCCAAGGGCGATGACATCGTTGCCGCGCGCTGAATGCTATATAAGCGCGAGTGAAAGCGTGCGAGGGTGAGCCGATGATGGCTGCTCAATCTCGCGAGCGCAAGGGAGGAAAGTGGGGACAAAGCGCACCGTCTTCCGTCGGGCGCAAGGCATCGGGGGAAGGGGGCGTTCTACTCCGGTGGTTGCTGCGTATGTCGCGGCTGCGCGGACCCTATCTTGAAAGCGATCTGCGATGGGGACAGTGCGCCGGGTGCCGATAGCTTCATGTGCGCTGTGTTTTCGCAGCCTAGTTCGCGTTGAAGTGAGCGGCAGCATGAAGGTCAATAAGCTCGCTGCTTCTGCCGCGCTTCCTCACTGCAGCGTTTTGACAGCGAGTTTTCAGGGTCATCGAGTGAGGTGGGTTCACGTTTGCTTATGCGCGCCTGACACCATGCTTGTTAATTTATGCAAGCTCATCCGTCAGGTAAAGCTACTGTCCTTACTTCGTATAGCTGTCTACTAATTCGCTATCGCAATCGATGTTTCGCCTTTCGGGCGAAACTGCGACTCAATTTTGGGCTGCAAAATTAAGGTTGTGGCCCTTAGGCGGTCGTACACGGTGCGGTTTGTAACCAATTTAGCCGAAGTGAAATTTTGCTGCAGTTGGCCTTTAGGTAGGCTACGGAAGGCGACGCAAACGGGAAGCACGATGGCGATGTCACAGTCAAACTTCCGCACCAGCTGCCTGTGGCGTCATAGATTTCGGCAACGCCGGATAGAGCGGGCTTATGGCTTTCGGATAAAATATGGGTTTATTAATAAACTAATAATAAAGAAGACTTCTGCTCTCAAACATTGCTTTCAAAAAGAAACGAAAAAAATTAACTCACCTTGCCAACTTTATAACTCCTTTCTTGCGCGAAACGGTGCGCGAAGATGAGTGTCTCCATAAATTGATGGGATTGGTGCCACCATCTGGGCGCAAAACTCAAAAGTCATGTTTGACATGCATTTTCCATAACCACGTCCCCCCAACCAGCCCCGTATACTCTATCCAGTTCATAGAGTCATCCCTTTTGCAACTAAGGTTATTAACTCATTCTCTGCAACCATATATAAGCCGCCTCTGTCTGCGGAACCAGCATCGAGAAAGCAGCTTGCCATTGTAACGCGATTTGGCGCTTACCATTTAGCGTATCTTTAACAACGTGGGCGTATTATCGCTAATATTGTGGCAGCATCCTGTTTTGCTGCTTGTGTACCGAGCCGGCGCTGTAGAGATCTGTTCCTGCAGCGGTTGCGCCCAGAATGTGGGGCCTGGAGCAATAAGGGCCTGGCACGATGTACGTACTATTTGTCCAGAGTGTGATTTTCTAAAGCTTTATCTACTGTTAATTCTTTTATCAGCGGATTTGCCCGCGAGATTTTCCTGGAAGAACCTTAGCCTCTACGAACTTCAGGTACTTTGCCTGCCGTACTTTGCTTGCCGGCCGTCGTGGCAAACGAACCTTCCACCGTCAGCAGCTCCAACAAGCTAACCATTACACGTCACGTACTTTCTTGCACTCTGAACAAGCTCATAGAACAAACAGGCGCATATTTGCGAAGGACGTTAAAAAATACTATTATATTCTCTTAATTGTGTAACTGATAAGTCTGCGGAATACGTCTGCCGTTCCACTTTAAGTGTGCTGCGGAAGACAACGCAAACGCTATAGATGGTGGCGACGCCACAGCCAAACTTCCGCACCGGCTCCCTGTCATAGATTTCGAGTATGTTGGCTTTAGAGGGATGTTAAAAGCAACACCGAAAAGTTTAGGCTAGCAAATAATTCTTCTCAAAGTCTTGACGTGAGCCACCAGTGTTAGACCACACCTACGTCTCGTCGGAATCTGTCACTGTACAAGACCACTAGATTGCCCGACAGGAGCATGAGAGGAAGGCTCTACTACGGGAGTCCGATCCTATGGCATGCTTCCTCCCATTTCCACTGGCCTTCCCAGGTCAGCCCAGGTTCTTATCGACAGGGCAAGAGCTATGGCATTGATTACACCGGATGCTCTGAGCAAGTGGAGATGAACACAAGTGGGATGCCCTAAAAGTCCTGCGTCCTTTCTTATAAATATTTACATTTATCGGTCAATCTATGCGTACTTTTGGCCGCTATCATATTACCTAGAGCAAGAAACGTGACGAGCGTCGCTAGCTGAGGCTTCAATTGACGGCCGCGAGATGGGGACGACGAAAGAGAAATTGTTTGAAGAACATGGTTACGCAAAAGATCAAGTTTATCAATGAATAAACAGCTGGAGCAGTAGACGCGGACGAGCGTCGCGCTGGTTTAGTTGGTTCGGCTTCCCCTGGCGTATTGAAACACTAGGCAAGAGGAAAACGACAAGGCCCCACCAGCTCGACGCGCGTCTGTATCTGAGCTGCAACGATTCGCGCGATGCTTCGCATTGCGTAAATGACAACTACGGTTGAGTCTGCCACTAACTTCTTTTTCTTTGTCATTAAAAATGGACTACGTTGTTCTAAAATTCAATTTTGGGGTTTTACGTGCTAAAACCACGGTCTCATTATACAAGACACGCAGCAGTGAAGGGGGTGGGGGGTGGGGGGGGGGCTCCGAATTTATTTTCACCACCTGGGGTTCTTTGCCTCCTGCCACCCGATTCTTGACCTATACCCCTTCGTGGATACGAGCCATAAAGGAGGTCCATCGTCATCACCGTGAACCGAATGCACGCTACACATGGCGTTTCTTGCATTCCGCCCCCATCGGAGTGCGGCCTCCGCAATTGGGACCGAACCCGCGACCTCAGCAGCGCAACGCCATAGCGACTGGACCATTGTGTCGGGTTATACGTTGTTTTCTAAATGATCCAAGAACTGAACTTAGCAAGATTCAATAACTTTTATTGAGCCACAACGACACAAATATAAAAAAATACATGAAAATCCGTGACGTCACACCGACGTACCGAAGGTGGGGTTTCTGTGCGAAATTGAAAAAAATATATATAAGTAGAACCTTAGTTTCAGCTTATTACCATAATCAACCTTTCCCGCGAAATTAGCGAAACTACTGTTTGGTTTTGGTACTCTAAACCCATTTAGGTGTTTCTCTTCGGTGTCCCTGAACCGTTACACTAAATGCTCTCTCTCTCTCTCTCTCTCTCTCTCTCTCATGCGCGAGCTTATTGTACTGCTGTGGAGTAGGGCAGTCTTGTAGCGTGTTCCTGTGGGCGAAAAGTGGCACACCG